>NW_015548309.1:2187046-2193511 GCF_001515605.1 Sinocyclocheilus anshuiensis | reverse complement strand
GAGTCGACAACTCACTGATTCAAATGATCCGTTTAGTGTGAGTCTCCAGTGAACTGAATTCACAAGTAAGAACCGGGAGATCTTGTGAGCGCGCGCGTATAACCATATAACCATGTAATAAAAGTATAACCATAATAATAATTTGCACAGTTTGATGTGATACAAGCTAAACGATTAGATTTAATCAAGATTGGTAATGCAATTTATTGTAATGCTTTTTTTTCCTCAGTTGATCAGAACAAAAGTGAAAATCTATCTATCATTTCGAAACTTTGCAATATCCAGTTATGCACAGTATATCAGTATAATCATTTTGCTTATTTACAACACTTGAGGATTTATTCCTGAATTTTTCCCACAAAGTCCCTGAAAGTGTTAATATTCTGCGGGTGTACTCACACTAGGCACGGTTGCTTTGAACCGAGCCTGAGCGCGATTATCCCCCCTCCACCGCTGGCCTGCACTCATACTTGCTCTAAACTTTCCGGGCCGGAGCACACTTACGTCATGTGCAAGATAATGGAGAAAACCACTTTCGCTAATATTCTGTCGAATAATTAATAATTAATTTATAATTTATGTTGTGCATTGATTTTCACTTGTATGTATCAGAGAATTATTACGGAAGCAGCTGAAGTTAATTAAATAATTTGCAGCTTTACTCGCAAACTACATTTTCTGTTCATCAATAAGGTGAGAACCAGAGCCATTATAAACCTAAATATACTTGATTGAATTAAATGAATTGAAAGTGTAGTGTAGTAGTAGTAATAGCATATGTTTGCGGTCGTAATGATGACAGTAGCACACACAAAACAGTATCTGATCCGTGCTCCGGTGCGGTTAGTGCTTACACTGCATGCATACCGCGCCCGAGCCCAACCGAACCGTGCCCTGGCCTGCCTCTTCCAACCGGGCCAGGGACGGCTAAACGAACCGCGCTTGAGCGCGGCACGGAGCGCTCACACTAGTCAAACGAACCGGGCTTTGGGGGTCAAACGCGCTCGGGCACGGTTCAAAATGCCTAGTGTGAGTACACCCTGAGTCAAAGTTTATCAAACGAAACACTCACACAAACACTCAAGTGCATTAGTCAGCTTACAACATCAGCCACAATAGATCTTATATAAACTCACTGGTATCAACACAAACACTGATATTCAGCTGGAAAATCTCAAAGCCAGCCATCCATCGAGACAGACCCAAAACAAGATTAATTCATTATGAAGACCGAGTCCTGATGCAGACATCTTCTCAAACGCTGCTGGCTCTGGCTCTCTCAAAAAGCTCAAAGACCTTCTTGAATTTGACTGTCATAATTTAGAAGATATTTATCATGCAACTTAATGTCACAAATCAGAAGAAAAACTCAAACACACACAATCATTAGGAGTCACAACAGCATCTCTGTGTGAAGTGAAAATCCTCCATTTCTGCTGTCTCTTTCTCACACAAACACAAACAAAAATCCTTGAGACAGGAATGTGGTGATACACAGATAATGCCGTCTGTCAGCCTAAAGTAAACACAAACACATTCGATCTCTAAAATCAAAACATCTCCACTACAGGACCGAAAAAAAAAAGTCTGAGGTCAAAGGACATGAAACGATGAAGCTTCATGACAACTAGGGCTGGGCAAAAAAATGGATTTTCAGGCATGTGGTTCTTAATTTCTTTTTATTAATTCACCATTTGTAAACTGATGTTTACTGTTTATTTCTTAGAAATATCAATAGCATTTGTATTAAAACTATATTTACTGAATGTAATCAAAAAAATCAAGAATCGAATCGAATCGAGAGCTTGCGAATCGAAATCGAATCAAATCGGGACATCTGAATCGATACCCAGCCCTAATGACAACAGACCATCTTTGACCTTTTGTCAGCAAATTCTTGAACAGAAATAAACAACCACATACAAGAAAAGAAAGAAAAAGAGAAAGGAGGAACTCAGGGAATATAGCCTATGTAAAATCAGATGATTCCCAAAAGAATGCATTTGTGAAGAATGCATCGGTTTCAACAAAAATATGAAGCAGCACAACTGTTTTCAACATTGATAATAATAAGAAATGTTTTTTCATCATGTGACACTGAAGATTTGAGTAATGACTGAAGAAAAATCAACTTTGTATTGCAAAAATAAATCACATTTTGTCTGTCATTTACTTCACACTAAATTCAAACTGTACCTTCACAACTCTAAATATAATTATATTTAATATATTACATAATTTAATAAAAAAAATCATTTATTTTCTATAACTCCATCATGGCACCACCACTGAATAACAGTGTGGAAATAATATTTAAAATGGTGTTTCATTCACAAATCAGATTATTCTCTATTCCCAGTATGACTAAGAATGATTCTCATATCAGCAAACTCTTCTTTGAAGCTTCTCAAGGTACACATATCCAGATCAACTACACAAATACCATTCAGAGTAATTATCAGTATCACATCATGTTCGGAAGACAACCGGCATCAAATGTATTGTCCTTTTGTACTCTATACGAAATTATGACAACTAGGCAAATATAGGAGATTGCATATGAATGAAAACACACAAAACCTTGCCCACTCACTCACAGCAGTCTAGAAAGTATTCCCATGTTCGTATTGTGCTCACAAGTGTGTGTCTGCACGTGTTTGTGTCTGCGAGAGATAAGAGGATGATCACACACAATCCCCCATGACGAATGAAGCACTAGCTGCACTGACTCCAGAAGGGAACTGCCTGTTCTCCATCACTTATATACACACACACACAAGCACACACAAGCACACACAAGCACACACAAACAAACATGTCAATGGAAGGTCAGGCTGATATCATAGTCTGTGCCCACATGACCAACAGGGATGAAAGTTTGAAAGGAGCATGTACAGATGAGAATAACATGAAGATGAATGAATAAATATTCACGCACCAAGGTATTTGCACAGTACTCCAAGATACTTAAAAAAATTCCATGGAATTCCAAGGTATGTATAAAATAAATAACCTAATATTAAATTAAATTAATAACACTGGCACATGTCCAAAATATAATAATAATAATAATAATAATAATTGTAGTAATTATTAACAATAATTGTATTCTTCTTCTTATATAAAACACATTTTTAAATATTGTAAAAAACACATTTAAATAATAATACTAATAAAAAATAATACTAATATATTATTATTATTATTATTATATAAACATTTTAAATATTGTAAAAATAAATTTAAATATAATAATAATAATAATACTTTTACATGCTCAAAAGCATGGTATAACCACAACTGAAATCCAAACAAAACAAACAAACAAACAAAAAAAAAGTAAAAAGAAAAACCATAACATCCAAATAGAAATTAATAAAATCTATATTGAAAAAAATTACCATGGTACATGTCTAAACACATGGTATAAACATAACTGTTCAAAAGGAATTAGCATGCAATTAAATATAAAAAATCCACACACACACACAAAGCATTGTGTCCAAACAAAGCATTGTAATGAGAGCGGTGTCAATACAACTCTAAATCAATATAAAGCTATTGTTTTTTTCCTCATGATATTGCATCAATATTGATCCTTGTATACATATTTATAAAAGCTTTATTTATATGCGTATTTTGTGTCATATGTAACAGCTCAAATCATCTAGAAGAAGGTAATCTAAATAAGCACAAACTGTAACAGGCGGGCGATCAAAAACACACAATCTTTTTGTTTATTGTATTGTGTCGTAATTGTACTATAATGGCACTTCTGGTAATTAACTCTCAGGTGAGCAATGAAGAGAAGAGCTTTAAGAGGGTACGTACCAATAGGTCAGTGAATAAGAACACACGTCCCTCCCTGTGTCCCAGAAGCATGTGCAACGTCCCACATTCGTCTCTCTCTGCCCGAGAGATGCTCCATTACTCCACTTAGCCTTATATTTTTAGCCTGTAGCCCAGGCCAGCTTCCCTCCATCACCCAGATGTGTCACTCCAGCACTCCATCAGCCCGGCTTCTGCCTCCCACCACAAACCTGTCAGCAAAACACGCTGACAGACACAGAGGTCAAAATCAACATCGCTGCAACAGGAAGCGCACATTTGGCAGACGGACAGAGCTCTCAGCTGATACTGAACGCCTCTAGATATGGGGCGGGCGACAGTTCATCTGACCGTCCTGACACCCAACTGGCTGCATCAGGTTCCTAATCCCACGAACCTCTTTTACGGCATGTAGCCATGACAACGCAAACTTCCTGTCATTGTCCCCACAGCAGGTGAGTAACATTCCAGAGCAGAATTACAAACAAATACCACAACAGAGACAACAAAAGCATGCTAAGCCCCTCTGGGTAATGTGCCAAAATGATTTCCCTGCATCCTTAGACCTAATGTTCTGGAATATAAAAATAACTTAAAATAAACAAAAAAAGAACACCTACACATATTGGTTTGATGCTATAAATATATTAAAGGAACTGGGGAAAATCAGTGCATATGGGAAACTAGGTCGGTTTATGTGGAATGATGGCACTGCAGTGTGTTAGCTGCTTTTAGCATGTGATGTAATCTAACCAAACATTGGACAGGGAGTTTAATGCCCGACTGACTCAAAGTTAATCCTTCCCTACTTTCTCCTAGATAGAGAGAGTGCGTATGTGTTTTTCCACACAAACTCCTAGTAATAAACAGGTTTAGTTAGCAAAGACCTGAAACAACAACTCAAAAATCACATTTTTAAATCAATAGACCAATAAACTTTCAATGTGCACAATTAATCATCAGAAATGAATTTAGAAAAGCTGACCTTAATTTCCAATGCCTGTTTAGTAATGTTATTTTAGTATTATTTATTTACTATAATATATTTTATATTTTCAGTTTACAGTTTGAGTAGTTTTGTTATGAGTTTTTATCATTTTCCATTAGCTTTTTTTGTATAGCTTTAATTTTTATTTCAGTTTTAGCTATTTTGGTACTTCAACTTATACTTATTTCAGTTACTTGCCAAGTTAAAGTTTTTCAGTCTAAAATGTATATTTTATGTCAATTAGTGTAAATTATTTTTAACAGTTTTATTTTAATAAACAATAACAACACTGTACAGTGTTCATTATGAATTAAGGTTGTAGTGGAAAATGCAATTTGCATTATTGTATTATTACATATTATACATAGGGTTGGGTATCGTTTGAATTTTATCGATTCCGATTCCGATTCTGCTTATCGATTCTGATTCTTATTGATTCCTAGTTTCGATTCCAATACGATAAAAAATCCAATATAAAAAACATTTATTTGACATTTAAGTCAAACATTTAGATGTCAAACATTTATTCTGTCTTTTTACAAAGCATTCTGTTGCAGCTGAATAACACGAGCAAAAATCAGCAGCCTACAGAACACTGCAAGAGGAATTTTGCCTATGCTTTAAAAAACATACCACAGCAAAAACTAGATTACTATAAATTTCAAATATTAAAGTGTTAAAGACAAGTAAACAGTCAGTAATAAGATAGGAACAAACAAATCTATGAGCAATATCATAAATAAATACAATTGAACAAAATTTCAGGTACAGAAACTGTAATTAAAAGTTTAAAAACACTGCAGTTTTCTTTTCATAAATAAAATATAGATTAATCAATTAAAGTTATTAAATATATTCAGTCAAGATCAGTGAATGATTTTCTTTTGTTCTTTGATTAACATTAATGACAGGCAGCGCGTTTATTAGGCTGCGGTCTCTTTAACACCGAACGCACGCAGATCTAAAAATACTGCACGTGTGTTTTCTTTCTCATCTGTTTACGTTCACGTAAGACAAAAATGGCTGTTTATGATGATATACTGACATAGTTTTCTACATATTGGTCGACAAATATGAAAGAAGTCAGTTTCGGCCCGGAACAACCTTTTCTACAGTGGAAATACACGGAACGGTTCGAGAAAGGACACAAACCGGGAACCCGTACCGCGACCTCTGTTCTCTGTGCTCGCGCTTCGTGTGCGCTGCACGCAAACAGGGCGCAAGTTCTTTCCGTTCCTGCACTTAAATCGTTTTTAATCACATTAAAATGCGAACGCAGGAATCGTTAAGCAGAATCGAAATGCACGCATCTTATCGAATACCCGGTTCTTGGAAATTTGTAACGGTTCTAAAATGGAACCGGTTTTCGATACCCAACCCTAATTATACATGAACTTTTTGTCATTACAAAATGTTCATTACTTACATTAACGTGAATTTGAATGGATTTTGCTCTAATATGAAAAAAAAGCTGATAACCATCATTGTCCCCTAGATAGTGACCATCTCCAGTGTAGGGCTGTGTATCACCAGCAAAGTCACGATACGTATCACGATACAGAGGCCACGATACGATACGTATCACGATACATGACTGCACTGAATTTCACCTCAGCAGAATTTAGTAAAACAGCTGTTTATTAAACACT
>NW_015548309.1:2182075-2185897 GCF_001515605.1 Sinocyclocheilus anshuiensis | reverse complement strand
GCCGGTACAAGACTCGAACCCGCAACCTTTGGGTTACGAGTCCGACTCTCTAACCATTAGGCCACGACACCCCCCCCATGTACTTGTTCTAATAAATTTATATTGTAATGTACTCATTCTAATATATTTTAAAAATAATTTACATTGCTGGTAGGTTATCATTAACACACTTAACACACTCAACAATTAAAAAAAACATTAGAAGAGTTCTAAACTAACGCGCTGTCTTCAACGCACACACTAGGTGCACGCGGCAAATATGACGTCATCGCGGTGTTGGCGGAAGTTCGCTTTGAGTGCGCGCGACGTCGTTTCACGTGGCGGTGTGCACGACATTTTTTGTAACTTTCCTCCGCTTCCGAAGATGCACGAGTTCAAAGCGACTCTAGCCGAACATGCACGTCTGTGCCAGCATTTGTGTGAAACAGAAGCAGTTTGATGTTAAGTGCAGTCACACACACAGATCACGCTGCGGCCGCACTCAGACATTCAGGAACAAAATTTTTAGCGCTGCCCCGCAGTTTTATCAACTAAATAGCTTAATCGCTCAAGAGCTACATTATCTTTCTCAACAAGGAGCTGGTAGCATCATTGTTTCTAAAGGAATTAAAGCCACAGCTTTACTGTTAATAAAGGCCACTGAAATATTGCACCTCAACTTCCTGTTTCAATAGGAAATGCATTTGTTTCCATTTTCAAAAGTCAACCACACTGACCCACTAAAGGGGGAGGTGTAGTCTACATCTGCTGACCTACTCTTCATCGAGTGCAACAGCCCACTTTACTAACCTGTGCTAACTAAACCATTACTAGCTCTGGAATCGATGCAAACAGGTGTTTACTTGACACCTTAAAAGGATAGTTCACCCAAATATAAACATTCTGTCATCATTTACTCACCCTCAAGTTGTTCCAAACCTGTATGAGTTTCTTTCAGCTGCTGAACACACTTTGAAGAGTGTTGGTAACCAAACAGTTGACGGTAGCCATTGACTTCCATAGCATTTTTTTTCTTCAAACCGTTTGACTACCAACATTCTTCAAAATATCTTCTTTTGTGTTCAGTAGCTGAAAGAAACTCATACAAGTTTGGAACAACTTGAGGGTGAGCAAATGACAGAATGTTCATTTTTGGGTGAACTATCCCTTTAAGGACATCTCCAGACATTTGCTCAAATCCTGCGGCCGTCCACCTCGTGTCGCACACTGAGGGTCCTGATGTGAGGTCCTGATAAGAGCTCTATTCCTGTTTGACTCTGCACAACACAGCAGCGTGCTAAAGCCCCCACTGCCCAGCCTGTTCCCATGACAGATCATGTGTACAGATATTTCCAGACATCAGCTAAATCACTCAAGACCTGGGGAATAAAACAAGAATGAACTACTGTAATCGATCACAGCTGAAGGAAACGGCGAGGACAGCCCAGGGTAAAAGGAATATGCTTGGAAAGCAGACCTTACACAAAGAGGGAATTATGGGAATGAGATTAAAAAAAATGTACTGAATTAAACATAAAATACATTTACAATCAATATAAGCACTGGCTGACCTCCAGTGTCATTTTAGTATCACCGAGATATTATTATAGTTTTATTCATATTTTAACTGAGTTTTTATTTTTATATTTTTAATTTTAGCTAACGTTTTAGTTATTTTGTTGTGCGCTCTGGTAATTTTTAGTAGTTTTTTGTTTGTTTTTTTATAACATGTTTATATAGTTTTAATTACTAATATTTCTAGATAGATAGACAGACAGACAGACATAGATATTATTCAATTTCATTTCATTTCAATTTATTCCAGTTAAACTGGTTTTATTTCAAGTGGCAAACATTTGACCTCTTAGACTTTCATAACATATTAATGGAAAAAAATATATATTTTCTGTGGTAACTGTACCGCATACCGTGATAAAAGCATTAGCAATTAATCGCAACATGAAAATTTGATACCGGCACATCCCTACTGACGCCATGTCAGAAAAGTTACAAAAAATCTAGAACATTCCTTTAACAGAGATTTAAAATATTACTTTTTTATTATTAATTTATGAGACATATGAGATCATAGACAGTATGCAATAATTCATAAGAGTGAAGAATGACCTTTTGACTCTGACAGCAGGTGACAAATACCAAACTCCAGGTAACTTTATCAACCTCTATGCACAAGAACAAAGTGTGCTTTACTGCAGAAAAACGAGAAAAAAAAAAGATGAGAGCAGAGATCTGTGACGCTCTGCTGTTGCTTAGAGACGATGGAATATAAACACCATGCGAGATGTGAGAGGCAGTGAGATCACTGTGAACACACACACACACACACACACACACACACACACACGCTCCTTCAGTTGAACGTGAGTGACACCAAAGTGTCTGTTCCCTATCGATGTGCCATAAATATTTTAAAGCTAGAAGGATGAAAGTAGTCTCAAAGACACACTCTCACTCTGTCGCAGTCGCACAGACAGAGTTTTTGGAACCGTGTCCTTAGGGGGCCGTTCACACAAGATGCGTTCTTGTGCTCCAAAACAGCTAGAATGAAAAACAGCACAGGGGGCTCAAGTTTTTTTCAAAATTGAACTATTTATGAGACAGTGGCTTAAAAATGGCACATTCATGGTGCAAGACGTTGAAAAAAAAAATACTGTAAAACATGACCCAACAGCCAAAGACGTCCATATGAAGAAGCAGTAGCTTCCCTATTTTACAAGCTAATAATATAGTTCACTTACAGTTAAGCTATGCTTTAAAGAACTATTTACAAATAAATATTACAATTTAATTGAAAAATTGAATTTTTCCCGGCACAAAAGGGGGGCTTTTTTTTTATTATTAAAACAAATAATAATAATAATTAATAAAATTAAAAAAATAATAAAATAAATATAAATATAAATACAATTAAAATATTTTTTTAAAAAGTTACTACCAAGAACATTTACAATGCTCAGTCCAAAGCCACTGCAAATAGCTTGGGGGAAAAGTGCACATCAACATATCATTTCACAGGAAGTGGAGAGGGAAATTTTCCCACCAGTCACCGTGCAAGTATTGTCAGAACTGTACAACGCTTGCTCATTTCACCGCAGCGCAAGTATAAAACGCATATGATGTGACCTTTACAATGCAATTATATCTGTGGGTCCCATAACGGTGAAGACGACACCTACACACTATAAACGGAGTTACATTTATTTCATATTACATATATATATACACACATATATATATATATATACACATATATACACATATATACACGTATATATATATAAAATAAAAAAATAGGGGTGGTATACTAAACTTATATACCAAAAAGTGCTGTATTCCACTGTATTGCATAGATGGGTATAACATAACTGAATAAGCCAAATACAAATCTTCATCTCTCACACACACACACACACACACACACCTGTTTACTGTACACACACAAAATTTTACTGTTTGCATTTCTAGTACAACCCTCTTTCCTTAGCTCAAGTATGCAAACCTCTTTGCCACATGCACTGGAATATGTATTATATTGAAAGTTAAATTTTCAAATGAAAATGGCAACATGATCGTTTTATGAAGTATGCGTTCATATGTGCTCCATTTTCGCATGGAGGAAACCGCTGTGGTGGTGTAATGAGGGGTGAACACAGTGAAAACTTAAGGGTTAGTTCACCCAAAAATGAAAATTAGCCCATAAATTACTTCCCCTCAAGTCATCCTAGGTGTATATGACTTTCTTCTTTCAGACGAATCCAGTTGGAGTTATATTAAAAATTGTCTTTGATCTTTCAAGCTGTTTCATGGCACTCAGCGGGTGTT
>NW_015548309.1:2176367-2181910 GCF_001515605.1 Sinocyclocheilus anshuiensis | reverse complement strand
TGAGAGTTAGTAGACATGTAGTTGCAAATTAATGAGAATTAGTTGACATGTAGTTGACATGTAGTTACAAAGTTACTCATAGTTAGTAGAATGTCTAAAGTGGACTATCAAAATAAAGTGTAACCAATTTTACTGTTTGCATTTCTAGTACAACCCTCTTTCCTTAGCTCAAGTATGCAAACCTCTTTGCCACATGCACTGGAATATGTATTACATTGTAAGTTAAATTTTCAAATGAAAATGGCAACATGATTGTTTTATAAAGTATGCATTCATGTTCATGGAGGAAACAGCTGTAGTGTGATGAGGGGTGAACGCAGGGAAAACTTTACAGTAGATGTGGAACCGATTGCTCTCTCATATTTTTTAAACCGTATTTATGACAAAGAACTGCGCAGTTGCAGATATTATAACAATCTATCGATAAACACACACCTCTGTTTCTCGCTCTGTGTCGCTGCGGTCTGCGGATTGAAAAAGAACGCACTGAAAGACAGGGAGGAGCCGATCAAAGTCTGCCGCCGTTTTCATATGAAATTTAAAGGGAACTGAGGTGATCACGAATTCGTGTTCAGTTTATGGAGCTAATCGCAAAACTTTAGGGGGGGCTATAGCCCCCCTAACAATGGCCTAGCGACGCCCATGTTAAATACCAAATAATATTTATTAATTATTTTATTTATATCATTTGTATTTAGATAAATAATTATTTACACATTTTATATAACTACAACTAATTGCAACTGATATTAGGGCTGCACGATAAATCGCATGCGATATTTAATATGAACGTGGTTTTGCGCAGCTCGTCAGTGAACAACGGCTCTGTGTAGTTAATGCTGCTCAATGTGAAAGCCCGCAGGTGATGGAGATTTACCGCTGATTACAGAACCGGCTTTACTGATAAGACGCGTGTTAAATATCGCATGCGATTTATCGGGCAGCCCTAACTGATATTTATTTTTATTTTAGCACACACAGATGGACACACATGGCACAAATGGTGTCAAAGTGATGATCACAGAGGAAAGTAGGCCACTATATGGCTCAGAGAGTGAATGCAGCACAATTGACCCAAATGTGAGATGGGCACTGGATGGTACTGTAGGAATTTTGTGCGTGTGTGTGTGCGTGTGTGTGTATTTGTGGGATGCTGAAGCAGTTCGGCTCAGTGCAGCACTATACAAAGAAATCTTTCAGCATGTGGAGTTTGGTGAGAGAGAGAGCTGAGCCAGGAACAGACAGAACATGCAATCACATTACATGCTAAATGCACTGCGTACATTTACATTCATTAATTTGGCAGATGCTTTTACGCAAAACGAATTACAGTGCATTCAATGTATACAATGAACCCATGACCTTGCCGTTGCTAGCGCCATGTACCACCATTTGAGTTTCAGGAACTCAGTTATTAGAAGAGATCAACAAATATTGCTTTATCATGACCAGTACTGCTTTTTGTTTAAATTACCAATGACCAATACTCAGTTCCAATTTTTATTACTAGTATTAAAAATAACAAAAATATTATATTAAAGTAGTATTATATTATAGTATTATTGTATAGTGTTAATGTAGTATTTTATTACTGCTACTATTACTATTCATTTTATTATAAAATGATCATCAAAATATAAATGTAATAATAACAATAAAGATAATAAATGTACTATTTTAATAACTTATGTAATAATAATAATTATTATTATTGTTATTAACAGTACTAATACTATTATTTATTTTATAATAACCTTGATGTAATTATAAGAATAATGCACGTATAACAATAAATAGTATTATTATTATTAATAATAAATTATTCAACTATCATCAAAATATTATAAATCAAAATGATTAAATAATATTTAGTAGTATAATAACTTTCATGTAATAACTCATCAAAATACAAAAACTATTATTATTACTAACAATAACATTTATTATTACATTTGTTAACTTATTAACTTTCATGCAATACATTTTTATAAATAAAACATCTAATATTAACAATTAATTAGTACAATTATTAAACTATCATTGAAATATAAATTACTGTTACTAAATAAGAATAATAATACTATATTTATTGTTTTTCATGCAATATTATTTTGTGATGCAAATGATTTAATTTTCATCAATTTTCAAGTTAAGCTTAAAATATGATTCATTTCTCACTTGAGAACAAATGGCTGCAAAATGTCAACAATACATAAATAAGTGACTTCGCCTTTAAAAATTGTTTCCTACCGAATGCACAGAAAATGATGAAAAAGGTGTCTTTTATCTGTATATTTAACAACTAATATAACCAAATAAGTATGAAAAAAATGAGTCATACTGATTATCTATCTCTAGTTAATAGTCTAGTTCTTCAAACCAAACTGGGGCTTGAGGGAAATGACAACAAGCACTTGCCCACAAATAAACACACACACACACACACACATTCTTTGCATGGTTGAAATATCTCTCATTGTGTAGGGTGCAGGGCCACAGGGTTTAGACAGTTGGGTAATGGTTCTGCCCCCATAACACCCAGATCACACAGCAACATTCAGGTCCTGTGTATTACACACCTCTCTTCGTGTGTTTGGTAACCGGTTGTTTTTCCTGAAAGGTTATTCAAATAGCCAACGGCAGTTTACGGAAATGTGTGGGGACTGAAGTTTCTGCATGACTTGGCAAAAGCGGAATGTCAATCCCAGCAAGACATGACAGCATTATGATGTCATTACAGCAACAAGACGGACATGCATGAACTCTCTAATTAGGTCACTTCCTGTGAGGTTTGCCACTTCCTTTTTAAGGAAGGCAGAAGAGAAGGTTCTGAACAATGTGTGCTCAACCTCCACGATCAGTGACGCAGTGACACTGAACAAGTGAGAACAATCACTGTCAATACACGCTAAATGTGAAGCCGATCAGGGTCACATTCTAGAGAATTAGAGATGAGAACCAGAGCGGCAGAATGAGGAAGAGAGAAATGGAGCAAGATCTTGTTGCCGATAGCAACATGCCCTTTTCAGAAGACGTCTACATTGCTAACAGGGTCCAAAAAAGTGTGAACCACTTCAAGAATGTGAACTAACCTATTTAGCATGCAGGAAAAGACACGAGGTGAAAAACAACTCTCATATCACAGTCTGAACTGTTTACACCTGTCCCAAAAAATTATATTATTCGTAAGTTCTTACTTAAATTAGAATGTAGTGTTGTCAAAAGACCTCGTACTTCGGTACCAAGTCGGTACTAAAAAAATTAAAAAGTTACAGTACCAGGTTTTTTTTAAGTACCGGTGGTACCGAAAACGTTACGGTACCAGGATTTTGTAAGTACCGGTGGTACCGAGTACCCGGTCAACCCGGTTCTTGATGCGCTATCCGAAAGGTGCGCAGATGCGCTCTCTTCATAAAAGACGGCCCAGGGAGCGGCTAATTATCATCAGATCGCGTAAATCAGTGGAAAATTAATAGAAAGGATGATTCTGTCTGAAGAAATATGAAGTAAACATGAGTAAATAAATCTACATATCTCCATGTATATGCATCTTTGGACTATAAGCCCTTATTAACCCTGTTCAGTGAATCTATGTGAACACAAATAAACCGCTGCTGACGTGAAGCTTTTAAATTAATTGTGAATCTAAAATATGCGTGTTAGAGAATGTAAAAAAATGGTTAACATTGTTTGTGTCATATCAGTCAGAAAAGCAGTTCTAGGCTTTTTTTTTTTTTGCTAACTTAGTTGTTATTCTTGGCTGAATAACTCTAGGTTTTCAAAAGCCCTTTAAAATTAAATATGTACACAGTTTGGATTAAATGAAAGTATAGTCACATTTTTTAATTAGCATGTTTTTGTGTTTTGCTTTGGTACCGAAAAAGTGCTGGGCGGTATGACCAAAAATTTATATCACAGCATTTTTCAAAATTATACCGGTTTCACGGTAGACATTCCACGACCCAACAAACGCCGATTAAACATGTTCAGTCGGGTTAAAACCAACTCCGACCAACGCCAACAAACGCCGACAGGGGTAACACACTGATCCAACAAACTCCGACAGACTAGTCTGTTGGCGTTTGTCGGTGCGGTGTGAATTGGCCTTAAGCGACATACACCGGTATTGCGGTATTTTAAAAATTCATATCATAACAAAAATAAACACCGGTATTTGGTATGAACCGGTATACTGCCCAGCACTAAGACCTACCTAAAAAAAACTGAAAAGCACTGTTTATTTTATTTGTATCTTTGCTCTATTGCATTTATTTGTTGCTTGTAGTTAGATTATTTGTTCTTATTTTCTTTATTTTTATTTGACAATATAGTTTTCCCCCTAAACATAGCGCATACCGAACCGTACCGAAACCGTGGTACAAACCGAACCGTGAGTAAGTTGAACCGTTGTACCCCTAGTTTATACATAGAGTTACACTTCAACTAAGTGTAATGGTGCAACACAAAAAAATATTTAGTAGTGCGTGAGTTGTAATGTAATGCCTATTTACGTCAAAACTTGGCTAAGTTGTAACTTGCATAAAGCTGGTGCAACCGGCCCCTGGGTCTTCCTTTCAACCAATCAGTCAACCAAAAACCATTTTAGATGCACTCAGAAAGACAGTGGAAAATGTTCTGGTTGGCTTACATGAAAAAGACAGTCATCAAAAACAAAGACCAGAGCTGAGACCGCCACATGGAGCAACACTGACTTTTGTATCAGGTTTGTGTGACTAGGCGTGTATGAAAATAGTGTGCAGTCAGAGGTGTCTGTACTGTATGAAGGGCAGAGCATCAGCTGTTCTTCAACAAATTAACTGTATCCATCATGTCCTTGACCTACTGATGGTACAAGAACCCCACTGCAGAGAGAACGAGACATGGGTTCTCATATAACAACCCACCGCCTAACTGCTCGCAGCTCTGTTACATTAGTTACATTAATGCCTGAAACAATGCGTTTCCTCCTCCTCGCTCACCTTGCCCACAATCACACAAGAAAGCAAGAACAATCACTCTGCAAAAACTCCATGAGACCAAATCAATGCATGATTCTAGAGTGAAAAACACACTGCTACTTCATTTTCTCACTTTTACACTCAATTTGTTTCTTTCATCGTTGTGTTTCCTTCCCACAATCTCTTTCAATGTTTATTTCAATGGGAAGGATTAAAGGGGTCATATGATGCTGCTAAAAAGAACATTATTTTGTGTATTTGGTGTAATGAAATGTGTTTATGCGGTTTAAGGTTAAAAAAACACATTATTTTCCACATACTGTACATTATTGTTTCTCCTCTATGCCCCGCCTTTCTGAAACGCGTCGATTTTTACAAAGTTCATCAGTCTGAAAAAGCGAGGTGTGCTCTGATTGGCCAGCTATCCAGTGCGTTGTGATTGGCCGAATTCCTCAAGTGTGTGACGGAAATGTTACGTCCCTTACCATATTGTGATACCTGCGGCAACCACATGTGACGACCCCGGGCTGGACTCTGCTTCATCCACGGTGAAAGCCGATCCGGCGATCCACAGCGCGAAGTTGA
>NW_015548309.1:2175201-2176111 GCF_001515605.1 Sinocyclocheilus anshuiensis | reverse complement strand
TATGCACCAAGAGCTTGTAACACTCCAAAGAGAAAGGAAAAATTGAAAATCGCATCATATGACCCCTTTAAATAACACTCAACAGGAAATATAGAATTAGAATATTTTGGCTACTTTGAAGGAGTGACCAGACTTGGACTAGTAAGCAACCACCAAATGACCAAGCAGAGCACCTTAGTAACCATATAGCAACACCTCGGTAAAGACCAACAACACCCTAGCATTAGGCCTGGGTGATAAAACGGTATCGATATTTATCGACGGTACATCTTCATCGATAACGATATAAAAAAATTTCAATATAGCGCACGATATAGGCACGTACTATGAGTGATGCGGACAGCTCACACAAACACGAACACATGCTGAATTGAGTGCTGTGCCCGCCTGTGATGAGGAGATTGTGAATAAAAACATTAATATTAGTCGAATTTAAAATAAACATTTGCATTTGAATGCAAAAATGGTACAATCGAATGTTAGGAGTGCGTCAGGGAGCATCATCAGTGGTGCGCGAGATGCGGTGATGATGATGTAAGTGACGTTGCATTTTTAATGTTTTGTTAGTCTAGCCCACGAGATGCGCTGCTGTGTTATTTGTTCAAAATATTAGAGAAATATAGTAGCTCTTGATTAGGCTGAAATGAGTGCTGTGCCTGCCTGTGATGAGGAGATTGTGAATAAAGAATGAATATTAGTCGAATTTAAAATATACATTTGTATTTGAATGTTAGGAGTGCGTCAGGGAGCATCATCAGTGGTGCGCGAGATGCGGTGATGATGATGTAAGTGACGTTGCATTTTTAATGTTTTGTTAGTCTAGCCCACGAGATGCGCTGCTGTGTTATTTGTTCAAAATATTAGAGAAATATAGTAGCTCTTGATTTAGAAGATCTTGATTAGGTTAAAA
>NW_015548309.1:2171773-2174357 GCF_001515605.1 Sinocyclocheilus anshuiensis | reverse complement strand
TAAATGCAATCTGTGTGATCGGCGATTTGGCTCTTTGTATTAGGCTAAGCAATGCATAAACACATGATGCCGTTTTGTTCATAATAGTTTATGCAGTTTACAAAATTATATTTGTTTTACACTTAATAAAGTGGGCAAATAAAAAATCAGTGGTTACATTAAAAAAAAAATTCTATTGCTTTGTTTTAAAACAGGTTATAAAAAATGTCAATAATTATCGATACCGAACGATATGAAACATATATCGTTGATATATTTTTTAGCTATATCGCCCAGCCCTACCTAGCATCATGGTGATAGGCTCTGCACCAGCAAACACTTGGTTTCTTTTCTTCTTTTTCGGCTTCATTTGTTGCCCTAGCAACCACACAGTAGCATGGAACCACCACTTACAACACCTTAGCAATCATATAGGAACATCCTGGAAACCAAGCACACCTTAACATCATTGTGAGGGGTTTTGCACAGGCAAGTATTCACTTTTCCTTTATTTATTTTTTTTGATTGCTTTTACACTAACAAATTAGCAACCTGATGACAGGTTTTGCATCTGCAAACACTTGCTTTTTCTTTTTCTTACTCACTTTTACCCTAGCAACCACATAGCAACATACTAACCACCACTTAGAACACCATGGCAACCAAATAGGTACACCTGGTAACATGGTGATGGGTTTTGTACACGCAAGTAGGCTACTCACGTTTCTTTTTTTATTTTACTTGTTTTTACCCTAGCAACCACATAGCAACATGGATCCACCACTAAGAACACCTTTTAGAAACAGCCATTTAGAAACAGCTTGGTAACCAACAACAGCATCCTAGCATCATGGTGACAGGTTTTGCACTGCTCAACACTTGATTTTTCTTTTTCTGACTTGATTTTACCCCAGCAACCACATAGCAACATGGAACCAACACTTAGAGCACCTTAGCAACTAGCAACCAAAATTTCAGTATTCGGTACCAACCAGTGAAAATCCACGGTTCTCTGTACCAATTTTGGTACCAAAGCAAAACATACTAATTAAAAAATTTGACTATACTTTAATTTAATCCAAACTGTGTACATATTTAATTTTAAAGGGCTTTTGAAAACCTAGAGTTATTCAGCCAAGAATAACAACTAAGTTAGCTAAAAAAATAAAATTAAAATAAAAAAAGCCCAGAACTGCTTTTCTGACTGATATGACACAAACAATGTTAACCATTTGTACATTCTCTAAGACGCATATTTTAGATTCACAATTCATTTAAAAGCCTCTGGTGTGTTAAAATAGTAAATATCATCATGTCCTCCTGTTATATATATGCAAATTCATTCTCTGCCAGCGGGAGGTGCTTGTAAAGCTGGAGAGATAGAGGTTTCCCCAGTAACTGCTATACACAAAGCAGCGCTCAGCTGAGCTCACAAATCAAGCCTTTTGGAAAATCCTTCAGTTATGATATTGTGGCGGGCGCCACAAATAAATCAATGTATGGGAAACACATTAAAAATTGAAATGAAACTTACCTGCTTGAACTCTTACATTTGATCTGGGTGTCTTTAAAGTGTTTTGTTAGTTTGGTGTGTTTCCTCCTTTTGATGTCGCCACGTCTCAGTGCTTTTATGAAGAGAGCGCATCTGCGCACCTTTCTGATAGCGCATCAAGAACCGGGTTGACTGGGTACTCGGTACCACCGGTACTTAAAAAAACCTGGTACCGTAACGTTTTCATTTTTTAAGTACCGACTTGGCACCAAAGTACCGGGTCTTTTGACAACACTATTAGCAACCACATAGCACCCTGAAAACCACCAAGCTCATCCTAACAAAATGCGGACAGGTTTTTAGTGCTGCACGATTAATCATATCGCAATCGCGATGTTAGCCTGTGCGATTATATGACGGCAAAAAGTTGCGATTTTATTACATAAATAAGTGCAACTGTGGACTTGACAACACATACTTTCTGAGAACAGTTTGCAGATTTTACAGAGGTGTCACCACCAACACTCTGTTCCTAAATTACAATGATTCATCTGTTTCATTCCTCCACCTTTGACGTGTGCGATCAATGTTGTGATCACTTGGTTTATCCGTGCAGAGTACGATCACACCTTTTCAGCCACACAGTATCATTATTTCTGTAACAAACATTCAAATCACAGAAGTACTGGGATAAAAGTTTATAGTTCAGATATAAACTGTGTACGATGTGTATGGTAGCGATTAAAATAGAGTAAATCACATTTTGAAAGTAATCTGATGCTACAAAAAATTAAGATTTATTGATTACACTGTTACGCCAGTAGGTGGCGAAAAGGGGCTGTTAAAATGTTGGCCTATTTGTCTTTGAATCATACAAGAGATTCGTTCAAGAACGCTGATTCATCCAGTAATGAAACAAGTATATCTTGAGTGAGTCATGGAATCATTTATTCATAAATTACATGTGATTTTGTTTAGTTGTCTAATGTTTTTTCTTCAGAATCATAAGAGAACCACAACTTCCATTGGGGAAAAAAAAAAAAACTCAATTTATTCAGAATCATGCAGTTCTATTTTGCACACAAACAGCTCTTAAAGAGTCCAGTTTTTATG
>NW_015548309.1:2170017-2170663 GCF_001515605.1 Sinocyclocheilus anshuiensis | reverse complement strand
CATTGTTACGCCAGTAGGTGGCGAAAAGGGGCTGTTAAAATGTATTTGTCTTTGAATCATACAAGAGATTCGTTCAAGAATGCTGATTCATCCAGTAATGAAACAAGTATATCTTGAGTGAGTCATGGAATCATTTATTCATAAATTACATGTGATTTTGTTTAGTTGTCTAATGTTTTTTCTTCAGAATCATAAGAGAACCACAACTTCCATTGGGGAAAAAAAGAAAAAAAAAAAACTTAATTTATCCAGAAACATGCAGTTCTATTTTGCACACAAACAGCTCTTAAAGAGTCCAGTTTTTACGTAGCCTGTTGATTTTTGTTTATGGTATTCAGCTCCAATAAATGGTTTGCAAAAAAGAGACACAGGATAAATGTTTGATATCATTATTTAATCACATTGGAATCGAAACTGGGAATCGAAAAGAATCGGAATCGATAAGCAGAATCGGAATCTGAATCTGAATTGATAAAATTCAAACGATACCCAACCCTAGTGGCATGTGTGGTCACTCGACTAGCCGGTGTGCAGCGCGGAGACCAGAACGAAGATGGATGCGGAGGAGATCGACACTGAACAGGTAGGCAAAAAAAACTCTACCTCTGTTATATGGTGATATTTTGGCTTTAAGTTTACCGACACC
>NW_015548309.1:2167628-2169927 GCF_001515605.1 Sinocyclocheilus anshuiensis | reverse complement strand
ATAGACACTGATCTGGTAGCCAAAAAAAAACTCTACCTCTGTTATATGGCGATATTTTGGATTTAAGATTACTGACACTGAGCAGAGAGAGGTACTGTGCAAGATTTGCAAAATTAAAGTTGCTACATCACGTGGCAATACGACAAATTTATATCAGCACCTGAAACAGCACAGAGAAAAATATGATGAATGCATGATGGAGAAAACCCAGATTAGTAAAGAGACAGCTGAAGGAAACAAGGCACAAGCTGTTACCCGAACAAAACAAAATAATTACAGATGTGTTTGCGAGTCTCACGCTAAATGATAAGACTTCACCTAGGTATAAAGAAAAATCACAGATTCCATAATGCACTGCTTGGCAAAAGACATGATGCTCATACACACCGTTAAGTGGGATTTCAGAAAATGATCCACATACTGGACAAGAGGTACCAGCTGCCCTCGTGAAACTATTTCTCTCAAGTAGTGATCCCTAAGCTTTATAACTTGCGCTGTGAGTATATAATCATTGTATGTAATCAGAATGTGAATATTAAATGTTTTATCACATGTCACATGTCACTTCACTTTGCAATGTCACTGTAGTAAGTAAATGTTTTGTCATTTTTCCACCCTCTTATCATTCACAAAAATGCTCTGAAAGATAATGCACAATGCATTAACAGGGCTACTGGGATATGCATGAAGATTGTGGGCCACTTCTCCCATAGTTGGAAGAAAAGAGTGGCCTTGAGGGAAGCACAACGAGAGCTCAACCTCCCAGAGCATGCCATGGTGACAGACTGCTCAACACTAAGATGGATGCGGAGGAGATCGACACTGAACAGGTAGGCAAAAAAACCTCTACCTCTGTTATATGGTGATATTTTGGCTTTAAGATTACCGACACCGACACTGAGCAGAGAAGGTTCCACTCAGAAAATGATAGCAAGAGTCCTGGAGCAGCAAAGTGGGTTGTCCAAGGTTTTCTCTACAGACCACAAAGTGCGACACCTACTTCCTTCATGGCAGGACCTGGAGGTCTTGGAATCTGTAAACAAGGCACGAAGCCCACTCCAGGACTTCACGGATGCCTTATCGGGTGAACGTTATGTGAGCATATCTTGTGTGAAACCTGCTCTGCATCTTCTGAACACCTCAGTGCTGGCTGAAGACGAAGCAGACACTGACCTGACCAAATCACTGAAATCAAAAATTCTTAGCTACCTCAACAACAAATATGAAGGCACGCACGACTTGCTAAACTTCACCACTTTCCTAGACCCAAGGTTCCGAACACAATACATCTCTGAAGAAGAGACCCAGATCTTAAAGGAACGAGCCATCTCTGAGTTGATAGTGCGTGAAGCCACAGAGTTTACTTAACTGGTAAGAATTCCATGTAACAAATTACTAAAACTTGCATTTTTTATTTGTTTCAGGAAAATCACCAGCAGCAGACTGTAGCCCAAAGCACTGCAGCGATGGAGAATGATAGCCTGGATGTGGAAAGTCCACCTGCTGCTAAAGCCAAGAAGAAAACTCTGGCCAGTTTCTTCAAGGAAACCACATGCACAGCACCAAGAGCATCATTGTCATCCACATTTGATTCCATGGCACAGTTTAGAGAAGCAGTGGCCGCTGAACTCAATGCTTACATTTACATGCCATGTGTAGACCATGGAGAAGATCCACTGAAATGGTGGAAGTTCCACAAAGTAAACTTCCCTAGGCTATGCAAACTAGCACAGAAATATCTGGGCATACAAGCAACAAGCTCTGCATCAGAGAGAGCTTTTAGCACTAGTGGTAATGTTGTGTCGAATCATCGCTCTTGTCTGAAACCAGAGAAAGTGGATATGCTTGTCTTTTTGGCAAAGAACCTCTAATATGATAAGTTTAACTGTTTAGAAAGAGGATTTGGAAGTACCAGTTGGTCATTTAAAAAAAAAAAAAAAAGATTTAGTGGTTTGAGTTTGATTGAGTGAACCACAATTTTATATCCAGTTTCCTTTTCAAAAGAGTTTATACAGAGTATATGTTACATCCTGAGTAAATGTCCCTGTTTGTTTGGACAAAATGTTAAAATATCTTATTTTTGTGAAAATGTGTATGTTTTATTTAATTTAGCTATACTTTTGAGAAAATAAGTTTACATTAATGCAAATGTTATTTCATTTTGTAAAAATAATTTATTTTGAAAACATTTCTAGTTTTACAAATACACATTTTAGCATTATCACTAATCTGTGTGTGCATTTTCCTTAAAAACCCATCAAGTTGACTCATGATACCATTTATTATAATCGCAATCGCA
>NW_015548309.1:2125232-2166494 GCF_001515605.1 Sinocyclocheilus anshuiensis | reverse complement strand
TTGATAAAAATATTAACACTGTGTGTGTGTGTTGTGTCATTTTTGTATTACTGTTTTATGCTATTAATATGAATTGGGCATGTAATCAGAATGTGAATATTAAACGTTTTGCAATGTCACTGTAGTAAGTAAATGTTTTTCATCTTATCATTCACAGAAAATGCTCTGAAACACAATGCATAATGCATTAACAGAGCTACTGGGATATGCAGGAAAATTGTGGGCCACTTCTCCCATAGCTAAGAGTGGCCAAAGTGGGTTGTCCAAGGTTTTCTCTACAGACCACAAAGTGCGACACCTACTTCCTTCATGGCAGGACCTGGAGGTCTTGGAATCTGTAAACAAGGCACGAAGCCCACTCCAGGACTTCACGGATGCCTTATCTTCTGAACACCTCAGTGCTGGCTGAAGACGAAGCGGACACTGACCTGACCAAATCACTGAAATCAAAAATTCTTAGCTACCTCAACAACAAACATGAAGGCACGCAGGACTTGCGTAACTTGACCACTTTCCTAGACCCAAGGTTCCAAACACAATACATCTCTGCAGAATTGACCCAGACCTTAAAGGAACAAGTCATCTCTGAGTTGATAGTGAGTGAAACCACAGAGTTTACTTAACTGGTAAGAATTCCATGTAACAAATTACTAAAACTTGCATTTTTTATTTGTTTCAGGAAAATCACCAGCAGCAGACTGTAGCCCAAAGCACTGCAGCGATGGAGAATGATAGCCTGGATGTGGAAAGTCCACCTGCTGCTAAAGGCAAGAAGAAAACTCTGGCCAGTTTCTTCAAGGAAACCGCATGTACAGCACCAAAAGCTTCATTGTCAACCACATTTGATCCCATGGCACAGTTTAGAGAAGCAGTGGTTGCTGAACTCAGCGCTTACATTTACATGCCATGTGTAGACCCATAGAGAAGATCCACTGAAATGGTGGTAGTTCTACAAAGTAAACTTCCCTAGGCTATGCAGACTAGCACAGAAATATCTGGGGATATTTCATACAAGCAACAAGCTCTGCATCAGAGAGAGCTTTTAGTACTAGTGGATGCCTTATCTTCTGAACACCTCAGTGCTGGCTGAAGACGAAGCGGACACTGACCTGACCAAATCACTGAAATCAAAAATTCTTAGCTACCTCAACAACAAACATGAAGGCACGCAGGACTTGCGTAACTTGACCACTTTCCTAGACCCAAGGTTCCAAACACAATACATCTCTGCAGAATTGACCCAGACCTTAAAGGAACAAGTCATCTCTGAGTTGATAGTGAGTGAAACCACAGAGTTTACTTAACTGGTAAGAATTCCATGTAACAAATTACTAAAACTTGCATTTTTTATTTGTTTCAGGAAAATCACCAGCAGCAGACTGTAGCCCAAAGCACTGCAGCGATGGAGAATGATAGCCTGGATGTGGAAAGTCCACCTGCTGCTAAAGGCAAGAAGAAAACTCTGGCCAGTTTCTTCAAGGAAACCGCATGTACAGCACCAAAAGCTTCATTGTCAACCACATTTGATCCCATGGCACAGTTTAGAGAAGCAGTGGTTGCTGAACTCAGCGCTTACATTTACATGCCATGTGTAGACCCATAGAGAAGATCCACTGAAATGGTGGTAGTTCTACAAAGTAAACTTCCCTAGGCTATGCAGACTAGCACAGAAATATCTGGGGATATTTCATACAAGCAACAAGCTCTGCATCAGAGAGAGCTTTTAGTACTAGTGGTAATGTTGTATTGAATCATCGCTCCTGTCTGAAACCAGAGAAAGTGGATATGCTTGTTTTTTTTGGCAAAGAACCTCTGATGTGATAAGTAGAACTATTTAGAAAGAGGATTTGGGAGTACCAGTTGGTCATAAAAAAAATAAAAAAAAAGATTTAGTAGTTTGAGTTTGATTGAGTGAACCACAAATTTATATCCAGTTTCCTTTTCAAAAGAGTTTATACAGAGTATATGTTACATCCTGCATAAATGTCCCTGTTTGTTTGGACAAAATGTTTAAAATATCTTATTTTTGTGAAAATGTGCATTTTTTCATTTATTGTTTTATTTACTTTAGCTATACTTTTGAGAAAATAAGTTTACATGCAAATGTTATTTCATTTTGTAAAAAAATATTTATTTTGAAAACATTTTCTAGTTTTACAAATACACATTTCAGCATTATCACTAATCTGTGTGTGCATTTTCCTTGATAACCAATCAAGTTGACTCATTGTACCATTTATTATATCGCAATTGCATAACGCAATATTGACCTCAATAATCGCAATATGAAATTTTTCCCAAATCGTGCAGCCCTACAGGTTTTCCACAGGTTTTGTACAGGTTTTGCACGCTTTTACCCTAACCAACACTTAGAACGCCTTAGCAACCATATAGGAACACCCTAGCAACATCCAAGCACACTCTAGCAACATGGTGACTGGTTTTGCACAAGCAAAGACTTACTTTTCTAAACAAAAAAAAGTAGAATTCTGGTTCACTAGAGCAGTAGTTTACTAGCAACAGTCTCCAGTTTGATGGATTGTACCACTTCAATTCTAGATTTCCTGAGCCTGGATCTCTTTCAGCATGTTTTGAAGATTCCAAAACACCCAATTACCGACCAACCAACAAAGCATCTCAACCGTAAAAAAAGACGTTTACACTTCACGCTATCAGACAGCACATTACACAACCACGTACCCTGAAAAAGCTAGAGGGGGGCTGAATTATGGGTACGAACGGTTTATTAAGGCGACAAAAATAAAAGCGCAAAGTGTGAGTGGGTGAGAAAGCAAGAGCGAGAATAAAAATGAAAGACCCTTTTTTTTTGGTGACGCCTTTTTATGGGCAATGCATAATCAGCATGATCCACCACCACAATAAAGATGGCCAAGTACAAAGGGCCCAGAAGCGACAAAAGGCCATGTAACCCTGCTCCTCTGTCACAACACACTAACACGATGTGAAACTGTATCATGAGCTTCAACTGGGAGAGGCATGGACCTATTGTCCTCATGTTAAATTGACTATCATCATCAAACGCTCAACTAGAGCACACGCAGAAACTACAGTGTGCCTATATCTCATACACTCAACATTCGGTCACATTACATGCAGCCGCCCAGACTGAGAACAGCCAAGCCACAGTGCCCATTTGGGTCATCCATGCAACAGCTGCATGCCAGGCTGTGGAACGCACCCTCATTTCCATCTCAAGAGCCCCTGATTGATAAATAGGCATCATCCCTGGGATGGCAAACCCCAAAATTGGCCAACGGCCCATGATCGCATCCAAAGAGGGCACATGCATTCATATCCATGCATACATGTGTGCTCATTTGCGGAATTCAATACATGCACATTTTCATTCACCGCATTTGCTTGACTCTCAAATAGCACAGCCATAACGGAGGGCATATGAAGTTGGCTCCACAGTCACGTATTTTAATGCAACACCCTTTGCTCTGCTGGAGGGCGGAGATACATTTGTCCACGTTCACGATTCATTAAACCCATCAACACATTTCCCAGCGTTACGAAGTCCACTGTGGTTTGACTGAAGGATGTGTGGATGAGGTGTGAATCTGTGGTTTCGCAGGGGTTTGTCTATTAACCCATTTAAAAACAGTGATTGATAATCTAAAAAAGATTGCTGTTTAAAGGGTATGAACGCACACACTGTCAAACTGTCAACTATAAATGCATACTGTCTTCATTTTATGGGAACACTTTCATGTCATAATACGGATGCAATATTTAAAGGTTTGTTATTCATTATTACGAAATCTCTGTCTCATAAAACAGGATCACAAATAAGCATGTCTTTGATCACACTTATTACAATTTTGAATAAGTAACTGATTCTCATTGTAAAACTGCTTGTTTTAAGCAGTACTGTTACATTACAATGTTTTAAAAAATGTGCATTTATTATTTTTGGATGATACATAGATCCATACACACATGTACAGTATGTGTGTGTGTGTGTGTGTAGTTATATCGTATAAACGATTTATACTGGAAAAAATAAGTACTTTAACAAACTTTTGCAAACGTTTCCAGGGAATAAAATGCATTTTAGATTTAAAAATACGGGATTAAATGGTTTATCATTCTTTGCAGTGCTTGGATATGCATAACAACTGGTTCAACCGAACAGCTTTTTATAAATGTTTATTCAAAACAACAACAGAATTTCAGCATTATGGACTCGATTCATGGAAAGACGGGTAAAACAAAACTACAAAAACAAATCGACTAAGCCTGTCAGGATTGCTATTCAACCAGGTGGTGGAATTCGGTACTAGTCAAAGCTTAAATAAACACTTCAAAGCAACGGTTTTGCTTTCCTTTTATAGTTAAACCAACAACACAGTATTTAAACACGACATATAGTTCATGTTGGCAAACCAACCGTCGATTAAACAACATTTAATCAGATTACTCGACCCAAACACTCCTCAAACCTGGCAGTTTTGTTTGCTAAGCATAGCTGACAAACATTAACGTACATGAGCGTCGCGTCTAAGTTACCTTCCGCTTCAATGGATCGTTCCAAGAAACGCAACGCAAGACTCACCAGAGACGGTAAACGTTGTTTGGAAGCGAGTCCCTGCCCTCGCCTGCTTCTCGGAGGCCGGATGCCGTCTTTCCACTCTTCGCCAACACACACAAACACAAGCCGCCTTTTCTGACGAAAAACACGCAGCTTCGCCCGACCGATTTCGGTCAAACTTGCGCTGGTATCCTCAGTCGAACGGGTCGGAGGCGCTTCGCGTGCGGTTCACTATGGCGATCGTTTCCCTGGAGCGTTTGGTGACGGTGCTCGGGGCCGGGAGGGGTGCTGTTGATACCCTTCTACTGACGCCTCCGCCTTGACATCGGAGGAAGAGGAAAGCCTTCTTGTGCAATTATTTGAACATCGCACTCAACTGAAACTTGACAAACAGCGCCGCCTGCTGTCCAACGGCCGCTATGACGCATGTGCTCTCGTGGGTGTTGTGGCGTCGCGGTTGCGACCTAGAGAAAAGGGGTTGAACCTCATGAACGTGAAAAGGTTCTCCGATGGCAGCGGTAGAAACTTTCTTTTAAAGATTTTTTAAATGAATTTAGTTATTGTAATTAAGATTTAAAAGTTAGAATTTTGGGTGTATTGTTAATGAAACCAGTTATTAATCAATTTTGCATCTCTTCTAACAGACTGTATTTCCTCTGTCCTGACAGATTTGGGTAACATTATAATAGCTTTCAGTTAAAGCAATAGTTAAGATTATTAAGTTGTTAAGTTGTCACACCATTTTACGTCAGTAAATTCATAAATGCGGTTAATCTTTTCTATCGTTGAAAAAAAATGTAGCATGATGTTACATGATATGTATATGGGGAAAGTTGGGAAAATGCTTCTAGAGGATTGTGTTCAATTGTGTAACTGAACTTCTGACTCATACCATATAATTGCTATATAGGCTTTGTGGAATTTCACTTTTGTGAAAACTAGTGGTCTCCCCTAAAATGCTCAACAGGTCATTTCATAATCACTCCAATAGTTGTCATGAAACTATGATTCATATGCAGTATATATGAAACAAAATTTCCACAAGGCCTATATCTTGGCAATATATATATATATATATATATATATATATATTAACTATATTTTGTCAAAATCTTTTTTAATAAAAAAAATTGCACTACCGTTCAAAGGTTTGGTGTAAGTACTTTTATTCAGCAAGGATATAGATGGGTAAAAAGTGATAGTACAGACTTACATTGTCATAAGATTTGAATATATGCTGTTCTTTTTATACTTTTTATTCATCAAAAAATATTGAAAAAAATATAACAGGTTCCAAAAAATAAAATAAATAAAAACATAAATAAATAAGTAGCACAACGGTTTCCAACACTGACAATAAATCATCATATTATGATTTCTGAAAGATCATGTGACACTGAAGATTGGAGTATTGGCTGATGAAAATTCAGCTTTGCTTTGCCACCACAGGAATAAATTATATTTTAAAGTATATTAAAATTGAAAAATTTTATTTTAAATTGTAATAATATTTCACAATATTACTGTTTTAACTACATTTTGATCAAACAAATGCAGCCTTGAGCAGAAGAGACTTCTTAAAAAAATATATATATATATTTTTTAAATCTTACTGATTCCAGACTTTTGAACTGTCTTGTATACTATGCATTGACTCATGTATATCAAGTATATAATAATGTCTTACTGACATATTTACAATTAATAAGCATATTGTAATTAAAAATGGTTTGGCCACTTCCTTCATAATTTGAGAATACAGTAATTGAAATTGAAACGGATGCATGCAATGAAAAGTTAACTTTGCAACTGATATACTGTTATTTTATTATTGACATTGTACTTGTGACAAAGACCACAAACAGCAAAAAACATATTCACAATTACACACTGATATCACAGATTGAGAAAGAGCATTTTTGTTGATGTACTAAGCATTACTTATTATAGGAATTCATAGAAAAAGAAGAGGAAGAAGAAAGACAAAGAAAGAAGAACTCATTCAGTCATGTCTTACAAAAGCTGATTACCAACATCCCTGTAACTGGAACCGGTGAATGTGAGGTCACTCACACTTTCAGTTTATGTCAGAAACCCACAAATCACTAAAAAATGCTGGGTTGTTTCAACCCAACTTTGGGTCAGATATGGACCAACCAAACTTTTGGTTTAAAAATTTCATTTAAAAATTTAACTCAGTGATGATTTGTGCATATCTGAGATATGGATGTATTATAATTTACATGTTTTCTGTCGTAGTTACAGTCTGGCAGTGGATGATGTGTATGAATATCTGTGGGAGAAGAATAAAGACATCGCTAATAAGACAATCGGGTTGGACTTCCTGAGGCAAATGGAGAACGGCAGCCTGCAGGCGGAGCGATACGTCAACTTCACCATCCAGGACATCGGCTACCTACTGAAAGTCACCAAGATGTTGAAGAGAATGAGTGCCAAAATAGCTCAGCCCAATGACATCAGGGACTTCATGAAAGGCAGATATTTGAGCTACAAAAGTTTTGCAGACTTTATGCTCAAACAGTATTAATAGAAAAACAAAGACTTTAAACATTTCAAGTTGCTTCTGAATTGACTGAACATGCTTTATACTCCACAGGGCAAGCCTCCCATTCAGCAAACTCCAGCTATGAGGAAGTATCTGGCGTTCTACAGAAACCTGATGGACAATGAAGAGCCGCTGTACTTTGTTGTGGGTCTTCTGCCCTGCGCTAGACTCTGGGTTTGGCTGGCTAAAAATCTCAACACTCCTCCAACCAATGCCTACTACACTTGGAAGGTGGAGAATATGGGCGGCCATCCTGAGAAACACTACAGAGCTCTGCTGAATAAGTATCTCATCACACCTGAGAAAGTGGAGAAGGCTAATGCTATGTTCCGCGCACAGATGCAGAATGAGCACGATTTCTTCTTCTCATCTTGACTGGTTGTTAGTTAAATGCAAACACTGTTTGAGCAATTCAATATTTCATACAAAAAAAATGTTTGCAATAATAATCCAAATATTGATTGATGTATTGGCTTATTTTAATTGATTTTGCTTACAATAATTTTAAAAGAATTATATTTTCTACCAAATATATTCTATCAAATTTAATCATGAAAAACTATGTTTGCAACCACATTTTTTGGAATTTACAAACAATAATAAACAATAATACATTTCTTTTACATTTTGTCTGAATATTTAGTGTGTTCAGCAGTTCATTAACTTGATTATTTTGTTAAATATAAACTGAAAAATATATTTCACATATTATGGTTATAGGCACTGTATTTAATTTCTGTATCCTCTTTTTTTTTATTTCTTTTTTTTTACAGTTTTAATACATTTTAATTTGTACATTTTCTGTTTTTATTGTGATTTTACGATTATCTTAATTCCTTTAAAGCACATTGAATTACCTTTGTGTATGTAGAAATAAACTTGCCTTGCCTATATGGTTACATTTGAAAGTTTTTCATTAAATATAGTTTTAAAATGATATATTTAGATTTTACAATGAACGAACCAACTGCAACAAACAAAAGTTAAGAATATTATTTATTTTGTAGTATTTATTTGTAAGTATTAATTCTAATTTGCACTACTCTATTTAGGCTAACTACCCTATTTAACTCCACATTAACTATTATGTTATTATGATATATATACTGTATATATATATATATATAAATGAATAAAAATAATGCAACTCAGAATATGACGCAAACCTGCAATAATTAAATGTTAAACAACACAAATATCCTTTATGTATTTAATCCGATTCTATTAACCAATGTCTTTGCTTCTGATCTTCGATGATCCAGTTCAACCATACTAATAAGCAAAAATTACTCTAGACAAACATTTGTGTCTTTTTTTATTGCTGAAGTGTGTTGAACTTTCTTCTTCTGCATTCTACTGTACGGACGTAAATTTACTTTCCCTTCAGCCTGAGGCTTATTCATTTCACTTTTGGTGTGATTAGGCTTTTATATTTGCCAAAAATAGAACTTTTTTATTTTAAAAACAAACAAGCAAGCCCTGTCCAGATTTAAAAAGTAACACAAAAGTAACGTAACACACTACTTTCCATAAAAAGTAACTAAGTAACGTAATTAGTTACTTTTTTATGGAGTAACGCAATATTGTAATGCATTACTTTTAAAAGTAACTTTCCCCAACACTATATATATATATATATAGTTTTATTAGTTAATGAATAATGTTAATCAAACGTCATCTGAGTCTTTATGATATGTAGGACAAGTGTCACTGCACTTTACCCCAGTTATATAACGTTAAACACAAACTCCGGGTCAGACGCACTGTAGTTCAGTTCATCTCGTCGACTCTGTGCTGGATTAAAGATGTCCCGGGCAGCAGACAGATTAAAAGTGGTTTTGAATCATCTGGATCGGTCCCACGGTGCTGTCGTATCCTTTCAGAGGCGCGTTTCTGGTCTCTAAATCTAGGTCTAGACAGGCGGCTGTTCCCGGATCACATGCAGCACAAGCTGAGGCATTACGAGCAGGCCTGCTTTATTGTTTACTACTTTTCATTGATGGAAATATTTATTTTTAACAAAACATTGGATAATATTTTAATTATAATTACTCTCTTGCTATGATAAATAAATAAAGCAGAGCGATCCCTTTTACGTTAACTTATGTTTGTTCTGTACTGGACAGTGATTATGTATTAACCTGCTGACATCCGTATGTTATGAACTTTAACCTGTATCATTCAGAGAGCATCCGTCACTTCTGCACAAAACGTGTCGTATCATCATCCTCAAGTTCTTCAGTTAGTCAGCTTTCAATTATAATTTCAATTTAAGTGTGCTTTTTATAAAACTGCACATTTGTATTGCCAAAGGAATGGCAGCTAGGCATACCAAATGTGTGCAATGTAAAGTACAATAACATTAGTGCAAATACTTAATGGTTATAAAGATTTTGCATTTTGTAATTGTTTTAGTCTTTAAATATTGCTGAAATTCATTTAAATACACTTTACATAATGTCCTAATATTTGGTTCTTGGTCTGTTTGTAAACTATATTCTGGCTTGTCTGCAGATACACTTTTGACACGAGCGTCCTGACTCCAGAACAGAGAATAGCCTATGAAGAGAATGGTTTCATACTCATCCGAAAATTGGTATCAGAGGAGGATATTGACAGATTCAGGCAAGACTGATCAAAACATTGAACATTCATTCATTTAGTTTATAATTGTGGTATTTGCCTATAAAAGAATTAAAAATATGCCAGAAAAAAAACTTGCTTCTTTTAAATAAAATATTGACTGAATACAAAACTAAATGTAAATAGACACCCCGTATTTTTTATTCCAGAGTAAGGGCAATTCATACAATACATTTAAACTGAGCTACTTAAATACCATCTCAGAACTTTCTACCACGACTCTGCTGTTCTTCCTGTATACGTTGATTGACAGATGTCTCGTCCAGTCAGCGGTGAGTAATCCCAAACCAATGGCGCTGTCTCAAACTATACCTACCTCTTCCGGTTTGTCTGATTTGTCGTTGTGTTTTCTGACTTGTTTATTTGTTGTCGGATTTGTCCTTGTTTTCTGACTTATTTTGTTTTCGAATTTGTCATTGTGTTTTCTGACTTATAATGTTTTCTGAATTGTTGTTGTGCTTTCTGAATTGTTTTGTTTTTTAGACTTGCATTTGCGTTTGTAATTTATTTTGTTTTCAGAATTGTGATTTGTTTAGCACTTCTCGGCCACCGTAAGAATGCCTTCTGTGTGAACCTAAATCTGCAATAGAAAGTTTGACAGACTTGATTATAAAATGCATTGCTATGGACTTTCACTCTGTGATAAGGTTATGTAATGATATGAGGAAAAAGCAAACAAATATACTGACTTCTAAAGGCACGTTTTGTTATGTCTTTTTTAATGTTTCATCTGCTACAATAATACAATGTCTTAAATTATCTTCATTTGAGGAGCCAATATTGATTATTATTTATTTTGTAATGCATTGTTCTATATATTAATCATTCTTATATTTAATGCATTTTTTTTTTAAATATGCAACACCAGCACAGTCACAGAATTTCTGTTTAGTGACATTAACAGGAGATTATTAGGCTGCATGTAAACATAGGTACTGCTGGAAAGTTGAGTGAATTCAGAGTAAATCATTAACAGAACATCTATATTTCAGTGCTCTTCTTTGCACATAACTGAGTGTGTGTGTGTGTGTTTCACAGGAAAGAGTTTGAGCATATCTGTAAGAGAGAGGTGAAGGTGCCTGGTTTGGTGATAATGAGAGATGTAACCATTGCTAAATCCGAGTTTGTTGAAGGTGAGAAGGCTGTGACCAAACTTCAGGACTTCCAGGAAGATTCTGATCTTTTCCGCTACTGCACTGACACAAGCACAAGTACTATGTATACAATACACTCACTACAGCAACAAGAATATAATTTTCACCTATATTTGATGGCATGTTTCTCAGATCCTGAAGTATGTGGAGTGTTTCACCGGGCCCAACATCATGGCCATGCACACCATGCTCATCAACAAACCACCTGACACATGTATATATTTGTGCGGACCTGGTGATCGGATTAAGCATAATATGTGGCTTAAGTGTGCATTTTTAATGTAGCATTTATATAGTCATCAAAAGGTTTCATTAAATAGCATTGCTTAGTATTATATATATATACTATAAATTTATTTGAGCTATTATTAATATTGTAAAATAAAACTGCATCTAAATCAAAGCAACAGTAATAGCAATAGTATTAATTAGTGTGTGAGTGTGTTTGTATACACATTTATTTTTAAATAAAATTACTGTTCAAATCTAATACATCTATATTGTGGTGTATATGGTTTTCAACCACAATTCTGAGAATAGAAAACTTTTATGTATAAAATTTTAAAATATTTTATATATACTTTAAATAATACCTAAATGCGCACTTCCTTCATACTTCCCAGGTAAGAAGACCTCTCGCCATCCTATGCACCAGGATCTACACTACTTCCCCTTTCGACCTGCTGACCGCATTGTGTGTTCATGGACCGCCATGGAGAAAGTGCACCGCGGAAATGGCTGTCTGGTCGTCCTGCCCGGTTCTCACCATGGTACTCTGCAGGAACATGACTACCCAGAATGGGAGGTGAGAGAGGCTGAGGATGTGAGGGTGATTACGCAGATGCTCTTTTATCAGTCAACCTCACTTTGCCTCTTTGTTTCCTTCCAGGGTGGAGTAAATAAGATGTACCACGGGGTGCGTAACTATGATCCAAACCATCCCAGAGTGCATTTAGAGATGGAGAAAGGCGATACAGTGCTTTTCCATCCTTTGCTGATCCACGGCTCAGGAATGAACCAAACCGAAGGATTTTGAAAGGTAGGTATACTTGCATGCATAAACATAGAGCTTTTACACTAATATTTAAGACCGTTCACTTTGCCCTGTTTTCACGTGGTGGTAACATACAAACAGACAGAGCTAAACACATGGGTAAATGGGGACCAGGGTAATTTTCTCATTCTTAAAGCACATTCGGAGGTGGTCAGGGCCACATTGCATTTGTAGTATTAAAGGAATAATTCACCCAAAAGTGAAAATTTGCTAAACATTTACTCACCCTCAGGCCATACAAGATGTAGATGAGTTTGTTTCTTCATCAGAACAGATTTGGAGAAATGTAGCATCACATCATTTGCTCACCAATGGATCCTCTGCAGTGAATGGGTGCCGTCAGAATGAGAGTTCAAACAGCTGATAAAAACATCACAATAATCCACAAGTAACCCACACGACTCCAGTCCATCAGTTAATGTCTTGTGAAGTGAAAGGCTGCACGTTTGTAAAATCCATCAAGATGTTTTAACTTCAAACCACTGAATTTCTCCAAATCTGCTCTAAAGAAGACACAAACACAAGTATATCTTATGGCCTGAGGGCGAGTAAATTCTTTAGCTAATTTAAATTTTTTGGATCAATTACTCCTCTATAACTCTATCATACCTACTGTATCTTACTTATGCAACATGTTGAGTTTTAAAACAGCTGTAAAATAAAACCAAAGGCTGATCGAAAATTTGGATGCACAAGAAGAGTAACAATACACTGAGTTTTGGTGCTTTGTCAACAACCAACTTAGTAAGTGTATGAAGGCACAAAGTCAGACATTACTAGATGTAAATTTGAATTTGTTTGCATTTATTTCAGGCCATCTCCTGTCACTATGCCAGCTCTGACTGCTATTACATTGATGTGAAAGGAACAACTCAGGAGAACATCAGCAATGAAGTGAAAGAACTTGCAGCCAAGAAGTATGGAGTTGATGATACAGTCTCCTTTCATGTGTGTTCACAGCTTCAGATAAATGCAAAGTTACTTTCATGCACACATGTGTGGTTTATCATTGCAGTCGGGTTCGACGTGCATGTGTTTGTTCTGTGTGCAGGACACCTGGGCTTTGCGGGGACATCTGGTCCAAGGAAACAGAACATCAATGTGATTGCCAGTGCTCATCTGTCTGCTTAGAGATTGAACAGCTTCACAACTGGAATAATTAACAGCACACAGCTGTTTGTTAATTATTTAACAATCTCCCTAAAAACGGATTAAATATGCTTTCACCAAAAAGTACAAACTTTGGCCATCAGGCGGCACTGTATGGAATACATCATGGATCTCACTTTCTGAATTGCCATCTGTGCCTGGGACAAGCAGTCCTGATACCGATCTAATATTAATGAAAGCCAGACACTGTAATATTAGCATCAATCAATCTTGGTGTGGAATTTTCTTTAAGCAATGTAAGAACATTGGGAATTCATTGTCTTGGATTGATACTTCAGGTGTTCCTGAGAGGGATTCCTGCAAGTAATTATTGAGGTTATTGCTTATGTTGAATTACTTTGATCAGAATTGGAGTTCACAGCGGACACTGGGAAAGATATAATTGGGTACAGCAGAGCATTTAATCGGCCTCCATTTGAAATATCTAAGATCCAGCTTTTTGCTGATGGAAATGATGGTTTTGAAAGAATCGGAGGCAAAGCAATAAGAGGCAAATGTATTTATTTCACTGTTAATTCTGCTATATTAAATGGATATGTGTTTGATCAACATTAGATCAGGTCTAACCGTGCCTTTTAAACTTTATGACACTACAGTAATAGTAAATTTGCCTTGACAATAACACTACTTTTGGAGTTATAATCTAATTAATCAAATTAAAAGTTTCTACCATATAATTTTGCGCAATAGCTGCCACCGCTTGGATTAAGCACGAGTGGTTTTCCAAACTCGATCTTACACATGTGAGCAAAATACACAATCTATTTATATATTTACCAGCTAACTGCAACCAATTCCTTGATCGTGCTGATTAAAAGCAGAATAAGTGGGCATTTTAAGAGCAGCCATGAATGCTTGTTTGTTTCTCTCTCTGCATACGCACATATAATAAATACCATACGTGCCCAGACTGCAGTCTCCATTAAAATCAAATTGCTTTTAGCAGAAAAGGTAAATGCGCTGAATGAAAGTGGCTATTTAAAGTGGTCGATGGTACAAACTCCCTCAGACCAATTCAAACCACACCCTATCAAAAACTTCCACAGAAATAATGATGAAGTGGTAAGTATGGTTCAACAGTATTCACAGTTGAGAAATTGCCCTGGATAATTCACTAGATTGAGCTTAAAGTGATAGTTCACCCAAAAATGAAAATTCTGTCAACATTTATTTTACCCTCATGTCATTCCAAACCTGTACGAAGATGTTTAGCAGAATGTTCATGCTGCTCTTTTCCATACAGTGAAAAAAAATGGGCTGTCAAGCGCCAAAAGTGACTAAAAAAAGCAACATAAAATTGTATGATTCCAAGTGGCCCAAAACAAACCACTTTTGAATGTACACAAGAGCAAATGAAATCTGAGTGTTACTGCAGCTTTCCATCCTCCTTTAGAGGATAATAAATATGGATCTGGAACGACATGAGGGTTAGTAAAAGGTTTGGTGAGCAATTCCTTTGCGAGGGAACCCACTTTTACACTTAATGGGTGCCTTCTAAGAGTGATTCTCCAGAGCGGAGAGTCTGTTTTTAATGGAGGTACCTTTGTGAAAAAGTCATCTTATGCCTGGAATAGTATTTCACATGCTGTCTATGTGTATGTGTGTGTGTTTTGGAGAATGGCTGGAGTCGCTACTGTTTTCATGGGGTGTCTGCCTTATGGAGACTTGGAACCGAAGAAAATACCTGGATGGTATCCAGACATCCAGGAATCCATTTACACAGCATGGAAAAATGCCTCATGAATGCACATGCACACCCTATAGCCAAACCAACCTAGAAAGGGCAAATCATATGCAGGTTTTCCTCATAGACATTGATATACTTTGATAAGCGTTGAGAAACGGAGACAGAAGCCAATCTAAAGAGTGACATATAGCTTTTAACTTCACTCTATCTCTCAGCATGTCTGTTTCTCATTTCCTGACATTCTGTCTTTCTCTCTCTTCGTGTCCGTTTCACTTTAGATACAGACATAGCTGAAGACTAACTGATCATTCTCGTGTATAATATAAATATCCAATCCTGGCTCCAGGTGGGCCTCTCAGTTGTTGTTAAAGAATGTTCTTAAGGTTTGCAGATGTGTAGTATAAATACTATATCCAACATATGACAGTCACCTTTGACCCGGATGTTTTTTGACCGATAAAAAAAAACGAGTGAAAAAAATTCACTTGGTTGTTTAGTACAATTTGACAAAAAAGGAACAACTTTTCTTTAAATCTGGTGGCCTCTGCACCCTCGGCCTCATTGGATAGCAAAGTGTCCACTGATTCCACATCTCAGCAGATGCAGGACAATTATTTCTGACACTCTTGTTAAAGAATGCCATGTGTAGCACACACAGTAACATAAAACAGTGATACGCTTATTATTATTATTATTACTCATTCTGCAGAATTATTCCAACCCTGGAAAGTTTTATCACACAAAAATTGCCAGTTTATAGATAAAGTATTGCTGAACAGAGATGATATTTGCAGATTATTAGACAGACAGACATAAAGACAAGATAGATGGATAGATACTGATCTCAGTGGAATGCACAGGTTATTATTTATGCAGACCGGTGAAAGTGCTGATATTTAGTTAATCGGCTTAATCCTGATGAGTAGCTGCTTGAGGAATCTATCACACGAACTTGATCATGCTTTATTGGAATGGAAACCTGATGCTAGACTGTAAACCTGCCAACAAGTTTAGACAGTAATGGTCAGTGATGATAGAGGCTGTCATGCACACCGAAGGTCTGATCAGTGGGTGTGTGCTGGGGTCCGTGTCTCCCTCTCTCGCCCCTCCTGCGTTCCCCTGGGCCAGTGAAATTCCAGCTCCCCCTCCTTTCCTTTCCGTTCCCTCTTCTCTTTCTCTCTCTCACACACACACACACACACACACACACTCTCAGGTCTCAAGACTCTCTGCTGTGGTTCTGATACCTGCATAAGACACGCTCATCTTCTGAAGGATGGCCAGGACTCATACTGTCCTGCTCACACTGCTGCCCACCGTCCTCATTCTAATTGGTGAGTACCTATTACCTATCAATACTTTAGGGATAAATTTTTTCCCCATTAAATATTAAAAAAAAACTGCTTTACTTAAAAACAGTAGTTGTTCATGACAACTCATTTAGATGGGTAAAAAAAAAGTTTGATGAAATTTATGCTGCAAAAATTAAAATAAAGTCAAAAGTTTTTGCAGAATCCTATTTCCCATTGTAAAATAGTACTGTGTGATTTAAGACACCATGGTAATAAATGATTGCCACACTCATATACCATGGTATTTCTAAAGATACATGTCCAAAATACTCAATAGTACAAAAAAACAAAACAAGGTACAACTATGGTACCAGGTCTAAAAAAACTATGGTAGTATGTTTTTTTTTTGGTTAATGTATTCAAAGCTCTTTCATTTCTTGATGCTCTTTAAGAAACACATCTCTCCCTTTAGTTCTGGCCGGGGTTGAAAGTGCAGCCGTTAAAGATGGAAAAGACAGTGAAGCTCAAAGTGAGTTCAACACACACACACACTCCAAATCCAAAAACCTACACACTCCCTCCCTCTTACTCAATTGCTTTAGCAGGAGCATCTAAAGTTTTCATGCCAGCATCTGATGCCTCAAACTTCTTCAAACGCCGCAGTCGCAGATCCCCAAGAACTTATGAAGAGTACTATGGTGAGTGCAGTAAAACGGTCCTAATGTTTTTCATCTCAGTTCTGCTTTTCTCATCGTCTTTGTAGGTTTAATCAAAGTGAAGAGACAATTACACTCCTAATATTTAACAATTAAGGAGTTTAAAGTCAACTTTAAGTAATCTCCCATTAAATTGTATTCACTTTTAATTTATGCTAATGCACACCACAATAGGATACAGATGTGAAGAAATGAGTGAACAGACTTCTTTAACGTCATTCTCTCAGATATTAGAAATATGAGCAAATTAACTAGAAGGAACACTAGGAGGTAACACTTTACTATCAGGTTCATTAGTTAACTACTTTAGTTAACATGAACTAAGAATGAACAATACTTTTACTGCATTTATTAATCTTAGTCAATGTTAATTTCAGCATTTACTAATGCATTATTAAAATTACAAGTTGTGTTTGTTAACATTAGTTAATGCTTTGTGAACTAACATGAACAATGAATGACTATTTTTATTAAAGATTAATAAATATTGTAATACATGTATTGTTCATTGTTCATTCGTGTTAGTTAATTCTTTAACTAATGTTAACAAATAACACCTTATTGTAAAGTGTTACCAATAAAACAAAGACTTAAGTACATTTTACAAAAAATACTATTTCAGTCTTTCTACTTCAAAATTTCATGTTTAATTTAATGTGTTACTAGCCTTTTCTGTGTGAAATTTTACTTGCGATAAAAAATAATAATAATCACAGTTTAACATAAAACACCATAGATAAAACTAACCAGAACTGTAAAAGCAATATGTATTACCAAAATCAATTTACAGTCTTTATATCCCCCCTACTCCTGCAGGCCTAATTACTGTAATTAAATATGCAGATAAAAGAGCCAATAGGAATTCGACCCTAACACAATATGCTAATTTGACCAGACCTCAACTGAAAAAAACAAAACAACAAAACAAAAACTAATAATTAAAAAAAAAAAGCTAGATGTACAACATGCAAACCTATTATATTTCTCAAGCCCACACAACATTTTTTTTTTTTTGGTATTGAAGAATATACATTTCTTTATGGAAACTTATTTCTGCCATGGGCCAAAAATATAAAGGAAAAAAATTATCAAATTATGGGGAAAAAAAGGGTCAAAATTACGAAATACAAATTCAAAATTTTGATTATTTTCTGGCTACTCTGAGTTTATATCTCACAATTTTTTCTTTTTCTTTCATGGAAAGAAAAAACGTTTAAAAAGGTCATTGCGACCTTTACTCACAATTCTTACTTTTTCTTACAATTGTGAGTTAATATCTCGCAATTTTCGACTTTTTTCCCCCTCAGAATTAAGAAAAACATTGTCACAATATTTTGTGGAGTCACAAAATTACAAGTAAAAAAATCCATAGGAAATACGTTTGGATATTATCTTGGACGGTGGGAGGCTCGGAGTCAAAAACATTGGGCTAGAAGTTCCAACAGAACAATATGGAGCAGTGTTCTCTCCCTCCCACAGACACACACATACATCGTCCAAACGGCATCAGGCTGTCCTTTACCCTGCCAGTCTATGACTGCAGCAGTGAAGGCATGGAAAAGTTTTACTTTAGTGTATTTTAAATTGTCAGCAATGTGTGTGTGATGGCAGTGCAGGTTGGAGGAGTTAAAGCAGTTGGGGCTCGAAAGTGGAATTTGCAGACATGAGCTAAACTAACTTCCCTCACTAGAGAGAGAGAGAGAGAGAGAGAGAGAGAGAGAGAGAGAGATTATTTTTGGCACTCAATTTGCTAATATCTGTGAGCTGCTGTCAACTGGTTTATGGAAGTGTGTCACCCTTAAACCTGTTTATGTTGGACAGTCTGGAGCTTTTGAGGAAGTCTCTAGAGATGAAAGCAACCCAAAAACGTGCAGGACTGCAAGGATAGATGCTTAACTGCTCTTGTATGATGTTTCATGAAATCCCATAGCAATTTTCCCTGATGTGTGTCCATTGTGAGATTATCAGCATTGGTTTGTCATTTCTAAACTCTACTGACAGCTTTGTCAATTAATACATTTTGAGCAAGAATGTAACAAAAATGTGAAAGTGCCATTGAAAACCCATACTGGACAAATATTTCTATTGCAAATAAATGCTATTATTTTCAAATCATCAAAGAATCCTGAGGGGAAAAAAAAGGTTTCATGGTTTGCACAAAAATATTAGGTGGCGCAACTTTTTCAACATTGACAAGTGTTTCTTGAGCAGCAAATCAGTATATTAGAATGATTTCTGAAGGACCATGTGACACTGAAGACTGGAGTAATGCTGCTGAAAATTCAGCTTTGCATCACAGGAATAAATCATTTTAAAATATTAAAATACATATTTTAAATTGTAATAATATTTCACATTATTTCAGTATTTTTGATCAAATAAATGCAGCATTGGGGAGGATAAGAGAAAACATTAAAAAATATTTTTAAATGGTATCTCATTTACACATTTATTGTATACTTAAATCTATGCTTTTTTTCACTAACTTTTAGCAGAGCAGAGGGTGAAGATGGCTACAAACGAGCGAAGGAGAGAGCACTTAGAGGAACAAAACAACAAATACGAGAACTATTTAGAGGAGGAGCGCGATGGTGAGACTGATCTCCCTGTCTGATTTTCTTGGCTTCCAGAAAAGAGAAACATGCTGATCAAACCCACCACAGGATAGAGTTCCCAGACAGGACTGCTGGACTAATAAGAGGCTGATGACAGCAGTGGCTCTGAGCCTCTCAGACACCCCGTTTCTATCCAGTACACTAGATAGGTGACATTAGATTCCTTCGGTGTTTTGAAAGTAAACGGTCAATTTGGCGCAGTCGATTCAATTTAATCAAAAATGCAATTGTTCCGAATACACCGATTAAGAAGATTAGTTTATGAATGATTCCTTACCATGGCAACCATAGTTCATAATTCTAGCTAAAGCTCCACAGTTACTAATTATTGTTTCTACATAAAGAATGTGTTAGATTTTAATTCCATTTTGATGATAATCGTAGCTAATACCATGCTACCGCAGTAAATTGGTGGAACCTCCAAGACTAAATTTATTTTATGCTATAGTTCACCCAAAAATAATATTTACTCACCCTCAGGCCATCCAAGACATAGACGAGTTTGTTTCTTCATTAGAACAAATTTGGAGAAATTTTGCATCACTTGCTCACCAATGGATCCTCTGCAGTGAATGGGTGCCTTCAGAGTAAGAGTCAAAACAGGTGTTAAAAACCATCACAATCCACAAGTAATCCACACAACTCCAATCCATCAATTAATGTCTTCTGAAGAGAAAAGCTGCCATGTCCATCATCAAGGTGATTTAACTTTAAACCGTCACTTCTGTGCATATTTCTCTCCTGATTCAGACAAGATGACATTTTCGCTGAAGAAAGCAATATCATGAATAGAAGATTTTTATTTTAGCTGGAAGCAATGGTTTGAAGTAAAAAAACTTAGATAAGTCTTAATGATTAATTTGTTTCTTACAAACACATCTTTTCACTTTTCAAGATGTTATTGATGGACTGGAGTCGGGTGGATTGCTTGTGGATTATTGTGATGTTTTAATCAGCTGCTTGGATTCTGACGGCACCCATTCACTGCAGAGTATCCATTGGTGAGCAAGTGATGTAATGCTACATTTTTCCAAATCTGTTCTGATGAAGAAACAAACTCATCTACATCTTGGATGGCCTGAGGGGGGAGTACATTTTCGGCAATTTGTTATTTTTGTGTGTACCGTTCCTTTAAAAAATTGTCACCTTTTGTCATTTAAAATATAAGTCTTTGAGAAATGGATCCAGTTCTAGCTGTTGTCTGTCTTTGCATCAACAGAACAGTACGAGAGAACCAGAGAGAAGAATGAGCAGTGGAGAGAATTCCACTATGATGGGCAATACCCATGATACCCTCACCACCGCCACTATGTCTGAGCACATATGAGCACATGCAGTGCCTCGGAAAGTGGATAACCATCGTTTGAGGGATACCTTCATGACATAATATAATTATTCAATTATTCATTAGCACTTACAGACTAAATGCTCTTAATACATGTATAATAAAAGGGTTTGTGTTTGGAATGTGACAATATTCCCCTCTGTTCTAATTGCTTGTCTTTACTCTATTATTGGATTCATTATCAAAACATTCATGATTAGTTTGTGATTTTAAGCTTTTTTCCAAGAGCTACTCCTTATTTCCTTCTTCAGTAATTACATCCAGCTGTCATCTGACCTCCCTTTTTAATAACTTTTGGTCTGTACTGATGTGTGACTAAAGCTCTTCTCATTTTCCACATCAGTGAGGATTCGATATAAAACATACCAACCAGAATTATAAAAAAGAGAAAGGAGAAAGCCAATAAAAAAAAAAAAAAGACTTTTGCACCATCTTGTAAACTCATAAATATGGTGTGTGTGTGTGTGTGTGTATATATAGATATATATATATAAAAAAAAAAAAAAGCCCAGGTTTGTGCGCCTACAGACGGGACAATAATTCCTAGGCAGTATTTGAGTGACATTCCTGTGCTGAAAGCTTAGACAGATGGGAAAATGAGTGAGAAAGAAACAAGTGGAAGAAAAGATTTATCGACCTTCCTGAGCCTCGAATCTCACATGCACCTGACTGACAGGAGAATGACTTACTGCCACTCCTACTGCTTCAAGAAACGCACACAGCTGTAATAAAGCTTCAAAACATCTCTGCATGCTGGAAGACGGACAAGATTTAGCATGTGTGCCAGTCCCTCTGGTCAAATCAATGAGAACATTCACAAAGTCTATAAAACACTCAGTTCACTAAGTATGGTTTAATTCAGGTGTGCCACTTGACATGGTGGATATAAAAGTTGAGAATTAAAATAATACCAGTACATAAGAATATTTACATTTAAAAAGACTTGATAGCTTATCTTAAAACAACATATATAGACAACATACAAACAGTAATTTACTAAAATTACATTTAACATTAACCAAATATAACGCTGAAGCACCTTCACTCTCACTTTCTGATTATGAAGACATGATCCAAGCATCCTCTTCTGTGTGAGACTGGGCTCAGGCTGCACACAGGACAGCTGACTCTACTTTAAACTGTTGAGGAACATGGGCCGTTCCTCTCCGCGCGGCAACAGTAGTTCCCCTCCAATTTTGGGTCCCTTTTTCTCCTGTGAACATGAGAATGATGAGACAGGTCAAAACTGGAGCGAGTTACCAAACACATGCTGATATAATTAAATTGCCGAGATGCCATTGAAAGACAACCCAAATTGTAATAAATACATTCCAAATACAGTAACAAATGATAGAATAACTGATGACAGAATTTACAAAAAATGTAATTTAAAAAATAAAAGAATGCAGCCATTAGTACTTATAAATGCAGCCAATATAAATGGAGTGTATATTTTGCTTTTTTTTTTTTTTTGCTGATATATGAAACTATACAACAATTATAACAAATATCACTCTGCTGAAAAGCAGCTCTAAAAAGTCCAACTCAACATGAAAAAAAAAAAGTGTTAAAATTAAAACTGAAAAGCAAATAATAGTAAATAAATAACACTAAAATAATACAGAATAGCTTTGTAGTTATAGAACATCAAATTAATTCTGTTGTAACTTGACTCGAGCATCAGAATCAAGGAGTCGAAATAAGTAAAATAATAAAAACAGTAAAAAATTGAAACTGTACCTTTAACATGCCATCTCTTTCCCACTTAAAAAGGCCACAATGGCTAAAACGGAAAGTGAAATTTATATTACAACATGCAGTAACAAACAATAAACTGACAGTTAAGTATTAAATTGTCAGTATGTTATCAAATGTCTTGTATAACGTAATATATTTAACACATAAATCATAAAGGTGCTGCTGTGTCCCCTCACCTGCAGGCTCCATGTGGCATCCGTGCCAGGCAGATCTTTCTCTGGCCACAGGGGCATTTGAAGAAGCGTTTGATGGCGTCGTGCCATTGGTAGTCGTGTTTCTCTTCCACACAGCGGTCTGCTGGTTTAAAGTGGGTGTATTTACACTGCGGGCGAGAAGGGCTCATGAACTAAACCGCATAAACAGGCCGTGATTTCCAGGTGGAATCAGTCCGAAACCACGTAATTGTCTAATTAGCATCTTAGAGAGGTTTGTTTGCCTTTTGTTCCTCTTGAACAACATTTATTGAGGTATTATGTCACAAATTATGTTTAAAATTGGTTCGTTATTATGACTTGCTGTGAATAAATACTGATTAGCTACTAATGATGCAGGAGAAATCGCTCTGTTTTCGTAAGGACCTGAATGAGACGCACTGTTATTTACTCAACAGGGAGTTTCAAGAGGACCACTTGAAATTAAAAAATTCATCCAGTGCTTTTTCTGACCCGTTTTTCACTGAAAAACAGAGTTATGTAATTTATGGATTACTCGAAATAAAAGACAGATACTGAGTCTCTTTAGTTGCAAATTTGTTGACTTACGGTTTTGCAGGTGACGGCCCGACACTTCATCTCCCGGATGCTCCTCATCTTCTCCTCCATCTTCTCTTTTTGCACCAGCGGCTCAAAATACTCCTGCATGGCCTGTTCCTCAATCTAGACATAAGACATTTTGTCAAACATGCACGCAAACTCCATCGGGGCATCATTTCATATCGCACATGGCAAAAGAAACACTACAGAATCCAAAGCAAATATAGCCATCTGGCCAGATCACACAGAAAGCTTTCAAATCAACCGCAAGCTCCGCCCACCCACTGTGACATCATCATACATCAAAGCATTGACATATCAAAACACACGTGCGCTGATGTTCAGCCAAAATACACACCTCTCCCATCATCCACGAGTTTGAGGACTTGGCGTTGAGGATATGCTGAAACTCCTCCGATTGGATATACTCTAGCTGTTCCCGCCTCTTTTTCTGAGCTGGCTCCTCTTCCTCACCAGTTGAATTTTCATCTGATACTGCAGATGGATTTTTAGAAGAATAAGTGCAATTGAGGAAAAACAAGCAAGCAAAGAGTCAATAATAAAACTGATATGAAAGTCTGTACCTGTACGTGTGGAGAGATTACGCTCCACGCGATCTGCGATGTCTTCACTGTTGGCTCGCTTGCGTTTTACAGCATTCGGGTCGTCTTTAACGATTACTGAGCTTTTAGCTTGGAGTTTCCTCACTGCCGCCAACTATGCAAAAATAAACAATAGCTATTATAAACAAATGTAAATGTTTGTTTGTGTTGGAATCCTTCCTGAAAGCATCAATAGATTGAGGGTTTTCAAACTAGGGACCCAGAGTATAAATATAAAGTATAAAAATATATCAACTAACATATTGGATTTTACAGAACTACTGCTTTACAGAGGCTGGAAATCATGAGTTTAATCATATTATAATCTATTGACAGCTTTGGTTTTTAATAGAAAATTAAAAGATGCATTAGAGCATAGTTTATTCTTACTGTAATTTCTGACAAAATAAGAAGTTAAAATTTAAATATTACAAATATATAAATATTAAAATAAAACGAATAAATACTTGCATATATATATATATATATATACATGTTATTTTTTAAATTTTGTAATAAAAAATGTATTCATAATTATTTTAAAAAGTACAAATGTCTTTAATTTTTAAATTAAAGAACTTAATATTTTGAAAATTTTCACTATTAATATAAGAAATTAAAGTTTTAAATTTATTAACATTATTAAAAGTTTTTAATTTAAGGAGTTTTTAATTTAGTAAATAGTTTAATAAAGTTTTTACTTTTTATTAGTAACACTGATAAAAAAATCAAAATAAAAATAAATGTTCCTGGTATTGAAAATATTCTTTAACAAATGATGGCGCACTTTCCCCAAACAATACCTTTGCGGCTGAGAGGCTCTTTGATGAAGGTGGAGATGTATCAAGGAGGATGTCCTCTCCTTCTGAAAAGCCACGGCCCAGTGTGGGCACAGGAGGGCCTGAGAGACAAGACGTGAGGCCAGGTGACCCTTTCGGAACCTCTGAGGCTGCTTTCGGGGAGAGCAAGGGACCCCTGCTTACATTTGGCCGTGAGGGAGCACTACTCTGGAGCACCCTGGGTAGAGAAGACTTAATATTTATAGTACATATACTATAGGGACAGGTTAAAGGCCTTTATCATTCATAAGCACAAAGGAGTTGCAGTTTACAGAAGTCAGAGACTACAATCGCCAGCAAAAACTCAACACTAATCAATGTATCAGCTTCCAAATGTAACACAAAACAAATACAATGAGTAGTCAAAGTAATATTTAATAGAACAAATGCCTCTCACCTCTTCTGAATCTCTTCCGCCCTCTTCTTTCGAGCCAACATTCTCTGCTGGTGCTCTTCTTTCTGCTTCTTGAGAAGGTCAGACGCTGATATAGACTGAACTGAAGCTGATCCTGCAACAGCTAAATTAAATAAAGGCAAGTTGGAGATTAAATTTGCATGGTTATTAGTATTCACTGAGGCTGTACACATTTTGTTCAATTTCTCAGAAAATAAGACTTCAATGTTTAATTTGCATCTCAAGTAAATGTATACTGGTTTAGGGATGTTTAGCTAAAAAAAAAAAAGATTAACTTTTTGCAGTGCATGCAACATTTAATGCCATGACTTTACAAATGTAAGACATTCTGCTCTGATTTTATACCTTTTTAGGCCTTAATTTGTGGAACTTTTTAAGACCTTTTTAAAAGACTCACAGAAACCTTGCTTATATTTCAGTGACATAAATGTGCTTGTTTTTGGTTTATTTCTTTGCATGATAATTGTAGGGTGGCATTCGGCAGACATCTGCTGGCCCAAAACAGTATAGCAACATCAGAGAGCATTCATATTTATTAGAAGTGCAACCAGTGCTCAAATTACATAAAACGCATGAAAACCAACAGCAATGTCGAATCTGGCATGACGGCCTATGGTTTGAATATGCACAAGCGTAAATGAGATTTGAAGTGATCTTACAGGTTTGAGAAAACATCAGTGTGAATAAATGGTGACAAGTTTAATTTTTGGATGAATTATCCCTTTAAAATTACCTGTATTCTTGGCTTGTCCTATATGCTTTTTAATATTAAGCGCTCCAGGTGTCGGCATAGATATCAGGCCTTTGAAGTCATCTGAACAGCCCGACACCTCTCCTGAATTCAAAACTACATGAAGTAAGACTTGATTAGAAAACACGAACACCAGCACAAAATCAACAATTGAAGAAAAGAAAAAAAAAGTACTAAACAAGTTTACCAAGTTTGTTTGTTGGGATGGATGCCAAAGCAGACTGTATAGTGGGTTGTTTCTTTGGCTGTGGGGCAGACCTGTCAAAATAAAAGATTCATGCAATAATTTAGGGTTTGGGTGGATTTAAAGGGAGGTGACAGTCATAAAAAGAGGCAGTGAACTCACATTGAGGGTGCACAGGCGAGTGAGGACATGCCCCCGTAGTGGAAGTCAGATTGGCACAGGCGCTCCCTCAAACTGCTCCGCCCCCTTCCTTTACCAGGGGCGGAGCCTGTGAAGCTGGACTGAAGCTCCGCCCTTTTCGAGCTCATTTTCTTGTGCTGGGCTTTAACGTGGTACTGGCAGTACTGGCATTCATACTGTTAAAGCCAACAGGAGAAATTAATTGGCCAACTGTGAATTACTGCAGTAAAGCATGATGTTTGGACAGAGACTCACCAAGTTGACTAGCTGAGTGCAAGAGTCTCCGTTCTTCTTTTTAGCCTTGCAAGTGCCGAAGTCCATGGCTTCTCCCACTATAAGGACCTTCTGTGGGTGATCCACTGTCAGGCAGAGCTGGAGAAAACAACAAACACCACATTACTGTCATTAAAATGAACATGAAATGTTGACAACCTGTTTTACTTTCATAATCTGAATTCCATAATTTTAGAAATAAAAAGGGGTTATGCAAAATATTGTTATTTTACTATTTATATACTGTTACTTTAATATTATTTATGTATTACAGTATTTAATAATATTCTGAATTAGTTTTTTTTATTTTAATTTAAACTTTAGTAATTTTTGTGCATTTTTCACATTTATATTAGTCAGTTTTTTAAAGGTGCCATAGAATGGAAAACTGTATTTACCTTGGCATAGTTGAATAATAACAGTTCTGTACATGCTGTGGGATCACTAATAGTTACGCCCCCAACATTTGCATATACCCGCCCATGTTCTATGCCAGCCGCCAGCCACCAGCCGAACCTGCACAGCCGAATCATCATAAGTTCTGCAGGTATTTACTTACTGTAAATTCTGTATACTTACTGCAGGTAAGCGAGGATAATAGCAAAAATGGCAGATCATGGAAATAAATGTTATGTTCCAGGCTGTGCAGGGGATGTGATGTGCAGGGATGGGTTGGTGTCTGTATTCAGAAAAGCACGGAAAACAAATAACGCGAGCCACTAAAGGGACATGGTTAGCTGCTTGCTGGTGGTAGCCTGTTACAGGACATAAGATTTCACTTACCACATAAACAGAGTAAGGAGAGATGACTGAGGATAATTGCGAATGATTTACAGATCCTGAGCACCACTGACAAGCATCTGATCTTGTAAAATGTGTGGTTAGTACTGCCGCTGTAGTTTATACAGAGCACGTGCGATCGCAAATCTCAAAAGTGAAAGTAAAACGCGATCGTGCATTCGAAAGCAGTTTCAATGCCCCGCATATGAATAGCGGCTCCCTGATGCCCGCAATTTATATACAGTATAATTACCCAACGATATAACTGCAAGAGAAGGTATTGAAATATATATTTTCCCTGTGTTTCCTTCCTGCTGTGTGAGCCACTGAAATGAGCCGCACTGTGAAACAGCCAATCAGAGCAGACCTCAACATTATTATTCATGACCCTTCCAAATAAGGTAAAAACAGAGCATTTCATTCTAGGGACAAATCCTAGGGTTGTAAATGGACATGTAAAACCGTTTCTGGAGATTTTTTGCCCTTACCTAAGCCACATACCTTTTATGTAGATATCAGAGAACAATTTAAAATATTGTATCAATGCATTCTATGGCACCTTTAATTAATTTACAAAAACCTTCATTTTAATTTATTTCTTTTAAGTATTAGTATTTTTTAAAATGTCAACTTTAATTTATTTTGAAAATAAATAAATTTCTTAAACTTTATTTAAATTATCCAAAAATAAAATAAATAAATAAATAATTCACAATAACACTGGTAGGCCAGGGTTTAGTTTATCACTCTTGATTTATATTACAGTAATAATTATTTAGATTATAAATCAAGGTCTCTATATGACAGTTCGTTATAAATTCAAAGTCAAATAAGTCTTGATGACATTAGCCGAAATGGAAAGACAAGAGGCAGAAAAAAACGAAGTTACATTTTGCAGAACAACTGAAGAAAAACTGCTGTTGATTTTAAAAATAACATTAAATTCCGTTCACATTTTACTTGCATAATGTGACATTTTTGAGTGAAACAATATTCAGCAGGTAATAATCAAGGGTGGGACTTGACTTTCATCAGGATTTGATTGGATGGAAACATGAGTTCACTATTGGTTAATATTATTTTGGTTTTATTAAATTATGGATACAAATAGTCAAAATTTAGAATTTGTATTGTTCTAAAATATAAAATATTGAGAGGTTTATACACAAACCTCACTGGAACCATCCTTGTTCTTCATTGGGTTGGGATTGAGGATGCCAATCACTGTCCCAGTGTCAGTCTTCCACAGATCTGTGTGAACAGACCCGAACAGGAAGAGAGACACAATCACTTCCAAATTATGAAGATCATTCAGCTTCCAGATGCTGAAGGTTTTCCCCTACAAAAAAATAAAAAATACATGCGAGTAATTAAATATACAACATATAATCCATATACAGGATATGAGAACTCACAAATGATGATCACTTACATTGTTTTTGCTCTGTGGGGTGATTTTATTTATCACCACTGCGAAAGTGACCCAGTCGCTGTCCTCTAAATTGTCCCTGGCCAGTCGATCGGGCAACTGAGAGAGCTTGATCAGTCTGCGGTTGGCCATTTTTTGCTCAATGTCTATGGAAGATAGGCGTGGTTTCCTACAGGGAAATATAACATGTGTTTTTCAATAGTAAGAAAATCTCAAATACATATTTACACTACTGGTCAAAAGTCTGAAATAATTGTGATTATTTAAATTTTTTTTTTAAGTAGTCTCTTATGCTAACCAAGCCTGCATTTATTTGGTGAAAAACACAGTAAAAACAGTAATATTGTGCAACTTAATTACAATTTAAAATAATTGTTTTCTATTTTAATATTTTTTGCCAAAGCTGAATTTTCAGCATCATTACTCCAGTCTTCAGTGTCACGTGATCCTTTAGAAATCATTCTAATATGCTGATATGCTGCTAAATTATTATCCATCATTATTGGTGCTTAAGATTTAGTACAGCACTTGTAATTAACGTTGAAAAATTATTTTTGTGGAAACCGTGATAGTTTTCAGAATACTTTGATAAACAGAGAGTTCAAAAGAACAGCTTTTATTTAAAATAGAAATGTTTTGTAACATTATAAATATCTTTGCTGTCACTTTTGATCAATTTAATGCATCTTCAAAAAGTAAAGTTGTCATTTCGATTTTATTTGATTTTTTTAAAAATCTTACTTACAGCAAACTTTAGAATGGTAGCTTATGACTGTTCCAACAAAAGTATTAAGAAGCAAAAACGGTTTTCAATATTGGTAATAATGAAAAATATTTCTTCAGCACCAAATCAGCATATTACAATAATTGACTGTTTAATCCTCAAATTAACAACTTTAATTATTTGTTTTCCATATAATAAAATCAATTAAAGCAATATTAATCATTTCAAAAAGCCCACTTTACAGTACACTGACCTGAGTCTGAGACCTGAGAACTTCTCCACGGCAACCTCTTGACTGACCGACGGACGAGGCGTGGCCTGACTCACAGTGGGAGGAGTCTTGAGAGACAGCGGTGACTTCAACGTGCGGTTTACTTTTGCAGCGTCTCTTACTGGCTGAGATGGGCAGTTGATCACACTCTGGCCAGAAGTCGTCTGCCTTTCTGAGGTGGCTTGTTTACAAAAAATAAAATTCATATGATTTTCATACATTTCAAACAGTTCCATTTTTGAAAGCAAAAAGGATCACTGCAACATTCACCCGCTTTGTGTTGGTGGGCCGTCCTCTGCTTGTTTTTCAGCTTTGCTGTGACATCTGATGGAGGAGAGCCATCGCTGTCCCGTGCTGTTGGTTGGGGTGTTTTCGAAACCCCCTGAGGTGTTGTTAAGGACTTAGTGCTTGTCTGTCTCTGGACGGAGGGTTTGTTTTCAGGCTGTGTGGTTTTCTGTGAGGCTTCCAGCTGCTGCTGTAGTTTTTGCATCTTCTGTTGCATTAATTTCAGCTCAGCTGGAAGACAAATACACTTATGATCAGCACACAATACGTGCATAACCTGCACATAAATAATCATGCCTAGAATAACTACAGAGCTCTACACTCCAGATCTTCCTTATTCAAGTCACTGTCCCCTTCAGCTGAGCTGGAGTTCCCAGGTGCCACGTCGTGTTCCCCTTCCTCCTCCGGCTCAATATAGGGATCACCGTCATCATCCTCATCGAAGAGGTCGTCCAGATTATCACTGCCCTCTCCAGCGGCGGGGGTCACCTGTTCCTGGCTCTCACTCTCCGCAAATAAAGACAGCAACATGTCCAGATTCTCCTCCTCTGATGTCAGACACATGAACGCATATTCATTTAATCGAATGACATACAGTAATATTTACATAGCATAACATTATATGTTTATATATACGTATAAAATTGTATAATATAGTATACTTCACATTTAGCAAACAGTAAGGATTGTAAGGATCATATATATAATATACCATATAAATATATATAGATACAATAAACAGTATAATGTTGACTGTCATGTGGACTATGCTTAAAATACACATGCACTGCATATTAAATATATGATCAGATAAAGTACAGGAACATACTATAGACTATACAAATTTGGGAATATATTAAACTTATATACATTATGTTGTATTTAGTGATACGGCAAAAGCAGACAAATATATTTTGCTAGAAAACAGAGATTTAAACGTCTTGCTCTACCAGGAACTGCAGCAACTTCCGTTTCTCACCTAACTTAACTATCGTTTATTTCAACAGAGTGATAAACTAGCCTAGCATTTGTAATAACACGCTGCTGAGCTTACCTGTCATGTTGATCTGGATAGCTTTTCTTCGCTTTGTTTTCAAATGAAAGCGATTAAATATTGCTGTGCTGGATCAAACGCACCAGCTGTTGTTTCAATGTTGGCGCGAAAAATGTTTCATATTCAAGACCCCGGAACTACGTCACTTTTCCGTTAGAACTTCGTGCCTGTCCACAACAAAATAAATAATAACCACAATATAAAAAACTAATTAATTTGTATAGCAAAAGTATCACAGCTGTAAAAAAATCATTTTTTTTTGTAAAAAATAAATAAATAAACAACAACAACTAAATGTTTAATGTAGCCTCACGTGGCTATATTTACATTTTCGGCTCTAATAACTTTTTAAAACATGCTTAATGTGTTCCAGCCGGGAAAAAAAAGCTTATTTGTTGGTAAAGGGTTACTTTCGTTTAAATTTCGATTTTGCTTAAGACAAGTATAATTCGACTTTAAAATAATGAATCATTATAATAGCATAATAATTTGTATAAATTCGACAAAATACAAATTATAAATGCATTACATTTTTCTAATCAATTCATAATTTACAATAATATACTGTATGGATTTCTTAATTCTTTATAGTTATGTAAGTATAAACATACAAACTTTCTGTGCCAAGTTTGGTAAGATGTGCAAACGACCAATAAACCCCAGAAAGAAATCAAAGTTGGGTTTGTTAATTCATTTGGATTACACTCTAAGTAAATGTGAGCACATCTATAGGAAGAATTACAAGAATGATCCATTTAGAGACAAAACCACACACACATGCAAAATTTAAACTGTCAAATTTATTAGACAAAAAGAGTCATTTAGGTAAACAGCATTGAATATGCATCTTCCAGCACGCACTATAATGTTTTAGAATTACCTGCACATTGCAGGCCTTTGGACAACTGGATACACAATGTATAATAATCTGCTACTGATCTTATGTGAAAACAAAGCTACAGTACATCAGTTTTACTAGATTTATGCCAAGATCTGATCAAAATACAAAGTGCCTTTCCTAATGAGAAGTCTTTCTGTGACACTTTGACCTATAAATATAATTTATTATTAAAGGTCAACAGCAGACAGGACACACGCAAAACATTCACAGAGAAGAGCAAAAAAGGCTACATTTTCTGTTTCCAATACTTTGTTGCATTTGGTCAAATCCTATATATTCATATGATTAAATTCTAAAACAGTGCAAACGCTGAATACCTGTTAATCAAGTAAGTTGTTATAACTGTTAGTTTATAGGAATGTTCAGGCAACCGTGGCAAAACACTAAGGTCATGGTCAAGTATTGGTTGATTTCATCACAGCTATGTTTCTGGAGCCCGTTTCTGCCATGGAATAAAACAAAAATAATAATAAAAACGGTGACTAGTTAATCTCACAATGAGGTTATATATCACAATTCTGACTTTTTTGTGAGATATAAACTTGCAATTCCTTTTTTTATATTCCATGACGGAAACAAACAAAAAACAGAATAATGAGATGTAAACAAAAAATTCAGAGAAAAATTAGAAAAAAAGTCAGAATTTGGAGTTTATATCTCACTAGAACTCACTAGTCTCGCAATTATTATTTTTTTTCTGAAGAAATTGTGGGATAAAAAGTCGCAATTTCCCTTTTTTATTATTTTTTATTATTTTTTTATCCCATTGCGTAAACAGGCTTCCATACACAGTGTGTGACAGCACACAAACTTTGTCTGTCTTTAGTGTACTCCAGGTGAGAGATTTGTGCATCTCACTGCTTCAGCACAGGCAACTCTCTGGGTTTAAAGAAGGCCTGGGACATTCCCATGGCATAAATATACACCTTGGAGTCCACCACTATTTTCTCTTTCTGCAGCAGCTCTATAAAAATAACAAAAAAAGAACAATTCAGGTTTAGTACACCAAAGCAAAACCTAACAAACTGAAAATCATAATGAATAAACAGGCCATTTATTCACGCACTTTTCTTTAGCAATACAGTTATTTATATCCAACAGATATCATTAAAAACTAAAGATTTATGTATTTCTCATTAGCAAGATCACTCACCATCAATTTTTTGCTGAAATTCATCAAGCGGTAGAAGAATAACCTCCACAAATTCTGAGAGACAAGCAATGATATGCTTTCAGAACAAAAAACACAAATCAATAATGTTGACATTTTTATTAGAAAACAAATACGTACCTCCATCACCTAGACAGCACAATGGAGACAAAAGAACGCTATTTGGTCAGCATTAATAACATGGTTCTGTGATGAAATATTAGTAAAAAAGCTTCCTGATGCTCCTTCACTCACCCAGCTGCTGAGTGGGGTTTATATTTTCAATGTCATCTCCATTGATATGTACCATCACCATCTGTGTGGTGCAGTTAGACAAGCCCGGGTCTAAACACGTGACTAAAAGACATGAGGATGAGACATTCAAATATGCAAGGTTATATACATTTTGTCAGGTCTACACACACACATACACACACACCTGGGGTGATGCCCACTACTTCTCCTTTGTAACCCGTTTCCTCCTTTAGTTCTCTCAAAGCAGCAGTTTCAACACTCTCATTGTCATCTATCAGACCTGAAATATTCATGCACAGAGAATAGTCAATAACTACTCTGTCATATTTGCATATTTACATCATATTTTCTGAATGAATCCGATGCTTGTTTCTTACCAATTCTGAGGCGCTGATTCCAAAAAATTTTGTCTGTTTTGCTCAAGCACATCACACTTTTTCACAAAATATAATGAGATTTTGCAGTATTTTTGTTTTCGACAACTATTTGTAAAGTGAATAAGTCTTATATTATCCCTCCATCACCTGAAAACTGAAAAAAAAGAAAAGAAAAAAAAAAACTGGTTCCTTTCTTCCTCTGAGCCTGGTTAGAATTATTACTTCAATTCTCAGCCAATTTCCAAATGTATGAATGATTCTGAAGACATTATTTTATGCCTTATCCTGATTTCCACTTTTTTGAACGGTTAAATTATACATTTTTAATCCTTCTTTTTGTCATTCAAACTTTAGACATTTGACTGCTTCTGTTATTTTGATAAGTGCTTTAAAGCTGATATATATTTATCATTTGAAAAATCTTAATTCTTATTTTGTGAAAAACTGGAATGTTTTTATTGAACTCAGCATCATCAAATTAGGTAATATTAGGTCTTTTTTTTGGCTAATCAGACCTGCAGGAAACTCCAGTGTGTTGCATCCCATGGGCGGACGAAACTGCTTCACCATTACGACACAGTCTTTATGCAGAGTCCTCTTCAGAAGGGCTATGATTGCTACACCTTAAGATGAATTTAAACATATTAATAAATATAGAGCATTAAAGCATACACACTGGTTCAAATAAGCAGGCATGAGACTGCACACACACCATCGGCAGCGCTGTCTGCGACTCGGGTTGTTCTCTTTGCTGTTTCCCATGTTCTGAGGAGACAATTTATTTATGTTTTAACGCCGTATCAGCAACAATGGCAATATTCACGGCAACATTAACAATGTCATTTCAATACATCATTTACAATAGTATAACATTTTCTTAAGAAACAATTGTTATACAAAAACCTACAAGAAACAACTATAGTACTGATAAAAATCATATAGTACAATCTTTCAGTTTAATCAGTTCTAAAAAATCTAAAGTTCTTCCAGGAGAGACTTTTAAAAAAAATGTCTTTTAGTATATTTTCTGAATAATATCTGTTCTGAGGAGACAAAAATATGCATTAAGATCATATTGTGCATACAAGCACCTACCAATCTATCTATTCATGTGAAAATGAAAGAGAACAAATGTTTTAGGTTGATTAATGGAAAGCAACAATAAACAAGATCATTCTAATCAGTGCGAGTATCATCATGTCCACTCAGTCCAGAGGTCAAAGGTCTCACATCATTCACACACAATCACAGATCAATACCTGGTGCTTCCAGAGGGATCCACATATGTGGTCTTCTCAAGCTTCACCCATTTTCCACTCGCTATCAGCTAACAAGAACACATTATTCATATGTGTACAGAGTACTTTAAGCACAACACTTAAGAATTACATTATTTTAAAGGGATAGTTCACACAAATATGAACCTTCATATTGTTCCTTTTCCATACGATTTTATTTTTCCTGTGAAAAACAAGTACTGCTGGGCAAAAATTACATCATTCACTTCATGGAAAAATGCACTATAAAAAAAACTCATCCAGGTTTCGAACAACATGAGGGTGAGTTTTTCATTTAAGGGTGAACTATCACTTTAAGACAGATTCTTACTTCCTCTTTGATGACATGAGGTTCAGTAGTCGCTTTCTTAGGAGAGCTCATGTTGTGCAGGCGATCAGGGATGTTTAAGCACTGGAACAGCTACAGTAATTCTGCACGTATAACAGAAATGAAGTAATTAACGTACAGGGCGCCTGATGCTGTCATGATGACCACAGTCTATTTCAGCTAGTCTAGTTAATACATAAACAAAGTAACGGGAGATCATTCTAAGTAGTTTCAATTAGTGGAATACGTACCAGACAAATCCTAAAGTATGTCAAATAAATCGTAGTGATCCATCCAGTTTAGTTAGTTTTCTTCCAAGTTGTCACATGCTCAGTAAGTATCTGCCTACTTGTGTGCGGCTAAAACCGTTCCTCCTCTTGTACAGTGGATCGAGTTATCATTGTAAACGTTATATTGTCAACCTGGTCTCTAATATTCAAGAAGAACTAATATAATTGAACACAAAACTCCACTTGAAGTATGGAACTACAGATTCATTTCAAAACAAAGAAGGGCTATGAGTCGGAACTGTAGTTATTGATACTATCGTTATGGCGGAATGTTTTCGAGGTTGCGCAGATTACCAGTGTAAGTTTCTGGCAGCATGAAGAAAGAGCAGGTTGTAAACTGTCAGTTTTCTGTTTGGTATCCTTTATTCAAGAAACACACTATTAAGAGGTAAGAGAGTTATTTGCGCAGACTGATAATATATAAAGATCGGGGAAACTCAGAAAGTCCACAAAACCGTGCGTTAGCAGTTGCATTATAATGTGATTCCATCACTGTAACGTTATATATATATATATATATATATATATATATATAAACTCAAATGATTTTAAGCTTTGTTATAGTACATTATATATAGGAAGATATAGGACAATTATGTACTATACGCTTAAAATCTTTGATTTTGAGTTTATATAGTTATCTGTGCTGTTAATATAGTTATGTCAGTGCTGTTGTAATTAAGTTTGGTTATTTTCTTTTTTTCCCAGCTTGGTTCTACCTATACCTCAAAATGTAATTGATTATTTATTAGATGACGGGACACTTGTGGTTTCTGGCAGGTGAGATTTGGGCAAAAGTTTGGTATTGAATAAATTATAACAACTCTTACTGTTCACTTACTGAACTGAGCTGGACGATAACATCACTGAATCAATGATGAACTGACTTTAAAACTGAGTGTTTACTAACATCCTCCTGCATTATGGCACATTATTTTCCTGTTTAATACTGTAAAGCTGCTTTGACACAATCTGAATTGTATAAAGCACTATATAAATAAATGCGACTTGACTTGACTATTGTGTTGCCTGGTTATTAAATAAATAATCAATATCTGATTGTCTCTCTTTGTAGTGAGAACAACAGTTCACAAACACAGACCAATAACAGTGACTCGGATGAGGAGGACATTCAGGTATGTGTGTGGTTGTGTGAAATACGTTTAGTTATCTCTTAAACAACCAGCCAGTTTCCTGATGTCATGCTTTTGGTTTCCAGTGGACTGATGATGAAACTACAACAGCAGTTACAGTGCGTCTGATTCCTCGCAGCCAACCAAAGCTGTCACCTCATACACTTGTGCAGGTACTAAACTGTGTGAGTCTTTTTCAGGCTCCAGAATTCCCAGAGTTCAAGATAAGGGTGCAAGAGGCAATAAATGTTCTAGGTGGGTGTGTCTTCCCAAAGCTGAACTGGAGCGCCCCTCGGGTGAGAAGACTTTACTTACAATCGCATTTCATACACATGAATACATACTACTCACAATATCCTTCATCTTTCGATCTTCCTCTCAGGACGCTAACTGGATTGCCCTGAACAGTTCCTTACAGTGTCAGAGTCTATGCGACATCTTCCTCCTTTTCAAAAGTTCAGATTTCATCACGCATGACCTCACACAGCCGTAAGTGTCTCGCACAGATCTCTGACCGCTCACAGGTTCATAAATGCTGATATTCTCAGTTCCCATCATGCTCCATGTGATTGGGGTTTCTTCTCAAGAAATTCAAGAAAGCAGTTGCTTGAAGTAATCATTTTGTACTCTTTTGTCAGATTCCTCCATTGTAGTGATGATTCTCCAGACCCAACCATAAACTATGAGGTACAGAATCACAATAAAACAGCCAAACATACTCGTGCAAACTCAAACTTAAATTATATTGTTATATTAATAATATTATATTACCAAATAAATGCTGTTCTTTTGAACTTTCAGTTCATCAAAGATTCCTGAAAAAATGTATTACAATTTCCAAAAAAATATTAAACAGCACAACTGTTTTCAACATTGATAATGAGAAGTGTTTCTTGAGCAGCAAATCAGCATATTAGAATGATTTCTGAAGGATCATGTGACACTGAAGACGTAGAAGACTGAAGTAGTGATGCTGAAAATTCAGCTTTGCATCACAGGAATAAATTACATTTTAAAACATATATAAATAGAAAACAGTTATTTGAAACTGTAATAATATTACACAAGATTACATTTTTTATTGTATTTTTCAAATAAATGCAAAAGAGCATAGGAGACTTTTCAAAAAAATGTTAAAAAACAACAACTTTATAAAGATGTGTATATAAATGTATATTATATTATTTAATGTATTATGTCATAATGAAACCCAATGAATAACCCTTAAATATCTCCCAAATAAATAATATGTTGTTACTCTGTGGGACTCATTTTTTGCAGTTGGTGTTGAGAAAATGGAGCGAGCTCATTCCAGGAGCGGAATTCCGCTGCTTTGTGAAAGAGAACAAAGTAATCGGTATGAAAATTGTGCATTTGTTAACTTGATGTGTGTATTCTGTTTTAAATATAATGCTTTTAAGTGAATTAATTGTATAATGTATGTAATGCAATGGAAATAAGTAGAACATTTCAAACAGAATGTCTGACAACATTATCCTAGCACCTCTCTGACCTCATGTGCATGTGATAATCTACATACTGAGATCAAGTTTGTTTTTTAGCAATTAGTCAGAGAGATTACACACAACATTACCAGCACATCGCCAAACAAGAGGACAGCATCTCCTCCGCGATATTGGAATTCTTTAGAGATCACATTCAATACCAGTTCCCAGACGAGGACTGTAAGTATATCAGTGTGGAGAGGCAGAAAATATTTGTCTTGTTTTTAAAAAGTTACATATGTGCGTTAACAGTGTTCTTTCTTGATTTCTTTTAGTCGTCCTGGACGTTTACAGAGACAGCTCAGTAAGCTTTTATGAATGCAAATTTCACATTTAGATGTGTCATTTACTGCATAGCAATGGATGGTACTAAATGTAGCTCCAATGCAAGCCAGTTGTTGTAAGCAGGTTTGAGTTGAATCTTTAACAATTATGAAAATATTTGCACATGCTTATAAAAAAGTTTGTCTTTCTAAAGGGACGCGTGTGGTTGATTGACTTCAACCCATTTGGTGAAGTCACAGGCTCTTTGCTTTTCACGTGGGAGGAGCTAACATCTGGCAAAAATCTCACAGCCAATCAAACGCAAGAAGACACAGCACTGCAGGTAGCTGTTCCCTTTTCATATGTATTGCACTGCCTGTATTTTAAAAGATAAATGTGGTGTTATATTAGTGGCATGCGTATCGTATTTTATTAGGATGGACCTGCATTCCGTTACACCACCAGTGAAGTCACAGTGCAGCCCAGCCCATGTCTGTCCTACAGAATCCCACGAGACTTCCTGGACCTGACCACAGGGGAAGATGCCTATAAGCTCATTGATTTTCTTAAGCTGGTGAGTGAGATGGGGATAAAAACAACAGAGACAAGGACCTCTATAGAAAAAGAGAGGAAACTATCACACTGGCAACATTCATGCACATAAGACACTCACTTATTTACTCACCCTCAGCCATCCAAGATGCGTTTGTTTCTTCACTGGAACATATTTAGAGAAATTTAGCATTACATCACTTGCTCATTCAGCAGTGAATGGGTGCCGTCAGAATGAGAGTTCAAACAGCTGATAAAAACATCACAATAATCCACACAACTTCAGTCCATCAGTCAATGTCGTGTGAAACAAAAAGCTGTGTGTTTGTAAGAAACAAATTCATCATTAACATGAGTCCTCTATCTGTAATATAGCTTTCTCCAGTGACAAAAAGTCACCTAGTCTGAACCAGGAAGGAAATATGCACAGATCAACAATGGTTTAAAGTTAAAAAGCCTTAATGATGGATTTGATTCTTACATGCATCTTTTCACTACACAAGAAGTTAATTGATGGACTGTAGTCATATGGATTGTGATGTTTTTATCAACTGTTTGGACTCATTCTGACGGCACCCATTCACTGCAGAGGATCCATTGGTGAGCTAAATTTCTCTTAATCCGTTTAAATTAAGAAATAAGCTCATCTGCACCTTAGAGTTAATTTTCAGCAAATATTCATTTTTGACTGAACCATTCCTTTAAATATAACAAAATCAAAATAGAAATTTGACTGATTTTTACACTTGTATTTATTTCCTTTCTCTGTAATTGCAGAAGAAGGGTCAGCAGGAGGAGGAGGAGTCTGATGAAGAAGGCGAGGGACCTTAGTAGTTTGCTACTGCCTCCTGCAGTTTACTTCCAATCCTGTTTGAATAGACCTGTCTGTATTTTTCAAGTGAATTGGAAGATCTTGATTGGCTACTTCAGGGTTGAGATTAAATTGAGGTACCAAGCTTTGTAGGAAGGTCTCCTTGCTGTATATAATGGGATGTGTGCTTACCAATAAAGTCCCTGTCAAATGCTCAACTAATATGCACACTTCTGTATTGCAGAAGACATTTTTATGCTTTCTATCTGCAGTAGTGGTCGCACACATAAATTTCATAGTGCAATAGATTTAAAACTGTTATGAAGTAATAAAAAAAAAAAAAAAGTGTTTCTGTGTAAATTATGCCATCTTAAAATTTAGTATCTCCATAATGAGACCAAACTAAATTTTTGTTTAACCGATCTTTCAGCATCCACGTGGGGGCGCCATATAATAAATAACTGTACCAGAATAAGCTGTAATTGGAATACCTTTAAACTTTCTCTTAATATTTACTTTAATCCCTAGGCCTTCAAAACCAATTGAATTTAATAAAATCTTAAAACGGCATTTAAGTTTGTATTGTGCATATACTACCAATTTCTAGTTCAGCTTTAAAATACTTCAACCTCAAGAAATTGTGTAATTGCAGTCTGTATAAAATAACTTTTAAAATCCTTATCTAGTTATCATAAATGACTGACAGTTGATTGAAAAGACATGGAAATTAATTGGTCAAAAGATTTGTGAACCCTGTTAATTACAGTCTTGATTTAAATATAGGAATACACTTAATATGCACATTATTTGTTAACACTTTACAATAAGGTTCTGTATGTTAACGTTAGTCAATACCAATACATTTTTAACACTGCAAGTTGTTTAAATGAACGTTAGTAAATCAATTAAGAACAAACAATTGAATTTAACAATAAACAGTAGTATAATTATATATTACATTAACATTGACCAAAATTAGTAAATGCTTGAAACATGTTCATTGCTGCCACTTGTGTGATTCTTAATGCATTAACTAAAGTTAACCAGTTAAACCTTAGTGTAAATATTGTTACCGAATATTCTTTCTCCCAAAAAGTGATCTCGCTTTGGTGTATTTGCACTGATATGTATGTAATAGGACGAACGAGATGTTCATTTGAATTTAACTTGCAACAAATTAACAACTACCAGTGAGCCCTGCACATCAAGGCGTCTTCATTAGCACTTTTTGTCCGCGGTTGCTGGGTTGCATGTTTTGGGAATGTTGCCTACTGACTGACAACACAAATGCACAAGTGGACTCGGGAATCAGAGGAGAAATATCT
>NW_015548309.1:2118379-2123067 GCF_001515605.1 Sinocyclocheilus anshuiensis | reverse complement strand
TCAGCCATCCAAGATGCGTTTGTTTCTTCACTGGAACATATTTAGAGAAATTTAGCATTACATCACTTGCTCATTCAGCAGTGAATGGGTGCCGTCAGAATGAGAGTTCAAACAGCTGATAAAAACATCACAATAATCCACACAACTTCAGTCCATCAGTCAATGTCGTGTGAAACAAAAAGCTGTGTGTTTGTAAGAAACAAATTCATCATTAACATGAGTCCTCTATCTGTAATATAGCTTTCTCCAGTGACAAAAAGTCACCTAGTCTGAACCAGGAAGGAAATATGCACAGATCAACAATGGTTTAAAGTTAAAAAGCCTTAATGATGGATTTGATTCTTACATGCATCTTTTCACTACACAAGAAGTTAATTGATGGACTGTAGTCATATGGATTGTGATGTTTTTATCAACTGTTTGGACTCATTCTGACGGCACCCATTCACTGCAGAGGATCCATTGGTGAGCTAAATTTCTCTTAATCCGTTTAAATTAAGAAATAAGCTCATCTGCACCTTAGAGTTAATTTTCAGCAAATATTCATTTTTGACTGAACCATTCCTTTAAATATAACAAAATCAAAATAGAAATTTGACTGATTTTTACACTTGTATTTATTTCCTTTCTCTGTAATTGCAGAAGAAGGGTCAGCAGGAGGAGGAGGAGTCTGATGAAGAAGGCGAGGGACCTTAGTAGTTTGCTACTGCCTCCTGCAGTTTACTTCCAATCCTGTTTGAATAGACCTGTCTGTATTTTTCAAGTGAATTGGAAGATCTTGATTGGCTACTTCAGGGTTGAGATTAAATTGAGGTACCAAGCTTTGTAGGAAGGTCTCCTTGCTGTATATAATGGGATGTGTGCTTACCAATAAAGTCCCTGTCAAATGCTCAACTAATATGCACACTTCTGTATTGCAGAAGACATTTTTATGCTTTCTATCTGCAGTAGTGGTCGCACACATAAATTTCATAGTGCAATAGATTTAAAACTGTTATGAAGTAATAAAAAAAAAAAAAAAGTGTTTCTGTGTAAATTATGCCATCTTAAAATTTAGTATCTCCATAATGAGACCAAACTAAATTTTTGTTTAACCGATCTTTCAGCATCCACGTGGGGGCGCCATATAATAAATAACTGTACCAGAATAAGCTGTAATTGGAATACCTTTAAACTTTCTCTTAATATTTACTTTAATCCCTAGGCCTTCAAAACCAATTGAATTTAATAAAATCTTAAAACGGCATTTAAGTTTGTATTGTGCATATACTACCAATTTCTAGTTCAGCTTTAAAATACTTCAACCTCAAGAAATTGTGTAATTGCAGTCTGTATAAAATAACTTTTAAAATCCTTATCTAGTTATCATAAATGACTGACAGTTGATTGAAAAGACATGGAAATTAATTGGTCAAAAGATTTGTGAACCCTGTTAATTACAGTCTTGATTTAAATATAGGAATACACTTAATATGCACATTATTTGTTAACACTTTACAATAAGGTTCTGTATGTTAACGTTAGTCAATACCAATACATTTTTAACACTGCAAGTTGTTTAAATGAACGTTAGTAAATCAATTAAGAACAAACAATTGAATTTAACAATAAACAGTAGTATAATTATATATTACATTAACATTGACCAAAATTAGTAAATGCTTGAAACATGTTCATTGCTGCCACTTGTGTGATTCTTAATGCATTAACTAAAGTTAACCAGTTAAACCTTAGTGTAAATATTGTTACCGAATATTCTTTCTCCCAAAAAGTTATCTCGCTTTGGTGTATTTGCACTGATATGTATGTAATAGGACGAACGAGATGTTCATTTGAATTTAACTTGCAACAAATTAACAACTACCAGTGAGCCCTGCACATCAAGGCGTCTTCATTAGCACTTTTTGTCCGCGGTTGCTGGGTTGCATGTTTTGGGAATGTTGCCTACTGACTGACAACACAAATGCACAAGTGGACTCGGGATCTTGTTTATTTATTTATTTTGATGGCAGTGGTTGCTAATAACAATACAATACCAGTACAGTTTTAATACTGCCTTTTTAAGTAACAAAGTAAAAAAATAAAACAAACACTTTTGACCACTTCGAATTGAATTATGAGTAAAGAAAATTGATTTCAAGCCCATACATTCGAGTATAAATAACAAAAATATTGAGACAAGTTAAATTAAATGATCTTTGAAACAAAGATGTTATATTATAATAATTATAAACATTTTACAGTGTATGGTTACCATAGCAAATTGTGTGTAAGGGAGATCTAATGCTGTAAATGCTTGTTTTCAACCTGAATATATTAGTTTCCTCTTGTTTTGTTGTTAAACAAATAACTAGTAAACAATCAGTTATAAACAAACAACTGTAAAATCCATTTTGAAATGGTTCAATATGATCACTAGCTGGTTGACCATCTTGGACCAGAACAAATGCCAGTTTAAGGTGGTCAAACTGCTTTTGGACCAGCTAGAAACCAGCTACCATGTTCCTTCCTGCTTAAACTGGATTTTCCAACAGGTCTTCCTTCCAAGCATAAATGTTTTGTTGTAGCTATGCAATAGTGCTCTGATGGTGGTTTTGTTATTATTCACTCTTTTTCTAAAAGCAGAGTCAGAATGCACCGCAAAAACAGTATTTTTTATGCCCTGAAGGTGTTTTGGATGAGTTCTTTCATGCTTAAATTGAAAAAACTTAAACAAAGGTTTTTGTTTAATGCATGAAGGGACATGGCAGTTTCCGTTACCCCACATGCAGTGCTTTTGCAGCGTCTGTGGTCATGCATGTGTGTTTGATGGTAAACGGTGGGACTGCTTCGCAGTCTGCAGCCACTTGCATCACCAAGCATGCATGTTTTCATTCACCACACAAGGGATTTGCTATCAGGTTTTTAGTTAATTATATTAAATGCCTTCTGGACATATAAATATGAACCTATGTGCCATCTGCCATAACATACTTATACTTATACTTATACTTATTTTTGTTGTGCGCCCTCACAGGCCTGCATAGTATTTATTCGTGCTGCGGCGGGTTGCCCGGTCGCTTTGACTGCAGTAATTTAATCTCTGTGTGCTAACCAGGGGAGAGTCGGATTAACCAGGTCGGATTATTGCACTGGAGGAAGACAGTCCTTGAATACAATGGGCCTCATTCATGAAACACGAGCAGAACGAATTTTTGTGTAAATCGTTCGTAAAGCCATTCTGACGTAAACTTTCGAATTCATGAAAATGTTCGTATTTTATGATCGTGGTTGATCACATATATGATCGTGGTTTTGCGCAGCTTGTCGGTGAACAACGGCTCTGTGTAGTAAATGCTGCTTCATGTGAAAACACGCACGCGATGGAGATTTACCGCTGATTACAGAAGCGGCTTTACTGACAAGATGCGCATTAAATATCGCATGCGATTTATCGTGCAGCCCTAAACTGTATGCATTATTTCATTAAAAAACAGGCATGACAAATTGGAATTTTTTACTATTAATATTTTATAGTATTATTTTCATGTATTATTATTGTTATTTAATTAAATTATAAAACGTAAACAAATCAGTAAAGAGATATCACTCTACTACTATTGAACTGTAAAGTATTTCATAATAATAATAATAATGTATATATATACACACATATACAATAATGTTGTAAATAATGTTAAATTCCTTGTGAATTATCCCTTTAAGTTAACTGAGTGAAAGTGGATCAGGCTGGTGAAATTGAGTGGAGACGGGGCCTAATTTGCATATCCACATATACTAAATGAGTCAGCAGAAGCAAGAGATTACAGTTTATAAAGTGTGTAAATATGGATATTTTTCTTACACAAACACATCGCTTTGCTTCAGAAGGCCTATATTAACCCCCGGAGCCGTGTGGAATACTTTTTTATGATGGATAGATGCACTTTATTTTGCTTCAAAATCTGTACCACTATTCACTGCCATTGCAAAGCTTGGAAGAGCCAGGACATTTTTTAATATAACACCGATTGTATTCGTCTGAAAGAAGAAAGTCATATACGCCTAGGATGGCTTGAGGGTGAGTAAATCATGGGGTAATTTTCATTTTTGGGTGAACTATCCCTTTAAAGGTCCCCTGTAATGCTTAGAAACACGCAGCGTTACTCTATGTGTTGACGTCATTTTAACTGAAACAGGATGACAGGGCGGGACATATCAAGCAGCCCCACCCCTTTTTAAAATAGCCAATAGCGTTCATTTATATCACAGCTTGGGCTAGAGCCGTTCAGAGGCATTGAGCTCCGTAAAGCCGCATTTGACAGTGTATGCCAGCCACAATCTCATTCATATTACTATAAAATATAGCATTCTGTGTAGAATTCAAATAGCTCAGATACATTTTTGTGGTCTGCGCCGACTCGCGCATGTGATCCGCTCCGTGCTATCTATTCCTTTGAAGTTTATTTCACTTTGGAACATTCATTCACGGATTTGCGCTACTGTCTTCTCACACAGACGAAACTTACTAGAGAAGTATGAAGTGTGACATCAGCTCGAGGAGCCCTCTCGAACGCCACCCTCCGCGCGTCGGGAGCCCCCCGGGATCACTAGATCGGTCGGCGCCGGATTGCAAATTTAAAGGGGTCATATGATGCTGCTAAAAAGAACATTATTTTGTGTATTTGGTGTAATGAAATGTGTTTATG
>NW_015548309.1:2090005-2118305 GCF_001515605.1 Sinocyclocheilus anshuiensis | reverse complement strand
AGGCATGACGAAGCGGATATCGTCCTCTTTTGGAAGACCAAACAAAGTAGTTTCGCTTTCACAACGAAGCACACAGCGTCTTCACGACATGGCTGCAGCATCAACAAAACTACAGTGAGACTAAAAGTTACGCCTTCTTTCTTTGCGTGAACATTTGGGCGGCGTTATGTAAATCTTCCCACATAGTGAGGTAGATATGTGGGGGCGTGTTAGAACGAGCCGTTTTAGGTAGGTGTGGCTGACTCTGAACTTTTATAAAGAATATCTCTTTGGATTTGAGACTTTAGTCTCAATAGTGACTGCAGTGGACTTTAATATAATTACAGTAGCAAGAACAAGTTGTCACAAGATTACACTGATGTAAATAAACTCTGAGCAAGATCAGTTGGGGGAGTATTTGGTAATAGAAGAGCGTCGTGTCTGTGAAGACACATCTATTAAACCTATGATTAGGTTGATCTGAGCTCGATGTGAAGACGCTGCCGTCATAGCAACCCAAGAGACAGGAGTCATGGCAACTCCGACTGGCCCGTTCAAGCACACCATTAAGAGGGTCTCACCGATCTTCATTTTACCCCTTATAAAAATGCTGCTGGCATCGTACGGTCCTTTCCTCCCACGCTCATGGCACACAGATTTTATTTATCCACCCACAGACATCCAGCTGGCCATTATGAACCAGTACACAGCACGCCTGATCTTTACTGTATTCACAGTTCAGTGTTATTATTTCCTTTGGAAATATTGATTATTGATTCATATTAAAATGGCAAGGAAAAGCCGCAGCATACTTGGAACTCTGTTAGTTTGTTCTATCATGGCTTTTCCTGAAGAACGACAGCTGTGTTGGCGTTTCCGGCAGAGCGGAGGGTATTTCTGCCCATATTCTTGACGGATGTGTCATATTCAACAGTTGGACTCTGCAGGGGCAACTTTCTAAAAGCGTGTGTTTTCAGACACGAAACTGTTTCTGCTCTGAGACCTTGGCTATTTCACATCCTCTCCCGACCCTCTCACACTTGGAGTCACATGAATCATTCAAGTTCCAGCTTGTTTGGCCCTGAATGGCCACACAGGACTGACTTCACTTGCTTTTTCTAGCTTTTGCACTCTGTGTTTGTGTATGCAAGTGCTAGATCATTTCCTCATCTCTCAGATTCTACTTTTAAACCTTGTGTAACCTCTTCATCAGATGTAAAAAACCAACGACACTAACTCTAACTGTAACACTAACTGTTTACATTAACCGTTAAACCAAATAATTACACCAAATAATAAGACTTTTAATATTGTTATATTGTAATATTTTAATATGAATGTAATATTATTTAAATTAATATAATATTTTAATAGTATTTAATCATTATTTTAACATGTAATATTAATAATTAATATTTAACTTAATATATGAACCCATTTGAAATATGAATTTATATTTATAAAATATATTTATAAAATAAAAAATAGAAATAAAAAATAGAAGAATTCTAGAATAAATTTAGAAAATATCTATTTTAGGTTTGGAGTCAGTAAGATTTATTATTATTTTGATTTATTTTTTTATTTTTTTTGGTTGATGAAAATTTTGATTAGCCAACACAGGAATAAAATAGATTTAAAAATATAATTAAACAGAAAACAGTTATTTTTAAATTGTAATTATAAATTAAATTGTAATAATTATGTTAAATTGTAATAACATTTCACAATATTATGATTTTTACTGTATTTTTAGTTAAATAAATGTAGCCTTGGTGAACATAAGAGACTCCTTTCAAAAACATAAAAAAATGTTACCAATGCAAAAAAATTTTTGAATTAATTTGTTATTAAACAATTTAAAAAGTGTGAAAATCATTAGCTTGTTAGCATAGGTCAAAAAGCCCACCTTCTATCTAAGTGTTATATAAGTACTGTTTTCGTTTTTAATTTAAGTATAAGCCATTCATGTCTGTAACAAATTATGCACTTAAATGTAATATTTGGAAGTTGTTCAGATCCATAACCCTTGGAGCATTAGTAATAGTGATGCTTGCCTTAACAAGGACCATTAATAATAACAATAATATCACATCCACACTATGAACATGAAGAAATAGACTTGTCCACTCTGCCTAGTAGCTCGGGGACATGAGAATTCAGTGTTGTGTTTCATCTGTGTGTGTGAACACCTCCAGTGTTGTTCTCTGAACTGAATTATGCAGTATGTGAAGCGCCCAGAGGCTGCAAGAGGTCATGTGATCACTCAACAGGTGTGTGTGTGTGTGTGTGTCAGGTACAGCATGCTACTGTTAGAAAACTCTCACAGCCACAACCTAAAAGACACACGTCATGCACCAGGTGAGATGACTCAAGAGGAGAGAAAGGAAAGGCAGGGGAGAGATAAAAAAGAGAGAGAGAGAGAGAGAAAGGAAACATTGAGGCCATGAAGCCCTTAATTGCCTGCTCCATTTTCAGGCTTGTGCTCCTGGCTTTGTCCTCTATTTAAGAATGTCTCTCTCTCTCTCTCTCTCTCTCATGTATCCCTCTGTTCCATCTGTATCCATCCCTCCTCACTGTACTCTATTAAAGTGACTTTTACAGGGCGAGCCAGAGTTCAAAATGAGATTCTATTATAAACTCCTTGTCATAGATACTCGCTGTGCTGGGTTGCAGATGAGGAAAGCCTGAATTGTTGTGTGGAAAGTCACCTAAAGGTATACTAAATCGTTTTTGTCCACTTAAATTGTACTGTATAACTACTGTCATACAGTATTAGCCAATGAAACAAACAAAAAGTACACCTTTAAGTTTGTCTTTTTAGTTTGTCATTGTTGTTGTTATATAGTTGCAAGGGCTTTTTCTGACATCTAATGTTTTTGTTGTCCTCTCATTATTACATTTGTTTCCCTGGGTAAAGAATGAACTCAAGGGCCAAATGCAAGAAATAATGCATTGGTGACTAAATAAATGTATAATGTATGGTTTAAATTCCAATTTAAGAGACATATTTTGAAATAATAACTTCATAGGCTGCCTATTTTTAGTTGAATAATGCAAAATGCAGTTAATTGGCAGTAAAAATATTTCTCTTAGCCATTGGCAGGTGCAGCAAAAAGTTTAATTTTGCATATAAATTTCTTTGTTTTTACTGCAAAAGTAATATATTTTTTCTTATTGTAAACATCCTTAAAAGGATACATTTACTGATTTTAAGCTACTGTTTGCAAAATGGATTAAAAACTTCAGAGCAAATTTGCTGTTTCTTTCTAGTTTTGAGTTATTGATTTAGTTTTGTAATTTTGTAGTTCTGTATAGTTTAAACATTTGGGATTGTGCAGATTTGTAATTGTTTTTGCTTGCCAAGGCTGCATTTATTTAAATAAAAATATGGTGAAAACAGTAATATTGTGAAATATTATTTATAATATTATTTAATATAATAGTTTCAGCATCATTACTCCAGTGCTCAGTGTCACATGGTCCTTAAGATGTCATGTTTTTGTTACAATGTAAAAGTATTACCATCACGTTTGATAAATGATCAAATATAATGCATTCTTAATAAATAAAAATATGAATTTCTTTAAAAAAATCTTACTGACCCCACATTTTGAACAGTGGTGTATTATTTCAAGGATGTTGCAGTACTTATACTGGAAAACAAGAAAAAGAGAAAGAAAAAGATTTTTTGCAGCGCTGAAACTGAAAGGTTTTGTTATTGCGAGAGAGTGTGTCTTCATGTCTGTGAAAGTGTTCCCAACGGCTGTTCAGTGATGTGGTAAGCTTGAGATCCTGAGTCAGCTGTCTAATGTGTAAACTTTAGCTTTTACGATGCATTCAGAAAGGGGAAAGTTATGCTTACTTTGACAGAAAATATCACAAATTGCTTAAAGATGAAGTGTGTACTTTTTTCCAGTATAAAATACTTTCTCCATTTTGGTGAATTCAGATTGTTCAGAAAAGTTTGTTGTTGATTTCGGGTCTGAAGAGGTTGGCAGCTTTGCAAGAAATCCCTTTAAAAGTTCCTTCTCTCTTAAACTGGCCCCTGTGGCACAATCTGTTTTAGAGAACAAAAACACGCACAGTTTTGCAAGTTTCCTCTGATGCAAACATCTTGTGACCGCTCTAATAGATCCCCCCATGTGTGCAGCTCACACAACCATCTGTTATGTGCCATCAACACGTGCGGCTCGGGTGTCCATCAGGTATTAACAGAGAAACTACATGATGGGATTTTTGTAAGATCTTCATGAAAGTCGTCTCATGTTGAGAGGCTAGTTTGCAGGAAGTTTCACAGTAACTCTTTCACAGTGGCTTTGAGGTCATTGGTGCCGGATTAATCTGCACTGATCAAAGTAAACGGCATTCACTGTGGAGGAAACCCGTCTGGAGATTATCCGCTCCCTTCCGTCTCTCCTCAAGCTCTGCTGTCTTTGGCTTGCTTCTTCTGTTCATCCGAGTGTATGGTCTGGTTCCTGCCATCGCTTTCAGCCAAGGGGACGACCGTCTGTACTCGTGTCACCAATGTTTATCAGCAAAGCTTGTTCACTTAATAAGAGCGGGCAGATTCTGAATGAGATTATGCCCAAATCCCATCTGCTGCTGACAACATGGGCACAACAACACGCCACCCACAAACAGTCTTGTGTGTTTTTATAGACTTCAACTAGCCTTTGTTGCATTAGATTTAGTTACATTATAATGCAACTGCTCTACAAATTATGTCATTTTGAGGATCCAGGGCTTGAGGCTTACTTATTTTCCCCAAGTAGCACATTACAAAACTCTAGGGATGCAATACAAATTTAAAAAATTTGATTTTTATATATTTCTACTTCAAACTATATATATACAGATTATTGTGACAATTATTGTGACAATACTAGTGAAATAATATGTGTTATATAATGTTCTTAGTTTGTAATTCCTTTGACAGGTCATCCCAGACAAAAGCTATAAGAGCATCCGTTTGAAATAAATGCCAGATACATTTTATTGTGTAACCAAAATAGGAAAAATAAGCAGGAAAAAAATGTTATGTATAATTTGGGACTTTTAATTATAAACAAGTCCGTTCTTTACTATTGTCGGCTGCTCATTCAAAAAGTTGAGGGAGATAAAATATGCACACTTACTACCATCTACAACAAATTACAAATTAAACACCATAAAGTAAACATTGTCAAAATTCAAAAGTGGGTCATTTCCAATCTATTGGCTTAAATGAGCGGTATTTAACTGCTCTAAAACCGCATGCAACAACGCTACTTTGAAACCTGCAGCACAGGTCATAGACTTTTAAATCATAGACTTTTGAATTTTAATAATTAATAATAATCACATTAGGCCGTACTATGATTCCTGTTTTTCCATCCCAAATTTTAAAGGGATAGTTCAACCAAAAATGGAAATTCTGTAATTTATTCATCCTCAAGTTTTTCCAAACCTGTACGAGTTTCTTTCTTCTGTTGAACGCAAAAGAAGATATTTTGAAGAATGTTGGTAACCAAACAATTATTATCTCTTATCAGTTAAGATTGTGGTTATCTCTTAACAGTTAAGATTATCTCTGGGAACTAAAATACTGACTATAACAGACATTTAGAGATTATTTAGTACCTTGAATGACCTTTATATGAACACCCCCATACTCATATTTGGGACGTCCCTGCTTTGAAATTTTGTCCCCACAATGAAAGCAGAACCTGCCCACGCACACAGCACTTCACACCGCTCATTTCAAGTAGGATTAGACTCACTGACACACCTTTCAAGTCCATTAGGCAGGAAAGCATTTCCCTGGCAATGTTTTTATTGACACTTTGCAGCCCCTTTAAACATATGTGAGTCATTAATTATGCCCTGCTTGTTGTGTAGCAGGTCTAATATGCCTGTGATTAGTGGGTTTGTATTTCATCTCAGCAAGGGTTTTACTTGATGCCATCATGAAGACCTGTATTTCAGCATGGCTCACTAATGTTGGATTGAGTGTGTGGCCTTTGGTAGAAATGCTAGTTTTTGAAATTGAGAAGTATTGCGGTACATTGATTTATACTATTGTTTTTGTTTGTTTAAAATCTTCTCATTTGATTCAACACTTCTTTTAAAACCATAAATGCATTCAGAGTGGTTTCCAACAGTTTTTTAACCCATGAAGATGCAGACATCTTCAGCTTATCTGTCAGCTTAACATCGTGATGTCTGTCAGCCATCGGTGATGGACGATGGCATCGTCTATCGGCCCTACCCTAATACTACTCATACTATTTTTGCAGTGTGCAGAATGCAAATTTTTTTTTGTATGCAAAAATATCCACTACATTTTCCTAATCGTGCATGATGCGTGAGATATTGTATCCTTGACTTTCCATTTCCATCTCCTTTTTCACAATTTTTTTCTTTTAATTGCCAAAAGTGATGACATTGTTACATAAAACTCATAAAATTCCCTGTAAGGTGCACATATATGTGTATTGCACATAGCTGTTGTTGTTGCTTCCATGCTTGTAAATTAATTCTTGTACTGTGAGGCACCTCCTATTTCGAAGTATCTCTTTCAGAATACTTGATGCCAAAAATAGGTGGAGAGAAGGAAGATTCTTTCCCTACATTAGCTTTTAGCGTTCATTACTGCGATTATCTTCAATCTTCCACTTGCCACATACTCTGTGTTCTAACACGCTCATAAGCATGAAGCTTGGACACAAGCACTGCCCGTTATTTTAGGATTAACATAATATATAAATAGTGAGTTTATAAATAGTGACCAGGTTTTCCATCCAGTTGGAATATAGATCTTTATGTAGCCTAGTGGTTTAGGGGTTTGGCTTTCACCATGATTCCTGCTGGCAAATAGTCTAGTCTATTACGTTAGCCACAGCAATCTGTATCAACGTCAACCTTAAGTCCTTTCACAAGCATCAAGTTGTTTCCTTGATGATCGCTATCTCTGATAATCCAGGACTGGCCTACAATGAGACTGGAGCTATAAAGTCATCATTGCGGGTGAACAGACTGTCTGCGTGGAGGATAGTGGTGAAGCTTAGTGTGAAGTATATTGGAAAGGGCACTGGAAGTGAACTAGGCTAAATAAAAAGACCGTTTTGGAACAGCCTGTTCATTATCTGCTTGGCCTTTAACTAAGCCCTGTGCTGCTTCTGAATGCATCCTTATAAAAGATTGTAGTAGAAAAGGAGGATTAGAGTAGTCTCAGCCTCACGGACCACTCATAGCTTGCTTTCTGACAGTCTGTTGCGCAAAACACAAGAAAGTACTTGTGAAAATAACAAGCTCTGATCATTGTCCACCTGCAATCGGGTGTCCTTTTTTTTAAATCAGTCCGCCAGGAAACCAAACAATGTTTAAAATGTACTAAATTGAGATTATGAACAAGAACTAATCATTTAATGTTAAAAGTTACACATGTTAGAAATAAATAAAATAAATGTTAACTGAGATAAAAGAAAAAACTAAAACTTAATTTCATCCAGTTGCTAAAGCAAAATCTTATTCTCATTTAGTTTAACTTAAAGTACTAAAATAACCAAAACTGAATTTAAATTTTTTTTACTGAATTACTAAATCTTTAACAAAAAAAAACTGTAACAGTATATCAATGATACTAAAATAACAACTGAAAAAGGTTAAATATAATTTTTTCATAATGTGCATTTTAAATGTTATGATGCCTAAACACACTTTTAGCATTAAACTATTGATTTTTTTTTTAACGTTTTGTTTTATATTTATCTAGAATTCTATACTATTTTGTCAAAATAAAATGCTAAAAATTACAATCAGCTGTTGATGTGTTCCCAGCATTCTCAGCTGCTGTCACTCTCCCTCTTTTTTGGTCTGTCATATCTGATCCTAGTTCTCCCTGCTCTTTGATAAGACTCTAGCCCAGCGGAGACTCGGAGTGAGTGCGGCCTGATCCACGTGCAAACCCAGAGAACAGGGCAGAACATGTGACAGACCTCCTCTTTAAAATCACAGCAACTTTGCAGCAATGCCATCTCTAGCAAAGCAGCTTTGCCATTACAAAGCCATTTAAATCCACAGTTCAAAATTATACAAAAGCAAATATAGATTTTAAAATGAATAATGTGCATTCACTACTTAAAGTGGCATTAGAGGCAACTTAGTTATAACAAATGTCTATAAAGTGAGACTAAAATTGGTTGATGCGTCTAGTAATGCATTTGACTACTTAATGAAAAGTAAAGCAAAATTTATGCCACAAAACCATTTATGAACATTAGAAACTTCATTGATTTATGCGAATTGGGTGGTACCCTAAGTGACTAATGTGTGGGCTTGAGTGCCAGGGATAGGTACTGAAGTCGTCGGTTGCCATAGTTCTTATTTTCTTCATTGTGTTCATCACCCCCACACGTTCTCACAAGGAAACATAGATGGAGTTTAGCAGCATTCTGCAATATTTGGTAAATTTTCCCTTGTACGATGAGCATGCAAGCTGCAGCAGCGGTCGTCACCCAGTTCAGTCAGAACACAAGCTGTTCTGCTGAGCGAGAGGGATGCCAGCATGGCCTCAGGGAGGGACTGACCCCAGATATCTGAAAACTCAGTCATCACCTCAGTGTTAAATGCCAGTTGGTCTACATACCGTAGCACTTGCCACCACTAAACCATGTTGTAGCTCCTTGCATAAACTAACCAAAACTGCAAACAATCCTACTGATAATCAATATCTTTGTTTTGACATTGACCACTTAAAGTGATGCATTTTCTCAATCAATAAAATCAACTATTGCTCTATAGGTTGTGAGTGCCATTTCATGTTAATTTTAAAACAGTTTGGAAAGCTTTCCAATAGAACAAGACAAATTATATCTTGTGCAATTTGCTTCTCATGTGAATGTATCTTGTTTTAAATATGTTTAGGTATTTATGGAAAACAAGGCAAGATATTAAATATCAAAATGTTACTTTGCATGACTCAAAATATTTAAGCCACATTCAAAATGAGTGCATTTCATTGAAATAAATGGCAAAATATCAAACCAAGTGGCATCTGCAAGCAAATGGGTCACATTTCAGAACCACAAAGTGTAACAATACTCTTAATTTTTCTTAATTGAAACAGTCAAACATATGGGAAAAAAAACACACTGCTCCGTTTTTAAATATGTAGTAAAATCTGTGCCGTTAAGTGTCATCACCGTACCGCCGTGATGTTATGTCAAACACATTTTGTTTTATGTGGATATTGGAACGCAAGTGAAGTAGGCTAGCTACATAAATAATAATTTGCCATTCAAATACATCACAAACACGGAAACATTTGATTTTGTGTCGAATGCCGTTGGTTTCAGTTTCGTTTTAGCCTAAATTAATTCGTTTCGGCTTGTCGTTTATATTGCTATAGCTTCTTATATTTTTAATTCTTGTTCTTTTCTAAATACTGTTAATTGAAAGGATTTGTTGTGGAGTGAGGGTGAACTAAAATAGCCTAGCTATGTTTACAGTGTTTATTATAATGTTTGTAAACATTTTGCGTCGGCATTAGGCCTATTTCTGAATGAAATAATAAAATGCGACTTATACGCGACTTATGTTCTTTTTCTCTAAAAAAACAAAAAATGTTTATACGCGTAGCGTATTTTAACCATGCAGCAAACCTTTTTAAATATTTTGATAAATTACTGAAAAAATACATAAATAAATGACTTTTTAAACCGTTTAACTGATTGTATTAATCGGTCAAAATTCTTATGGTCGGTTAGCGGTTAACCGGTTAAACTGAACATCCCTAATTGTTTTTATTTATTTTTTATTTATTTATTTAGTCATTTAGCAGACGCTTTTATCCAAAGCGACTTACAAATGAGGACAATTTTTTGAGGAGTTTTATAATTGAAAACCTAACAAACATTTTGTGAAATATTGTGCATGGAAAGTAGGGCTTTCTGTGTGCTCTTTTTCATCAGAATAACTTGGTTTGATATTGTGTTGTTATCTAAGGCAATGACAGTTTGCACATTTTAAATGTGACTTAAGTGTTTTAAATACTTCTTAGAGCTACTATGAATGTCCTTAGTATTCTAGTAGGAAACACTCTAGAATAATTTCTAACTGAAGGGTCATGTTCACAGAACTGATGAATAATAGTCTAATAATTATAGCAGACAGTTAATAATTAATGATAGAGTTACTGAGTATGAAATATCCAGCTAGGAATAGCAAATGTCAGCTAAAGACTCATTTTAAACTGATTTTGTATGTAAATGTTTGTTTTGTTTGTCTTCTGATAAATGTTCAAGCAACACCCAGTCCATCTCTGGAGTTAGTCTTTGTTTGCCTCAGTCCTTTCAAAGGCTTCTTTTTCATTAAGCTTCTCTTTCCACATCACCTCTTTCTCCCTCCCAGTCTCTCTCTCTGGCCATGTTTCATGAGAGACCTACTTTGAAAAAGTTCCATTACAGGTTGTCCCCTCAGAAGGGATCTAAATAAAGTGACTTTTAATGTAAAAGTGTCTTGTTTGTGTGTGTCCCATTTGTGCAGCCGGATCCGCAGCAGGTTGTTGTCCTTGAGTTGTGCTGGTCTTAATGTTGGTCTTGGACTGCAGTGAGGTCAAATATAAAGTGCTCTATTACCACTCTCTTACTCTCCCTCTCTTGCAATATGAACAATGATATTAATTCTGTCTGTGCGGCATGAGTTAGAAGCCAAAGTTTAAAACTTGCCAGTTGCTTTAATCCAGAATCCAAAGTTTGAACAATATTAAGACTGATTAATAAACGATACTGAGAGAATTTGTGCACTGGCATCATAGTTGCTTGGCTCAAACCACCGACAGCAACACGTTTAAATCACCTCCACAGTATCCCAGCATGCTCTCTGTGTGATTTCTCTAGGTTATCTTAGGCTGGTTCGCTCTCTCTCTTTCTCATAAAGGTGTCTGTGTGCGCCTGGACAGGCTATTATGCTGACTGATTTCCTTCTTTGTCTCTATTGCTCATGTTCATCAGATAAAGCGTCTATCTCTCTGCCGTGCCATGAAATATGAGACATGAAGAGGATAACTTGAGATTCAGGCATCACTCTTTCACTCATACATGCATAAACTCTGTCCAAAATCCTAGTGAGCTGCCTACTTAGGCATCATAGGCATGACAGTTGAACCAAAAGATAGACAGCAACATTAAGCTGCCTAATAACCTGTTTTGGTCAAATTCAAGCAGCATCGGATGAATCTTTAACACAAATGCAATCCCAGAATGCATTGCAACAAGATCTTTTAAAACAATCCAAAGATGGTGAAAAGGTCAAGAGGAATGGTGATTATAAATCTAAAAATCCAGGTATTAATTAATTATTTTATCCAATAATTGTGTGCACTCTGTGTTTATGCTTAGTAGAGTATTGAATCATTAGCATAGCAACATGCTAACTGGAAATTCTGCAAATGCAAATTCTGATAACTATATTAGCGGCCAATAATTTGTGGCTGTTACTGTACAAGTTTAGCCCCCTTTCCCGTAATGCTATCTGTAATTGAGGTATTTGCATAATGGCCTGCGGTTGTTGTACAAGAGTGCTCATCATGTCTGTTTAATTGAAAGCTCTTTGTTGTAGTTTATGGAACAGAACATTCAAGCGCAGCCCCTCCTTTGATGAGCAAACTCTCGTGTGGAATTGTTTCTGTAAATCAAGAGTGTACGTCAATGGACCAATCAATGCATGTGTGTGTTTAAATGATCAGTAGCGATTGACTGCACAGTTAGTTATTTCTATCTGATTTGACCCTAAAAATTATTTTCGTCACTGTAATGAGGTTGCGTCTATCATATTAAATATAATAGAAAATTATATATATATATATATATATATAAAAATATATATATATGATTTTTATATATAATTTATATACTTGCATATTTATGTAATTTATATATAATTGTATAAAATATATTTTTGAAATTATTAAAGGTTATGTTCACCTCAAAAATGTTAGTTGAAGCAGGTTGTCAACGCAATGCGTAAAAAGACAGTATAAGTCATTATAATACATAATTATGTCCCCACTGGATGCAACAAATGCCTCGTTTATAATGGGTTTTAATGTTTTTGTCTCTCCGGGACACGGCATCACAGTATGGTAAGGGGCGTAACATTTCCGTCACACGCTTGAGGTATTTGGCCAATCACAACGCACTGGATAGCTGGCCAATCAGAGCACACCTCACTTTTCAGACCGATGAGCTTTGCAAAAATCGATGTGTTTCAGAAAGGCAGGGCATAGAGGAGAAACAATAATGTACAGTATGTGGAAAATAATGTGTTTTTTTTAACCTTCAACCGCATAAACACATTTCAAATCATTATACCAAATATCTTTCTTTGACTCCTTGTTGCATATGTGTGTGTGTGTGAGATAGTCAGAGGAAAAGAAAAAGGATGATGTTTTGTATGTTTCAGCATAAAGGGACAGTTCACCGAATTACTCACATTCGTTCCAAACCCGTGGAACACAAAAGGAAAAGGAGATGTTTTGAAGGAAGCTTATGCTGCTCTTTTCCATACAACAAATGCATATGGTAACCAGTGTATTACAAAAAATCATTTGAAGCCATATGATAGATTTGTATCTAGAATTTAAGACATTATTCGCTGAAAATTTAATTTATGCTTCTGTATATTCAAGACACTGGGCATTTAGTTATAATATACACAGAAACTAATGGTATTTGGTGTCAGTGGTTGGAAATTTGGTGCAATGCATTTTTACACATCCAGTTTGAATGCAAAAATTTTGTTCATGGCTTCAGAAGACTATTAATAGTTTAATAAAATTAATAAAACTATAGTTTTATAGTCCTTTACTCATCATTTACTCACCCTCAAGTTGTTTCAAACCTGAGTTTCTGTTTTTGGCTAAACACAAACGAAGAATGTTGGTAACCAAACAGTTGCTGGTAGCTATTGTCTTCAATAGAAGGGAAAAAATACTATGGAAGTCAATGGCTACTGTCAACTGTTTGGTTACTCACATTCTTCAAAATATCTTCTTTTGTGTTTAACAGAATAAAGAAATTCATACAGGTTTGGAACAACATGAAGGTGAGTAAATTACACTTTTTTTGGACTAACTATCCCTTTAAACCAGACTTACAGTACAGTAGTGAATCTGAGTTTGTGTTGCACGCTCACTGATTTTCTGCCCTATGACGAGACAGCACTGGGTTTAGCTTGGGAGGCACATGTGTGTGATTCCTGATGTGCATCACCTCCTCCCCCGTATTTCCTGGTAAGGTATCAAATCAGTATTATCAGATCAGTGAGAACAATAGAACAGGACAGGATAATGTGTGTGTGAGCGTGTGTGCGTGTGTCTCGAGTTTTATGTGCTTAAGGGATTGTCTGCTCCCTTGACACAGACAAAGCAAATTTATCTTGTGAAAAAAGGATAGAAAAAGAATCAGGTAAGAGGTTGCGATAGCTGTATCCTCTCTAGTTCGTTAGCAGCAGAAAAATGTGTGTGTGTGTGTGTGTGTGTGTGTGTGTGTGTGTGTGTGTGTCGAGTTTTATGTGCTTAAGGGATTGTCTGCTCCCTTGACACAGACAAAGCAAATTTATCTTGTGAAAAAAGGATAGAAAAAGAATCAGGTAAGAGGTTGCGATAGCTGTATCCTCTCTAGTTCGTTAGCAGCAGAAACAGGAGGCTAGATTGGGCAGCGTGTACGTGTCTCGGGCTCAAAGCGGTATGAACGCTCAGATCTGACTCTGCCTGTGATGTGATTTGATCACATATCTTAATAGAGTTACCATGGATCTTCATCTGTGTTCCCCCACAGTGCCCTTGCATGCGCTGTCTGTCTCTCTCATGCTGTTTGCAGGTGCAGCTACAGAGAGAAAATGCAGGCTTCCTGTGGTTTTTACCGGTGTGCACTGTTACTCCATACAGTGCAAAACCACACAAATAAACACACACACAATCCGCCGAATAAACGTTGCTTAATGAAAAATCGTATTTTTATTTTGGAACGAGAGGTTTTGAGGTTATAGGGGCTTTTAGGAAGAGGGTGAGATCTCAGCTGTGTTATTCTATGATAGATATGTGTGTTTCGAGGGCGCAGGGTGCTGGGTTTCTGCAGTGTATTAGTGTTGCTTCATCAAATGCGGCAACCCAAAACTGACCCTTTTAATTCATCACACATGTTTGTGGCCCTGCACATGGGTCACATTCTGTCATCTTTCATTTTACTGCAAAAAGAAAATAAAAATAAATGGTTTCACTGGTGTGGGCTTTTAACATTCTGACTTTGGACCAAGTAAACACCAAAGACAAGCATGGTTTGATATTTTCTGAAGAAAATGTGCTGCTTGCCTGCATGTGGGTGGTTGCTAAGGTGTTGTGAGTGGTTTGGGTGGTTGCTAGTGTGTTTTTTATATATAATATAATGTAATATGATATATTATTATGAATATTTTGGCCTCTAGATATAGCTCGGATCAATATTACACACACACATATTCATGCTTAAAGATGTATTTATACTGTATGACAAAATACTAAGCGTGATATTTAAAAGTAAAGTGAATGATATTTATGTAATTATGTATGTAATTATTTATTTATTAAAATACCTTTTGGTTAATTTTTATTTTTATTTTTTGTATTTATTGTGTGAATTAATATTTTAATTTAACAAAAATGAACACTTGGTGAGCCCTAAAAATAAATTTCTTCTTTTTTTCTATCAAATCCCTAGCACCTTTCTGGTACATGGTATGAAAACGGTAGTGACATGTAAATCCATGTTAAATCACAAATTACTGTGGTACCATCTGATAAAATCCATGTGTACCATGGTACAGTACTATTCTGGAAAGGATCCTTGTAAGTCTTTTTGGTTTGTTATTTAATTAATTATTTATTTATTTTTCTAGTCATTTAATAAAGTTTGTAGACACTTTGTTCCATTTTCCATAGTTCTATTAGTACTGCATAGAGTAAGAGCAGATAGTCATTTAAAATAAGAACTTGTATGTTTTTAATTTTAGAGAATGAACAAGAGGCAGTAGAAAAGAGAAAAGTGGGATTTTGCAGTGATGAATTGGAGGGAGCGTGCAGTCAGAATGAGAAGATAATAAGACGTGTAATTACCCATGGTCCTTTGGGCCTGCCCTGGATAATATCTCAGAGAGAGTACGAAAGCAATGCAAGAGCGAGTGTTTTTTTACTGTGAATGTTCTTGTGCTATTTTGTGCAGCTCTAGCTCCATCCCGCATCCCCCGTGTGACACTCGGGGCGAGTGTCCTCTCGTCTTCCTGGCCCTCACAGATCTGTCTGTTTCACGTCTGTCTCCTCTGTAGACTTGCTGTCAATAGGCTGATCATCACTTTCGTAACCATGGTAACTGCAGACGGATGCTCCAAAACGTCTGTAGTTAAGGGGGTATGACACCTTGGCTTCAGTAATTACCTATGATCCTCTCTTGCATTACAAAAAAACTTCAATTAACAGGTGGGCATAGAGTGTGATTGTGTTTGATGAAATTTCAGTGATTTATAGAACAACCCTCCAAACTTTCATCTAGCTGTGTGTGTGTGTAGCTCTATGACTCAGGGCTCTTTACTGAAATTACAGGCTTCTGCAACCCACTGGTCGTCATATGAGTCACAACCTTAGGGAGACGTAGACACATAAACACACACACTTCTCTGATCACACCTCATCAATCGCACCCACTCACTTGTATTTGTGCCAACGGCCGTAGATGAGTGTCAGTATGAATCACACACCATTATAAACTTTTTTACTGTTAGTGTGCACAACAATGAAAACTTATTTGAAGCGTGGGGCTGATCGCAAACTCATTTCTGAAACACAGAGAGCTGCCTACCTAGACAGCACTTTTAAGGCATCATAGGTGGACTCCTGAAGTGAAGTCTGCTTCAGGCAGTAAGATACCTTGTTCTGGCCATGACGTGACATGATATAAATCTTTTCCATGTAAATCTGAGATTTTGTCTTAACCAGCGACAAGGAACAAGTAACAGGACATTTTTAGATGTTTATGTATTTCAGCAGTGTTGGGCTGGAAAACTCCGCCCACAGTAAAATCTCATTGGTCCTAAATCCTTCTCAGTTTGACTGTATATGAAAGATTAAATATCACATATTTCCTTTGGAGATAAGGCAATCCCAGAATACATTTTGCTCCAAGATTTTCTGACAAATTTAGAATTTTTGAAGGAAATGCATACTTTTATTAAGTGACAGTAAAGACATAAGTAATTAATGCTGCACTATTTGGGATAAAAATCCCAATTGCATAAAATTGAAGAAAAAAAATTGTGATTGCAATTTAAAATACAATTTTTAAAAAACTTCCAGAGGCGGGTTGCATAAAATGCTTAGACTAGTCTTAAAAAGCCAGTCATCTAATTTATTTTCTTCAAGACTGGTCATAACTTTTTAAAGTCAGTTACATAAAGGTAGATTGGTATAATGTGAATCCAAAAAGTAAGACTAATTACCCCTTGGCTAACTGCTAGTTGGTCAAACTAGTTTGTATGTTGAATGTAAAATGAATGTTGTTCTTTTGAACTTTCTATTCATCAAAGAATCCTGAAAAAATGTATCACTGTTTCTGCAAAAATATTAAGCAGCAGATGTCTTCAAGATTGACAATAATTATAAGAAATATTTTTTGATCACCAAAACAGCATATTATTTTTAAATTGTAATAATATTTTTTTTTTTTTTAGTTTAAAAAAATGCAGCCTTGGTAAGCAAAAATAACTTTCAAAAACATTTAAAAAAATATTACTTTTACTTACTTTTACTCTTACTTCCTCTTACTTAACTTTTAAATGGTATATTTATTTCAAAAATAGTTAAAGCAGTCCAAACTAATTACAAAATTGTCTGTTGTTTAACATTAGTGTACGCTATGCATTGTAAATTTTCTTTGTGTATTATTGCATATTTAGCTTAGCGACATGCTAACGTCAAACATTTGGAATCAGTTGTGATTGTATCACTCGTAATGTTCGAATAACATTATTTTATGTGGTGTGTGGAGTTGCTGTCTATGTTGGACAAATTAGGTTACACCAGCAAAAGTCATTCTTAAGGGTTACACTGAGTAGAAATAAATCCTTTAGATGCTTACCACAGTTTTAGGATGCTGCCTAAGAAGGCAGCTTCTTATGTAAGCAGTAAAAAGCATGGCAGCACACTAGGTTTTGGATCAGAGCTTTAGTCTCATATTTCTATGCACTCACTGTTATTAAATCAAGTAATGATATGCTATAGTTTCTCTGGGAGCATGAAATACAGTATGCAGAAAGGCTTTCTCATTAAACACTGTATGGCTCGTTTTCTTTAGCTATGAACAGATGGATGTCAAATCCCCTGCCATTACTAAAGGAAGGGTGATACATTATTTCGGACAGTTAGATCAATAAAGCATCTCACTACAGCTGCAAGGTTTCCTAACAACAAGCGTGCAGGGTACTTTGATCTGATCCGAACATTCCAAGTATTTTTGAATATTTGAAATGCTTTCGAAACATTCCAAAAACATGTTTTCTGTAGATATCAGAACAACTAATTAATGTCAACTACAGATACATGTTCACGAATGTCTAAATGTGAACAGATCAGTGGTTGAATTGTTGCACACATACATCAAAGCTGTTGACGCTTCCAACAGTTCATTTACTTTTGCAGTGCAGACTATTGATCGCTGCAGCCAAAGAAACCAATTGCAATGATTAATTGTCTGAAGTTAATAAATTATGAGTTCTGTGTGCCTTTGTGTGTGTGTGTTAGTTTCGGGGTTTGGTTGATGAATTGTTGGGTTAGACAATTTAAAGGAATAGTTCACCCAAAATGAAACTTTGCTGAAAATGTACTTACCCTCAGGCCATCCAAGATGTAGAGAAGTTTGTTTCTTCAGTGGAACAGATTGAAAAAAAAATTTGCATTACATCACTTGCTCACCAATGGATCCTCTGCAGTGAATGGGTGCCGTGAGAATGACACTCCAAACAGCTGATAAAAACATTACAATAATCCACAAGTAATCCAGTTGATCAAATAACATCTTTTGAAGCAAAATACTGCATGTTTGTAAGAAAAAAATCCATCAAGAGGTTTTTAACTTAAAACTGTTGCTTAAAATATAAGTCCTCCATCTATATTATTGCTTTATTCAGTGAAAGTCGTCATGTCTGAATCAGGAGAGAAATATGCACATATCAAGCACTATTTACAAGAAAAAACAGTACAAAACTTTTTTTTATTTTCTACTAGAGGAACCATTATTATGGACTTGTGTTTTGGTTAAAACACCTAATAATGGATTTGTCACTTACAAACTTTTTGCTTCAAGACATTAACTGATGGACTGGAGTCATGTGAATTACTTCTAGATTATTGTGATGTTTTTATCAGCTGTTTGCACTCATTCTGACGGCACCCATTCACTGCAGAGGATCCATTGATGAGCAAGTGATGTAATGCTAAATTTCTTCAAATCTGTTCCTATGAAGAAACAAACTCATCTGGACGGCTTGAGGGTGAGTACACTAAGAGCTAATTTTCATTTTTGGGTGAACTTTTCCTTTAAATGGTCTCAAGCTAAGACAGTTTCTGCACCCTCAAACACAGCGTTTTCCTGCAGGTTATGTTGTTTTAAATTACATCTTCCCTGGGTTTGTTTGTTTATTTGGCATCTAATGTGAGAATTCAGCACCACACAGTATGTGTAATAGTTTTTACTACATATTCCAACCTAGACTGTAATTGCTGCCGTGGCAACAGCACTATTTAATTTATGATGGGTGTGAATGTGTGTCTTGGGGCTGGTGTAAACGTTCATCTAATCATCTAGCATGTGTATGTGTGCTTGTACACATTCACATGATCAATGACTCTAAATCTTCACAGCTCCTGCGTCAGCATAACCTTTTGCGCAGAAGGACTCTGATTAAACTATATATTCAATATTTACTACCTGTCATGTGATCATGTGATCTTAGGCGCAGCTACAATATCTCATCTTCTATACAGGAAGTACATACATTCCTGGGGGAAATCGAATGTGCACTAATCCATTCACTAATCCACATGATCCTCTGTGTGGACTCTAATTAGGAAAACTAACCCCTTCGTCACCTTGTCACTGCAGACTCAGAAACTGATACTTTCTAGTAATATGTATTTATATAGTACTATAGTAGATACTTCTTGTAGTGAATATTTGTCAAAATGCAATAATGTAGTAATACATACAATGGTTGAAATGTACAGAGTACTACACTACTTACAGAAGAGAAATTATGGGTACTGTTTATCCTAATGTGTTCATGTTAGTTTCAGGTTTTGGTTGATGAATTGTTGGGTTAAATGACTTTAATGGTCTCAGGTCTCAAGATGTAGCTTCTGTACCCTCAAAACACAGCGTTTTCCTGCAGGTGATGTTGTTTTAAATTTGATCTTCCCTGGGTTTATTTGTTTATTTGGCATCTAGTGTGAGAATTCGGCACCACACAGTTTTTACTACATACAAATGTATACATATTACTACATATTTATTTATACATATTTTGACCTAGAATGTAATTGCATACTTGTAGTAATACATACAGAGGCTGAAATGTATACTACAGGGTACTACACTACACATAGAAGAGACTAATACTATATTGTACATAAATATTTACTGTCAATCATTTTCACTAGGAAAGTAAACTTTAGAAAATTCAAAGGATGGAGATTTGAGTTGTACATTTTTATGTCAAATTTATGTTGGTAAAATTGTTGATGGAAAAGATAAATGACAGTTTATTACATTTGTTATATGATAGAAAAAGACACATTTTGAATTAAACGTGTATTTCAAGAGGCCATGTGACAGTTTGAAATACTTAATATTGAATTGTGTTCATTTTACATTCTATTTTTTTTTAATAGTAGCCAGGATAATGTATACTGCATAGTATCCAATAGGCAGTAAAAAAAAAATCTGTTTAAAATCTCCATCCTTGAATTTTCTAGGTAAAGTTTTTGGAAATATTTTAATTGTTGGTGACATGACAGTTTAATACTATCATGACACTGAAAAAGATACACACTTTTTTTTTTAAATTAAAGAATCCCTGATTTTATCTGCTTCAAATATTGGCCAAATTAGGCTAATAGCAATCATTTTAAATATTATTGGTCCTTACAAATATATTGCACATCCATAGTGTATACTACACATTGGCTTTCCCATTTCCTCCTCTCTTCTGTCCACTTAATGAGAAAAACTTGAAGTAAATTGTTTCTGTCAGGTTCAGCTGCTGATCTGTTAATCTGAGTGTGGGTCAGATAGAAAAGAGGAAGTGGTTTGGAGCTGTGCTGAGATTATCTAGTAGGGATGTAACTTTTATTTTTAACATGAGAAGTGGAGCATTATCTTTCTGTCTGGTTTTGTGAGACTTTGGAACCACGTCCAAACCAACCCTTGGGCTTATAGTTTGACACACAGGGAGAGACACATACTGTAATCATGTTCTCCAGTATTTTCTGGGTGATATGCAGCTGGTGATTTTATGGAGCCAGTGTATAGAAGTGGGTGGCATTAAAACACTCACAGGATGCTGTGCAAAAACAACCTCTGAGTCTGCTTAATTCAAAGTTGTGTTTTGCACCTCTGTTTTAATGGGAAATTGGACAGCTCTAAACAAGAGATTGAGGCCTAGGCAATCAATTGCACTGGATTTCTGTTCTTGCTTTAATATCCTTTGGCAGTGGGAGTGATTCCTTCAACATCAAACGGAATGGAGGAAAAAAGCTTACGAATACTTAAAGCAGAAAATAATTGAAATAAGCCATTGTATCTCCAATAGTGATTTGCAAAGTAGTTTTTTTAATTTGCAAAATAATGAAGACTGTTTTTATGCCCTCGGTTTCTCATTTCTAAGGCTTTTTATGTTCACTTAAGTAGTTGCTAGTTGATTACATCATTAGTCTCTCCATGTACTTTTCTTTAGAGTGCTGTAACAAAACGGATTGGGACTGAAGGGTCAGACAAAGGGAAGTGTCTAAGATGCATGAATACCCAAATTCACCATTCACTGCAACATTTATTGACATCAGGTTAATGAGTGACTGGGAACGTGCTGAAATGGAAAATATTTTGCAGTAGGGAGGAAGTCATTTAAAGTAATTTATTACCTGTATCTTAAATCAAGATTTTACTGCATACAATGATTATACTACTTAAAATGGCACTTGTTAGCACATTTCCACATTGAGTACTTTGAGGAAACATTTTTAGGGATACTGTTGAATGATTTTTTTTGTTTATGTTTGGTTTATTCATGTTTGGCTTATTATAATCACTCTGATATCCCACAAATCTTTGTGTTTTTATGAAGTCAACTGTGTTCAGATAGCATACTATCACTGTAGTATACACTGTGCATGCTGTGCACAGTATGTACATTTTCTGTTTGCATGCATTATATACCTACTACATTTGAAAAAAATGAGCACTATACAAATCACACTGGGTAGAATATTGTATCCCACAATGCAAACACACTCAATTTGACATCATGTCCAGTGTAATGATAGAATGAAAATATCAAATATTTTTAAAATCTCATTATGTAGTTGGACTACCAAAACATTAAGACATTTTAAAACAAAGTTGGACTAAAATAAAAAATAGCAATAATATGATTTTATATCTGGACGACATTTACCAAATTAAACTCACATGTAATAAGGTCATGTGTTGAAGTGTTAATTGCTTCATTGTGTACTGTTTCCCCAACAGTTTAAAAAAAATAGTATCCAAAAAATTCTGTTAAACAGTAATATTGTGAAATATTATTATAATTTAAATGAACTGTTTTCTGTTAAATCTATTTTAATCTATTTTATCAAATGTATTTTATTCCTTTGATGGCAAAGATGAATTTTCAGCATCATTACTCCAGTCTTCAGTATCACACAATCTTCCAGAAATCATTCTAATATGCTGATTTGGTACTCAAAAAACATTTCTTATTATTATCAGTGTTGAAAACCATTGTGCTGCTTAATATTTTTGTGGAAACCTTATACATTCTTTTCAGGATTCTTTGATGAAAGTTTAAAAGAGCATTTTATTTGAAATAAAAATCTTTATAAATCTTTATAGCTTTATTGTCACTTTTGTTCAATTTAATGCATCCTTGCTGAATAAAAATATTAATTTCTAATTTCAGAGTTACTGACCCCAAACTTTTTGTGGATTTGGAGGAGGACCAATGTCATTTGAGACCATTTGGTACTTTCCTCCATATCATTTCAATGAAAGCCCACACAGATGGTTCCCTTTTTTAATTATATATCTGTCAGCTGAGCTTTTCACTTAAGCTTGATGTTTTAACATGATTTCATTATTTTTTTTTTCTGATGCATAGTGTAATTATCATTAATTGAGGCCGTGTTAATCGTAACTCAATCCTGTCCTCTTTAAACCAGTTCTCATTGTCTGTCTATTTCTCTCTCCAGTTTAGGCTGTAATAAGTGGATGTTATGTGTATAATTTGTCAACTGTTCCCTTGAGGAGAACGCAGCAGCACAGAAGCCCTTCCAGCGAGGATGTGCGACGTTTGCGCACACATGAGTCATTGACTGACAATCACTCTGTTCCCTCCTGTATGAACACTTGTCGATACATATTGACATACAGTTTCCTCAGCAGCGGTCTAACTCACACATACATACGCAAATAGCACCAGGAAACTCCATAGCATTATTTCCACACAAATCACACAAAATTCCAGTCATTCGGCACAAGCCGAGCCGCTGCCCTCATTTTAGAAGCACAAATTGAAACACATTTACAAACACACAAACTCATTTTTCTGCTCGCTTGTTTGCTGCCCTCTCTCTCGCAAAGACGTTACATCACAAGCGCAGCTGGGGTTTCAATCTGCAGCTGCACTTGTGGATACAGAAATGATATGCCCGGTGTTTTATATGTGTGTGTGGGTCTTGCTGGTTTGACTGTATCTAGTTTGATTACGATTCGGCGAGCCTGTCGCAACATGCCTGCCATGCGCACAGGCACTAAAAAACACACGCTTGATTACATCTGACAGGTAGAGGCTCTCACAAATCATATAAATCTACCCCTTGTCACTCTCTCACCTGTGGCCTGAAATTAATGTCATTTATGAAGTGTGTGTGTGTAGACGTGTGGTTGAGTGTGTGTTGCTGCCGGTTAGGCTGCAGTGGCAATGCGTGTTGGAGGCTTCATTCACATTTTCTCTTCACCGTTCATTCATCACGACTTGCTCTCCCGCTACGTGCCTTTATAATTTAAATAAAACTTTAAATAATATTAAAAAGGAAAATATCAAAATAAAAACAAATTTAAAATATTAATAAATACTATAATAGTATCTCAAAGATACTAAAATAACAAAATTGCTGAATAACTATATCAGTGAAACTAAAATGACACTGTTTTACAGTGTAAAGAGAGTTTATATTATACAGCAAATAAAATATAGACAAAATTACTGAATTTAAATGCATGCATTTTATACAGTATTTCATTAAAATTCACTGAGAGATATTATCAAGGCTTTACATTTAGGAACTGACAGTAGGTGAAAATGAACCTGAACCATATCCAGAGACCTAAATATTATAGACTTGGAGGAGGGTGCTTTTTGACTGCCTATAGCAAATATCTGGAACAGCCTACCAGCACCCTAGCAACCACCCAGAACACCATTGCATTGTGGTGTCAAATGTACAGCCATTTATTTCATGCCTGTTTTATTAACAGTACAATCACAGTATGTTGTCCTCATCATTTGCCCCCTTTTGCTTAGTTCTACCTCTTTCCTTGTGTGAAAGGCAGTACAGAGGTGACGGTTGCTGGGGAGCTTAGAGGAGTTGATTTTGGCTCCGGTGTTGCATGCTTGTTGTTAACAGTCCAGCCTGAATATGTCTTATGACTCATGTTCATGTTGCATTGAACAGAGCTGAGAAAATATGACAGACTTAATCAGGGATTAATTTGGCAGGGGTGTGTGTTATGGATGGTAGTTGCAAAGACTATCTCTATACTCATTTCTGTATATTTAATCCTATCTGAGATTATTCTTTCTTCAAACACACACATTCATATAGAAGCGAAAAAGAAAACGCTAAGCAAGTGAATCTCACAAAAACACGTATGGGTTATATTTCATCTCAAAATCAAAAGGAAAATTATATTTATAAGAAATTATATTTTATTTCAGAAAAATCTGCCTAACTAAGATGTTTTACATTGTGACATTAATTTCATGAAAAATAAACACACACACACACACACACATATATATATAATACATGTATTGATATAATACATGTCTTGTTTTAATATCCAATTATAAAATGTGTATTAATATGTATTAAGATATGTTAAGATAAGATATATATCTTGTTTTATAATATCCAATATAACATCCAATTATAAAATGTTTCCTTAATTTTCCCTTTTGAATTTGGGATGAAATATGTCTTAAGATATGTTCTTTATCAACTTTGTAAGATTAACACAAGAACCAACATGATAGAAGATATCAGAAACATGAAAGATAGGCTTTACATGCACACAAAGAGCAACAAAAATATTGCGTGTGTGTGACTTGGTAACAGGAAGCCTCTGTGGCCACATGTCCAGTCATGCTGAAGAGTGTGTTTGGTGTATACAGCAGCAGCATCAGCAGCAGCAGCATAGCAACAGTGTGAGATTGCCTAAGCAAATATTCCCTAATTCTTTGCTCAGCGTTTTAAAAGCTTTTACGTGTGCTGGCAGATGGCAGATGAGATGGAGATTTTCTCAGGGACCTCATCAGCAAATGGGTGTTCTCAAATCTCAGGCCACTCATTACTTAATTCAGCTGAACTCTGAGATCTGTTGGACATGTTTTAGTTTAAATGAAAAAGTAAAGGTCGGTAAACTTATACTGATCTCATTCTCAGTAAGCACAGGATTCAAGCTCCAGGTGTGTTAGCCAGACAAGCTCTATCAGTGACAGTACGAGGGGAGAAGATGGACCACTCGTAGATTAATGAATGGGAGAAATCACAGTGGTAAATACCACTCAGTCCCACCTTTATGTTAAAAAGGCAGATCACCTTGTTAACTTGAGTTTTTTAGTATAATGCTCAAGTGCAAACAGGTTTGTTTGTTTTTTAAACGTGGCCAATGGCCATGTTGTTAGAATTCAGTACTCATTTTAATTTAGAATTTAGTTAAATTGTGGCCTACATTCCATCGACAGTATACTTGTTCCAGGTTCAGGCCTTCTGGAGTAACCTGAGGTTAAGTTCCTTGCTCAAGGGCACTGGCAATAACTTTACCGAACTTACAGAAAACTTTAACACCACTCTGCTGATGCCTTGCGAGCACTGGTGTTTCCTTCGGGAAATGCAAATCTAGTTTGTAAATATGTGTGTTTGTAGAGTCACTATTGAATAGTGTATGAGAACAGAAAGGACAACAGAAGGCTTTTAGCACCCGTGTGTAGATGCTGATGCCTGTAAACTATTTAATCACACTCAGTGCTTCAGAGACTGTCTGGCCAGTGTGCCACATTCATTTGTGTTATCGACTGTGTGCTGTAGCCTTAATTCATCTCCTGCGAATGACAGTATGTGCAGCACTCCATCATTAAACATGCCATCATCTGACATATACTTGATGTATAAACAAATGCACACTCGTGAACATACACTTGGAAATGTTAAATGTTAGACTTAAAGCAACAAACACAGTTTCACTATGCAGCCTGGAATTATAAATCACACCGTGTTCGTTTGCTCAGGCCAAAAGAGAACCGGACTTCCTACTGAGCCTGGTTTCTCCTAAGGTTTTTTTTCTCTACTTTTTCTCCACACCTGATGGATTTTGGGTTCCTTGCCAGCATCGCCTTTGGCTTGCTTAGTTGGGGTTTAAAAGATCCTTAATATTCAGTAATATTATTGTGTTGACTGCAGTGACACCATCGGATGAGAATAAAACTTGAACTGACTTGAACAGAGCTGAATACTGACACTGTTGTCTTCTGTAGAGCTGCTTTATAGCTGAATCAAATTTATTTCATAATTGATGAATTTTGCGACATTTACACTGAACTGAACTGAATTGACTCGAGCTGAATAACGACACTACCGTCTTCTGTAGAGTTGCTTAAAGCTGAATCAAATTCATTATATAACTGATGAATTTTGCAACTTCGACAATGAATTGAACCGACATTGAACTGACTCAAGCTGAATAACGACACTACCGCCTTCTGTAGAGCTAACAGCTGAATATTCATTCGACCTTCAGCGAGTCCGTTCATTGTTGATTCAATTCAGTTATTACATGTTGATGTTGCAAAATATCAATTATGAACGAATCGACACTGAATTTAAATGAAATGAATCAACATAAAAGTGGCTTGCTGAATACTAACACTATTGTCTTCTGTACATTCGCTTATATCTGAATCAAATTCATTTCATAATCGATGAATTTTGGAACATCAACATTATTAAACTGAATTGAATCAACACTGTACTGACTCAAGCAGAATAATGACACTATTATCTTCTGGAGAGGTGCTTATAGCTGAATTGAACTTGTTTCATAATTGATGAACTTTACACAGTTATTGAACTGAACTAACACTGAACTGACTTATGAAATAATGACACTATTGTCTTTTTAGAGCTTCTGTAAAGCAGAATTTGAATTTGTTTAATATTTTCCTGATTAATATTGTGATACAGCTTTGAAACAATCTGTATTGGAAGAAATGCTAAATAAATTAAGACTTCACTATGAAAACACTGAGGTCCAGTGAAAATACTCAATTGTTTGCATTCTTCAAAAAAAATGTAACATTACTGTGAAAGTTTTAGATAGTTAACCTCATATTCTAAAATTCAATATGTAATGATTACCATATTCATATTTACATGATATTAAAAAAATTACAATAGCATTACCATGGTCCAAAAACATGGTAATATAAAGTTTGGCTAAGAGGCAACACTAATATTTCATTTTTTGACTATCAATTGCTTCTGTTCTACTACATGCATTAACCTGTAGCATCCAACTAACACTGTCTATATTTCCCAGCTCTGAAATCAAAAATGAAGCCATGAACTCTCTTTTCTCTCTCTTTTAAAGGGGTGCGTTTTCAGAGGTGGTCCTGGCAGAGGAGAGGTCCACGGGAAAGATGTTCGCTGTGAAGTGCATCCCTAAAAAAGCGCTGAAGGGGAAGGAGAGCAGCATCGAGAATGAGATTGCCGTTCTACGCAAGTGAGTTCCATTTCCCGCACCTCGCTCCCGTATCACACCTGTACCCATGGCAACAGCATCACCTGTCTCTTCCACACTCATTCCCTCAGTTTGCCAGTTGATAGGAGCTTGTTTGCCTGAGGTTTGACCTCCAGTTACCGTGGTAACTCCGGTGCCCTTGTCCAATTACAGCAGGGAAGCTCCCGCAGATGTTCTCTCTCTGTGAAGCCACATGCGTGCGAACCATGTCCATGAATGTGAACAGAGGCTTTGACTGTGTTTAGAATGAAAAATAAGTGCATGCTTACTGCATACTGAATGCACAGTATATAGCTATTATTGCACGCTTAGCTATTAGTTTTAAAAGATAGTATGTGCAGCAATAAACACGAGTATAGTAGATACAATTTTTGCTATAAATCCAATTTTGTGTAAAAAATTCTGTAATTTCAAGTAATTTTAGTCCAATCACACACTGCCTTTCAAAGATTAATTTTTTTAAGAAATGAGTTATTTTATTCAGTAAGGATACATTAAATTGATCTATATTTTGATATCATATTTGGAATAAATCCAATTTTATGTAAAAAAATTAAAAAACTGTAATTTCAGCCAGTTTTCGTCCAATCACACACTACCATTTAACAGTTTGGGGTGTAACCAACGTAACTAAGTGTAAACAACGCTGATTACACAGATTACATTCATGTGCGCGCTTTCTCCCCCGAAAGTAAACAACGCTAATTACAGTGTATTTAACAATTCTTCTCCCCCGAGTTACGTCTTCCGCCATTTTGGAGAGTACCCAAGAGCGTAATTGACACGCTCTTGGGTACTCTCCAAAATGGCGGAAGACGTAACTCGGGGGAGAAGAATTGTTAAATACACTGTAATTAGCGTTGTTTACTTTCGGGGGAGAAAGCGCGCACATGAATGTAATCTGCGTAATCAGCGTTGTTTATGCTTAGGGGAAAGCGTGCGTATGTGTTGTGATACTCTAA
>NW_015548309.1:2080372-2089735 GCF_001515605.1 Sinocyclocheilus anshuiensis | reverse complement strand
GTTTGGAACGACATGAGGATGAGTAATTAATGACAGAATTTTCATTTTGGGGTGAACTAACCCTTTAATGTGCCCACTCTAGCTTAAAGAAAGCAGAGCAAACCACACTTTTACATAAAAGCAACAAGCTTAACATGTTTCTCAGGTATTTTCCCACCGTCGGTGCAAATGTAAGCAGGTGTGTTCGGTGTAGGGCTGGGTATCGAGTTCGATACTTTTTAGGCACTGACTGAAATGCCTCGATACACTAGTTAACACCGGTTACACTCAGAGATGTGGCACACACGTGAGGCTGTAGTGTGAATGCGTGCGTCCCAGCCCCCTTAGATGTAAGCATACATTTACACTGGTGCGTTTATGTTCTAAAATGAAAACGATCCTAGTTTTCATAAAATTGGTATCGAAAAAAGTATCGTTCAGGAACCGGTATCGAAGTCAAGGTATCGGTATCGGTATTGATATCGAAAATTTTTAAACGATACCTAGCCCTAGTTCGGTGTGTGTGACATATGGTGTGTGATGGGTGTTTCCTCTGAGATTCATCAAAAAGGCTGCCTCTGATTCTGACATGGGCTTCTGTTGTCACGGCGATCGTACCCTGGAGATTGGACGCACAGTTTTATCCTTCTTGTCTCAGTCTCCCTCATCTCATATCGTAGTCAAATGATTGACAGCTTGTCTGCCATCTCCTGGGTGATGCCATAGGCCTGTAATTAGATAGAGCGAGCGCACGCACAAGCCAACGAACAAGAGTGTGTTCATTCCTTCATTGTCTGTTTGTCTTGCCTGCATATGTATTTCAGAACGAGTGAAAGATATTTCCTTCGCATCTACAAATGAGATAATGAGATGCCCTCATAGGTTAGAGTTTAATCTTCACAATACCCGCAAAGAATCGCTAACGTACACTCCCGGCATGCCTCAGAGTCATGCTGACTGATTGACTAATGTTATGTTTAAATACTTAAGTCAATTCAATTTATCCAGACATGGGACTCGCTAACCCAGAGGGAAAATTTTATTGCTCAAAGGCTGCTCTTTCATAGCTCACGAGACATAATTGAGTTCTAATCAGGCATGATGTGAAGTTTCCAGTCATAAATGTTTCAGTCCGCACTGAAATTGTAAATGCTGTGTAAGGCAATAGTCACAGTCAATCAAGCAATAGTAGGATTATGGACCAATGAGATTTCATGGTGGGAGTGGCTACCCAGCACAGCATCACTTGCCAAAAACTAAGATTTACATGGAAGAGATCGCTTTTGTCACTTGTTTTGTTTAAATATCAGCTTTTGTCTTAGATGTTTCTCCTAAAATTTCTTAGGAGACGCAAGAACAGAAACAAAAGAGATATAATTTTCATACAGTTTTTGACATATAGTAAAAGTGCGTACCACTTTTATTAAGATAATTTAATAATATACTTTAGAATATATTTAAGTGCAAACTCAATGTAATGTTTTCAGACACTTAATTGCAATTAAAAGAAAATGTAGTTTAAATTCATTGCAATTAGCTAAACTTTAGAGTGCGTTTTGACCCACTTGAGTAGCACTTAAGTGCATCTTTATATGTTAATTCATAATTATATTGTCTTTGAAATATGTTTATACTGTACAGCTGAATTTAATGATAAGGATTTATTTAAAATACACTTTAATGTTGTTTCTATTGAAACTTTGTCATGCATTTAAATATGTAATGAAGTTGCAATTTAGTAAATTTAAAATATATTAACTTTAAAAGTAATATCGAATAACACTACAGTTAAAATCATAGTCAAGTACTTTTTTTGTTAGTCAACACCTCATTTTTAAAACATACTGATTTAAAATGTACTTAAAACTTTGAATGTGACATTTTTACAAAGTGTACTTTTTAAAAGTGTGTTTAGAAACAAGAAGCAAGTACAGTTTAAAAAACATACTTGAAAGATTGGAACAGTACAAGTGCACGTTTTTTGAGGTCTCAAGAGACTTTGTTATCTTGGTAAATCTGAGGACAGAAGATATTGTCCTGGGTATTGTTCTTTTAAAAAATAAATCTGAGAAGCAGAAGCTCTCCAGTTAATTTTCTGTTTTAATTTTCATTTCTGTCTTGGAGAAGCAATTGAGACATTAGTTTGCCCAAAATGACAGGCTTGGAACAAGTGGAGGGTGAGTAAATGATGACAGAATGTTAATTTTTGGGTGAACTATCCCTTTTAAAAAATATCTAATTTGTGTATTTACTTTAATGAGAATGAGTCTCACTCCACATCAGATAATGTGAACGCTTCTGAAGTGAATTGGCTATCACTTAAAAGCACCTGGCACAAAAGAAAGCGAGACTCAGCTTTCAGTGGTAAATAGCTAGTGATTCTACCTTTTGTATTGTTAAATGATTTCTTTTTATTGACACTCGGTAGTGTTTTTTAGTGAAATAATGGAATAGAGAGCGTTTTTTGTTCCTCTTTCTGCTTTCACCCCTATTCCTTAGTGCTTTTTCCTCTTGAATCAAAAGAGAAGATGGTTTCAGAGGCAGCGAATGAGTCGTGCTACAGCTTCTGCCCACTCACTGCTGAAGGAGAGAGAGAGAGAAACAGAGGGAAGAAGAAACGAATGCATGAAAGAGGGATATTAAGCCAGTGAATGGCTTTGTAATCCTCCAGCAGACGGGTTTTCCAGAATCAGTTTTGAAAAATCAATACGTCAGAGGGTGAATCGACCTACAGGTTTTGTTTAAGAAGAAAAGGCAGAGCATGTCTTTGTTTATTCATGTGTTTCCAAAGCTAATGTTTTAATCTGCTGCATCAGAGGTGACTCCCAGTTCATTGAATCGTGAATCGATATGAAACCACTCGACGAAACCACTAAATAAATCACTTGCTCTCAGATTTATCCATACCTCAGTAGCTCTTAAATATTAAACTACAATACAAGGAGCATTACTGACAAAAATGAACGCCTGCTGGCTGCTTGGAGGCGTTTTACTGCAGTCTTTTATTCTGTGTTTCACCGAACCAAAACCTTTTTCTGTTTTATCTGGGCTCAGATAGCGGTGAGCACCAATGAACGGGCTGTTTCTGAGATGATTGCCCCTTACCTGTAAGGATCAACCTTTTGTGAACATAATATGGATGAACAAAGAGTTAATTATAGGAATATATATATATATATACATACATACATACATACACACACACACTTTTTTTATTTTAGTTGTATTTATTTATTTAGCAATTTATCAATGATTTTTAACTGTTTTACACCATTTGAATATACATAAATATACATAATTATTGTCTTGTTTCCATTCAGATGGAAAGATAAACATATTGACATGTGTCTCTGATATGAATACATATCTGATATTAATGATGTTGTCAAATTGTACATTTAAATGAGCTTTATGCATTTTGTTTTGCAGAATTAAGCATGAGAACATAGTGGCGCTGGAGGACATCTATGAAAGCTCCAATCACCTCTACCTTATAATGCAGCTGTGAGTATGTTAAATGCTTACACAATTACTCACAATGCATTGTGCTCATGTCTTTCTATTCATTCTGTACACATTTTAACAAACAAATACCCAGTTATTTGCTTATGTACACCTTTCAAAAGTTTGGGGTTGGTAAGATTTTTAAGACAAAGAGTTAATTATAGGAAACTGAGGTGGGGGGGAGAAAACAAATGTGTTATCTGCACTCATCGATGTCCATTATGAGCGTGTGTGCGCGCGTGAGTCTTGTTATTGTCCACTCACTTGCGTCATTGCCCAGCCTGTTATCATGTGCCAGTTGGACTCGCTGATCAGAATTCACTTAAAATGCAACACTAATGTGTATACACACAGCCGCCGTGACTGTGTTACCATGACAAGAGGAGGGAGTGATGTTAACTGCAGGGATGGAGAGGGGGAAGGAGTGGAGAAGAAAAACAAAACAAAACAAAAAAATTGCCAGTTGATATGACAGAGATAAAAAGGCCACTTTTTTAAAGCAGACACCCTAACAGCATCCAATAAATGACAACAATTAGACTAGCTGTGCATCTAAATGCTTTAGCATCTTCAAAAGCCACTTATTCATTTGTTCTGGCATATGACAATATATTGTATATGCATACAAATGTAAATTAAATTAAACTGTTATTTACCTTAAACTGAAATGCGTGTACAAATATGTATATATGTGTGTATTGACTCTTTAATTTCAATTATAAAAGCATACATGCTAGTGTATGCAACTTCAAAGCATAAAACATGGCAGTGTTTATTGTTCATTTTATGGGCTTATGGAAATGTGCGAGTTTGGGGTTGGTAAGATTTTTAAGCAGTTGTGCTGCTTAATATTTTTGTGGAAACCATGATACAGTTTTTTTCAGAGTTCTTTAATGAATACAAATCTCAAAAGAACAGCCTTTTTTTTTTAAATAGAAATCCTGGTTACACTTTATCTTAAGGTGTCCTTGTTCCAGTGTAATTATATTACACATGTACTTACTACATGGTTAGGGTTAGGATTACGGTTTGGTTTAGGGTTACTTGCATGTAATTATGTGTAATTAATTGTTATTATAATATAAGTACATGTAACATATGTAACAAGAACACCTTAAAATAAAGTGTTACCGAAATCTATTGAAACATTATAAATGTCTTTAGTGTCACATTTGATGGTGTCTGTGATCCATGTTTTTCAGTCATGTCAGAATTGAGTGAACTATGACTTTATTATATTACCGCCCACATCGTCATCTAAAAGCATACATGTTAGTGTATGCAACTTCAAAGCATAAAACATGGCAGTGTTTATTGTTCATTTTATGGGCTTATGGAAATGTGCGCCACTGAAGTATTCATATGCTTATGAGAAGATCCAGAATGTTCCACTCTCTTAAATTAACTTTCTAAACAAACCCAGAGGCAAAGTGTGCCAGATTGCAGCAAACACACGCACAAAAATAAACCCTAAACGCATTTATTTTATTTGCAATTTGGAAGATTTAATAATTCAATACAAAATTGTCTCCCTTACAGCTGAGCCTATATATATATATATATAACTTTTTTTATTTTAGTTGTATTTATTTATTTAGCAATTTATCAATGATTTTTAACTGTTTTACACCATTTGAATATACATAAATATACATAATTATTGTCTTGTTTCCATTCAGATGGAAAGATAAACATATTGACATGTGTCTCTGATATGAATACATATCTGATATTAATGATGTTGTCAAATTGTACATTTAAATGAGCTTTATGCATTTTGTTTTGCAGAATTAAGCATGAGAACATAGTGGCGCTGGAGGACATCTATGAAAGCTCCAATCACCTCTACCTTATAATGCAGCTGTGAGTATGTTAAATGCTTACACAATTACTCACAATGCATTGTGCTCATGTCTTTCTATTCATTCTGTACACATTTTAACAAACAAATACCCAGTTATTTGCTTATGTACACCTTTCAAAAGTTTGGGGTTGGTAAGATTTTTAAGCAGTTGTGCTGCTTAATATTTTTGTGGAAACCATGATACAGTTTTTTTCAGAGTTCTTTAATGAATACAAATCTCAAAAGAACAGCCTTTTTTTTTTAAATAGAAATCCTGGTTACACTTTATCTTAAGGTGTCCTTGTTCCAGTGTAATTATATTACACATGTACTTACTACATGGTTAGGGTTAGGATTACGGTTTGGTTTAGGGTTACTTGCATGTAATTATGTGTAATTAATTGTTATTATAATATAAGTACATGTAACATATGTAACAAGAACACCTTAAAATAAAGTGTTACCGAAATCTATTGAAACATTATAAATGTCTTTAGTGTCACATTTGATGGTGTCTGTGATCCATGTTTTTCAGTCATGTCAGAATTGAGTGAACTATGACTTTATTATATTACCGCCCACATCGTCATCTCCTTATCAGTATTCAGCAAACCAGGGGGGGCGTCGCCAACTCATTTCACATGCGAAGAGGTTAGTCTGTCATAAGAGAGATAATTTACATATTGAAGTCTTAAAAGTACAGTAACAAAAAAGGCCTGTTTGATTCAAAGGCTCAGAGAGAGGGCGGAAAGTGATCACGTAAAACTAAATGACCACAAGAAACCTGGACAGACATATATAAAAGAAATGAAAGTACAAGAATATAAGCATAACACAAATTCAAAACAGCTCTGATGCTCATTTTATGTAATCCTCAGACATTTCTGCACTTAAAAACACTGTATTTTGTGTTTTTACTCTTTGATTGAACAACAGTTGACAGTCTGACCTCTTGCTCAAGTATTAAAGTGACTTCTGTACGGTCCTTCACTTCAGCTCTGTTTCGATGAGCTTAATGTTCTGACAAATGAATGCGCAAAAATTTATCTGTAAAGTGATAAGAAAAAAGGATGGCATGGTAGGCCGCGACCCAGATCACGGTGAACTGGAAGATGAAGAATGCAGATCTGGACAGAGAGGAAGAGAGAGGGTGGCAGTCTGGTGGGTTGGCTGAGCGCTGCTGTATGCTGACATAGAAGCGTTGCATAACATCGGTGATGGGTAGCAGAATGTGCATGTCTGTCCAACACTGCAATCACACACACACACACACACACACACACACACACACCTAATGTAAGGGGAGCATGTAGTGTGTGTATCATGCATTTAAAGAAAAAAAAGCACCATCTCTTGCTATTAAACAAATATGGCCTGAAAGACGATTTACTGCATCAGAGCAGTGTGTTTTCAGAGCATGTTAAAGTTGGTTATTAGTGATGTATGTTAGGCAATGAAATGGCATTAGCAATTTTCCTTCTATAATGTGACATTTATTTATTTTTTTAATACTTTCATTCAGCAAGGATGCATCAAAAGTGTCAGTAAAGACGTATAATGTTTCAAACGATTATCATTTCAAATAAATGCTGTTCTTTTGAGATTTATAATAATCAAAAATCCTGAAAAAAAGTATCAGTTTCCACAAAAATAGCACAAAAGCAACAGAAGCAGCACAACTGTTTTCAACATCGACAATAATCAGAAATGTTTCTTGAGCAGCAAATCAGCATATTAGGCTGATTTCTGAAGGGTCATGTGACACTGAAAACTGGAGATGCTGAAAATTCAGCTTTGCATCACAGGAATAAATTACATTTTAAAATATATACAAATAGAAAACAGTTATTTTAAATTATAATAATATTTCACAATAATGTGTTTTTTTTTGTATTTGTGATCAAATAAATGCAGACATGGTGAATTTTAGGTGTTACATTGTTGCATAACTTGACACAGAAATGGTAAATAAGTGATTTTGTTTAATGCTAAAACCATGTTAACATGCATATTTGTTACATCTTGTGGCTGTACTATTGAAATAGTGAGTATTTTTATGTTTACAGATTTGCCTGATTCACTTCCATTACCTCACTGTAATTCAGATTTTAGTGTTTTTTTTGTTTGTTTTTTAAGAAAAAGAGGGATAAACCCCCAATTGTTTTTTGTGGCAATCAACATTATGCCACAAGTGCTGTAGATTGAGCTTAACTTGTATTAAACCTGGAATAATCATTTACATAAAGGTCATTTATGATGTTGCGGGTTGTCTATTCGAAAACTCGAATGATTGTCCATATATGTAGATAAGAAAAGTGAGTGCATGGGCTGCTTTATCCATCAGGAATTGACTTGATTGTGTAAAGTGGTTTCTATGACAGGTGGTTGCAGGGGAAGGGTTCAGGAAATTCGGTTCAGGGACGGAGCACGTTATTACATTTTCATGAGAGATTACAAAGACAACAGCATAAACGGGGTCAATTCTGATTTCATTTCAACTTTAAATACTGATGATGTGGAGACGAGAGGAAGCTAGGCAGATTAGAGGAAACAAACATTTATTTTCATCCTCATTTTGCCCCTGGAAGCCGCATTTGAATTTGAATTCCACAGTGTTAATTTGATATTTGGCCGGGAGCCTGCCCCTCTTTTCCCTGTTAATAGGTTGTGCCGAGTGCGTGTGTGTGTTACGGAGAAAAACATGAAGAACATTTTGGCATATGGTGTTGATATGAATATTTAAACAGTACCAATCTGCTTTCTGTATGATCTGACAGATGCAGTTTAGAAACTCTTTTCATAATTCACTCTTCATGTAAGTGTGTGCAAGTGTGATTCAATCAGATATGGACTGTTTTCTTCATGCATGTTAGACCCTCAGGCACTACTGCACTGTATGACATGATTTACGGCAGTGGAACGAGAGAAATGAGGACTAGATGAGGACAGAGAGAAAGGGGCGGACTAGGGGCATCTGCACACTGCAGCAGAGAGCGCTGTGAATCCATTGACTACAATTGAGATGGTGCATCATAAGGACGTAAAGCAGGAGTGTTCAATTAAAGTCCAAAAGGTTTCCTTCCCTGCAGAGGTCCATATAACCATAACGTACACTGTCAGGAGCCAATAAGGCTTGGAAATGAAATAAGCAATGTGCATTGGAGGAACATATATTGTAAATTGTCAGGTTGGCAGCAGTAGTACTTTGTAAAAATAAGAAAGAATCCTACATACACTCTTATAAATAAAGGTTCCAAAAGGGAACTTTTTCACAATGATGCCATAGAAGAACAATTTTTGGTTCCCCAAAAACCTTTTAGTGAACAGTTCTTAAAATAATATATTTTTTCTTAGTGTGAAGAATGTTTTAATAACCCCAAGAACCTTTTTCCATTATATGGAACCTTTTGTCCAATGGAAAGGTTTCATGGATGTTACAAGTTCTTACATCAGTGCCAATAAAGAACTTTTATTTTTAAGAGTGTAGTCAAAATAGTCTCCTCAAAACTGCTGCTTCATCCAATATACACAAATGTGCATTTGCTACCTTAAAGGGGTCATATGATGCGATTTCAAGTTTTCCTTTCTCTTTGGCGTGTTACAAGCTGTTTGTGAATAGATAAGATCCCTAAAGTTGCAAAGACTAAAGTCTCAAACCCAAAGAGATATTCTTTATAAAAGTTAAGACTGGTCCACGCCCTCGTTTAAACACGCCCCCACATGTCTACATCACGATGTGGGAAGATTTGCATAACACCGCCCAAATGTCCACGCAAAGAAAGAAGGCGTAACTTTATTGTTGCTGCCACCACCGCCGCCATGTTGTGAAGACGCTGTGTGTTTCGTTGCGAAAGCGAAAATACTTTATTTGGCCTTCCAAAAGAGGACACGACTAGAAATCAGTGGTTAAGTTGTATTTACAACACTGTTCCAGAACAGTTCAACCCAAATATTCAGATGTGTGCAGTGCATTTTATGGAGGACGGTTTCCTGATCCTGGGAGAGTAGACTACAATGCCGGCTGTTCTGACTCACAG
>NW_015548309.1:2063178-2080305 GCF_001515605.1 Sinocyclocheilus anshuiensis | reverse complement strand
TTGAGCAGTGTAGAGTAGCGCTTGTTGTTTGTCATTTCTCCGATCACAAATGCAGACATGGTTTTATGTATGCAACGCAACGCGTAAAAAGACAGTATAAGTCATTATAATCCGTAATTATGTCCCACTGGATGCAACAAATGCCTCGTTTATAATGGGTTTTAATGTTTTTGTCTCGTCGCTCCGGGACACGGCATCACAGTATGGTAAGGGGCAGGGTTGCCAGGTTTTCACAAGAAAGCCCGCCCAATCGCTACTCAAAACTAGCCCAATCGCGTTCCAAGGGGTAAAATACACGTTTTTTGGCGGGGTTCCCCTACTAAAATTCGCATTCCAGGGGATAAATATCATGTTATTGGAGTCGCTTTAACCCGCGGCAACAGTGTTAAAGTAGCCCAACTTGGCAACACTGGTAAGGGGCGTAAAATTTCCGTCACACGCTTGAGGTATTCGGCCAATCACAACGCACTGGATAGCGGGCCAATCAGAGCACACCTCGCTTTTCAGACCGATGAGCTTTGTAAAAATCGACGCGTTTCAGAAAGGAGGGGCATAGAGGAGAAACAATAATGTACAGTATGTGGAAAATAATGTATTTTTTTAACCTTAAACCGCATAACAGCATTTCATTACACCAGATACACCAAATAATGTTGTTTTTAGCAACATCATATGACCCCTTTAAGGAGCTATTTCTAATGGGTAGATCAACTTGATTTTCAACAGAAATTGGTTTTCATGGGCAATTTTACTCATAAATGTTAGCGTTGCTTCAACTGTGTCCTACATATAGATCAAAACAAAGGATAAATTAGGCGGCAAGAAACTCTTAATAGTTATTTAATGCATATTTTGTGTGTGTATATGCATCAATGGACAATTTTTTGAGGCACTCATCAGACTATAAACAAAAGCGATTGTATCTCCATCCAGAAGGGGGCGATATAGTCTTAGTAGTTTGAAAACAACCCCTGCTCAGACCACACCAAGTCCATCCTCAAACTTTCAGTAAGCATTAATGTGCTCTGAAAAGCTGGGACTGCACTAATGCACATGTGTGCACTCTCCGGCTTTGAGCTTACATTTGCCTAATTGCATGTAGTAGAGTTTGAATTTGCATAAGAATGACTGGCTAATGCAGGTGTATGAGATCAAGAGGCCAAACGTCATTGAGTTCTTTGCCGAGGCTCTATTGTGTGACCGCTTGGTCTCTGCACTTACAGGGACAAGATAAAGTCATTTTTTCCACCTGTATTCAGATCAGTTCTGCACTGTGGTGGGTTGGTCTGATCAGATTCGACATGCAGCTCCCCCTACAGGGGAGTTCATATCAGTTACAGTCCTGCAATTGTACTGTATACTATGACACACATTACTGCTAATGTTTTAATAGGTAATTAAACATTTAAATTTATATATTATATTATTATGGAATTTGTGTTTTTAGTGGTCTCTCTCTCACTTTGTCTATTTCCAGTGTGTCTGGAGGCGAGTTGTTCGACCGGATCGTGGAGAAAGGTTTCTACACTGAGAAAGACGCCAGTACACTTATCAGACAAGTACTTGATGCTGTAAACTACCTCCACAGTATGGGCATCGTACACAGAGATCTAAAGGTGAACAAAACACACCCACATTCACAGTTCTGCTCTGGTTTGATATGTTTGATTTCAATATGAGTGCGTTTTCTCTCTTCAGCCAGAGAATCTGCTCTATTTCAACCCTCAAGATGGCTCAAAGATCATGATCAGTGATTTCGGTCTGTCTAAGATGGAGGGGACAGGTGATGTCATGTCCACAGCCTGTGGAACACCGGGATACGTGGGTAAGAGTTTATATATGAAAGTGAAATTGAGATGTTTATGATTTTGTCTATTGAAGATGTGAATGTTCATATACTGTATATACAAATGTGTGTATATTTTAGCTGTTGGAAAGTGACTGCATGGGATGCATGTGTTGGTTCATTTGTGTGCGGCCTATATATGCACTTGAAGCTTATTCTTATCTCAGACTGACAGAACTGCCCCAGAGTCGCCTGCTTTTCCCCTGCGATTAGAGCGACTGCAACACTCTGAGCCATCATGGCTGTATGTGATGCTGCATGTGAAATAAACACACACAGGCTGTTGGAAAAAGTAAATTTTGTACAGACATCTTTGAACACTCAATTTAGAAAATATTGAATTAGAAAACTAACTTTCATATTATGTGATCAGGAATTTTGCTAATAAAAAATAGCTTTTGTTAATTGAAATTGAAGCCAAAATAAAATATAAATATTGAAATTGAAAAAAATATTAATATTATATTTAAATATAAATTATATTTAATATTCATATTAAATATACATATTTGATGAGAAACGTAAAAGAAAATTAGAAATGTTGTCTTGGCAACTAACTGAAATAAAATAAGTTTAAGTACTAAAATTACTAAAACTACAATAAATATAAAGCTTAATCGAACACAAATAAAAAAAAATAATGGCAAAAAAATGACAAAAACATTAAATTACTAACTACTACTAACTAACTACAAACTACTTAACAACTAAAACTAAAAATGAAAACTGAAAACAAAAAGTCAAAGCTAATTCAAAATATTAATAAATATTATTATAATACTAAAATATACTTAATACTAAAATAACAGTAGATGGTACCATGGTACAGTGGTAGTATCAGATGGTAATACCATGGTATTTTAATTCATACAACTGAATTATTGCCCTATCCATATACCAAGTATTACCATGGTAAATGTAAAAAAAAACAGTAATTATTATTATCATTAAATATCAGTAACACATTACAATAAGATAAGGAATATGTTAACATTAGTTAAAGTATTAAGGATAATTATGTAACAAAAATGTAAGTCATTATCTGGTTGAAATATCTCCTCTTAGATCCATCACACACCATGACTAAACCAGAATTAAGTCACCAGCGTTCATCTTCACATGGGTTTGAGTCTCAGTACTGTTGAGTTTCCTGCATGCCTCTTCATGCATGTGTGTTTAAGGCAGTCTTTACGGGCAAGTTTCCATGGTAACTGTGTTTAAACGGCGCTGTTGCAGCTATAAAATGATTCTTCAACCAGTTGCATCCTGGACCGGGGTCAAACGCTGCTGTGCGAGATGAATGAGAGCAGCACACAGGCATGCATTCAGTGTGTGTTTGTATGAGTGTGTGTCTGGAATGCCCTCTTTTTGTCTTTAAATGGTAACAATCTCACACCAAGCTCTCTAAATCAAATTTAAGGATCAACCGCTGTCATCGTTTTCAATCCTTTAGCTCCTCATCTTTCTCCCTATTTTTGTTTCACCGTCTCTCTCATGCACACACATCTCTTTAGTAGACACTTCAGATGTGATGATGGGATTATATTGATCATAGCCTCAAAATAGCCCATCTTGGAAAACATCCATTCCTGCAGTCCTTAGACAGGAATGAACTGATTAGTTTCTAAACTGAAGCAGGTTTTGTTTACACATACTCAATTAAACTGTAAATGAAGCCCATATGATCTAATGTAGTTTGTATGTGTTTGTGTACTTGTAGCCACGATACTTTCTAATTAGTATGGGAGTACCTTAGCTGTTCAAAATAGCGTACATTTTATCATTATAAGCTACTTTTTTCCAATGAGTAACAGATAAAGCACTGTTTTTCCTCATAGTATTGCACTTGTATGGAAGCTTTGAGAAAAATAAATCCTCGCAGTTATGAGTTTATATCTCACAATTTTGACTTTTTTTCCCTCAGAATCAGATGAGATATAAAGTCAGAATTGCGAGATATAAACTCAGAATTATGAGAAAAAAGTCCGACTTGTAAGATTCATAATTATTTTGTTTTATTCCATGGCAGAAACAAAAATTACTGCAAGATGTATATTTACAATTCTGAAAAGAAAAGTCAGAATTGCGAGAAATGTCAACATTTCTTTTTTTTATATAATTTTTTTATATCTTGCATTTTTTTTCTCAGAATTGCAAGAAAAAAATGTGAATTGTGAGATAAAAATATGCAATCACCTGCATTTACCAGCAAAATAACAGTAAATATAAAAACAGTGAATATTTAATACATAACACAACCCTAATTGAGATCCTTGTACTTTGTTTCAGAAGTTTTTCTTCTTTTTTCATCTAAAATATATTGCCCTCGTAAATAGCTTCAATGTAGCTCATTTTTTAAAAGAGCAGCTTCACTTTAGTTGGAGTACTTTATGAATTATGCATCGCTTGTAGCCTAGCAAACTATAATTTTAAAAAAGTGTCGTCTTTATCACTGCTACCTGTGTGTTTTTAGGAGCTGTTGTTTAAAGGCCACAGAATTTCTATCATTTCTGATGGAAATGTGTTTGTTTCTTTTCAAGAGCTTTTCGAAACGCAGCTTTCATGAGTAACAGACTAGTCCAGCACGCACACACAACAGGCGACTCTAGGATAAGTTGAAGCCCTAAACCACAGAGCCAAAGCTTTTGTGTCGTGAGTGAAAGCTTGTTTCCTGAAGGGAGGAAGAGAACGTCTAGAGGCAGAAAATGGAGAATAATAGAATAAATTTAGAAGGACTCAGGAGCCTCAACCTCCTGTGGAGTATAACAGGATGAGTATGCGTGAAGGTGTGTGTGTGTGTATCTCAAAAAGTTGTTTGTCCTGATGGTGTATTGAGTGCCCTTCATGATTTCTATGGTTGTCTGCTTTCTCAGACACATCCACTCACACATATACTAACAAAAACATGTTCAAGTCATTCATTTTATATAGTTGCAAGACTGTCTTACGAGACAGAAACTCAATGGCATACAGGAATGATTGGATTTGTTTGTCTCAATCTGATGTTTGTTTCTCTCTTCTCAGCTCCAGAAGTTCTCGCTCAGAAGCCATACAGTAAAGCTGTGGACTGCTGGTCTATCGGCGTCATTGCCTACATCCTGTGAGTACCCACAATGCCACACTTGTCCTTTCATTTATAAGCTGAGGAATCCTTCAGCTAAGGTTGGAATTAAATCTTCAGATGAAGAAAACGTTTGCACAATGTCACTGGAGCACTGAGTAAATGACCCATCTCTCCTGATGAGCTACAGATGTTGTGCCCCACTTTACTCAGACTCCTTATATGGGCTTATTGTTGTGGTGCAGTTTGAGTGAGTCATTAAAACAAAAGAGAGAGTTTGTGCCTCGCAAATATTTGAGATGTTGATTAATGGAAGATTTCTGGATTTCCTCTGGTTTCTCAGCAGATGGGAATGCTTTCTTACCAATAAACATTGCGGTGTTACCATGGTACAGTGATGGTATGAGATGCTAACGTCATGGTACTGATATATAATGAATAACATGTTTTTTACATACAGGGCACACCGAGTGATTTGTCCAAAAAAAAAAAAAAAAGTTGCTTTTTTGAAAATTGTTGATGTTTGATATGTCAGTTTTTATGTATTTGCTCTGAAATCATTTCAACCAAGTAGATTAAAAATGCTTAAATGTTTGAACTAAAACAGCAACATTTTATGTATGTATATATATTTAAATATTTGTATTATAATATAAAGTTTTATATTAAAATAGTTACCTTTTTTGTAGTTTTTCACCAAATGGACAACAATCATTTTAATTTATGTGAAGCAATAAAACAATAGTGATAACCATATTTTCAAGTATTTTTCCCATATATTTTCCCACATTTTAGTACATACATTTTAATATCTAAAAAAAAGTATTACAGTACTAAGTACTAAAACACAGTTTACTAAAACATGGTAAAAAAATGTATAAATAATTTAAATTTATGCAACCAATTTTTTTTTTTTTTTTTTTCGAAAAAAATTTATTATATTAAAAAGATACCACCTTCCATGAACATTTTTGAGTGATGACTCACTCCCAGAATCAGAGTTTTGAACTGATTCATTTGGAACAGACAGTTTGAACTGATTCAGGAAGAAGAATCAAACTTACCCCACTATAACTTAAAGAGTCTTAACACTCTCATACTCACAAGTCTTTAGGAAACCTACTGGCCAAATAAAAACGTGTGTTAAATGATTTAAATATTCATGACTTTTCTTAAATTTAATATTGACAGCAAAATTATTGTAATCATGACTATTCAATAGCCTATTAATGGAGTATTCCTTACACCAAGATTACATTCTCCCCAAACAAATCATTACGATACCACTGTGGTATCTTCATTTCACCCTCTTTTTCTCCCTCTGTACATTTTCTTCCATTTCTCAGTGTGAGAATGTTCATAAGGATACTGAGAGTGTGTCATAAAAGCTGTACATTTCACATGAGCTCTGGCCATCTGTGCTTCTCTGTGTGTTTATTAGCATTTCACTGTGAGTGTGAGCACAGACAAACCAACATAAAAACAAGTGCCGCATCACCTTCTCATATCTTAATCTGCAGCAGTTCTCCATGTACATCGGAGTCAATTGTCTTTTGTTTTGGTGTTTCGATCTGCTCCGTCTGCTCTGGGGCGACTCCTGCGCCAACACAAACACTCACACTGTCTGTCAACAAACTGGTGAAGCTGTCCTTCCCATCACTCCCACTCACAGCTGTCCTGATCCGAAGTATTACATGTTTATGGTTGAGTTTGTTTACGGTTTTCACTCTTGCTCAGGTTAACGCTTACTTTCTTAATTAGGAAATTCATCATTTTTAACTCCCATAATGATGTATAGGTCACTCTGTTCAACCAAAAATGTAAATTTACTCACCCTTTGGTCATACAACAGATGATAAAAACATCATAATAATCCACATGACTCCAGTCCATCAGATACAGATCAAGCACCATTTACAAGCGAACACAGTCCAAAAACGTTCTAAACACGTATGTTGGTGGATTTTGATTCAACAGGGGATGAACTTTTTATGTGGATTACTGGAGTTATGTGGATTACTTGTAGATTATTGTGATGTTTTTATCGGCTGTTTTCAGCAAATTTTCATTTTTGGGTGAACTATCCCTTTAAACAAGAAAGAAATAAAAGGCAGGACTTGATTTTATCCATTACGACACCAAAATGAATTCCTTGTGTGTGTAAACACACTTGGCAAAGCTCTTTCTGATTCGGATTCTGATTAGGAAGTGATTGGATCATGAAAAGTGGTCTCTATATGACAAAGTGTTGGATTGGAGATGTTGATTTTTAAGTGAAGTAATTTATTACATTATGATTCAGAATCATATTCAATATTATGAATCGTTCACAGTAAGACCATGAATGTGTATAAAGTCAATTTAGATTTTATGTTGACTAATTGGCTAATTTTGTGCATGATATGAGTGTGTGTCAGAGTTGTTTTTGTCAACTAAATCAAAACTGTTGAAACCTGCTTTCATTAATTTCAGTAAAGCTGAAATAAACTAAAAACTTAAAGATTTTAAATATAAAATTAAGTTTAATTAGTTGTTAACTTCATTTTAAGGTGAAGTTCTAAAATTACTAAAACAAATAATTAAAGCTAAATATTTGTAAAAAAATGAATACAAGTTGACAAAATCACATAATAAAAATGCTAAAACTGGAAACTGAAAATATAAAAATAAAAGCAAATTCAGAATATTAATAAGCATAAAAGTACATAAATAATACTAAAATAACTCTGGTGTGTTTACTGATAAGGGCCTCTGCCCGCCTCTTTCTCTGAGCCAGCTGTCCGCTAGAGCTTGGAGTCAGATCTCATGGATGGCTGGCCTCCTCTCAGGTGTGATTATTGCAGTGACAACTGGCCGAAACCGTAGCTAATTCTCTTAGCGTCTGATTAGCTAACCCAACGAGAAAAGAGAAAAACACAAAGCTAATGGGGTCGAAATCAGGCAGAAAATTACCATCCCTTTCTCCCCCACTGCCTCCGTTCCCCATGAGGAAAGGTATTTTAATGGCTTTGATGATGGGAGGAGAAAAACATTCCAAGAGATGTGTTGAGGAAATTTGATTTACGTTGATCAGGTTTAATCCGCTGTCTTTCTTTTCAGATTTCCAGCCCATGGGGTTTATTTACACTTATTTACTAAGCATAACGTTTACTGTTGAATCAAGGTTTGAACTGATGTGTTTTTAGAGGATTACGGTGATAATCTAAAGGGATTGTTCACTTGAAAATCTAGCATGATTTATTCAGGACTAATCTCCGATATGACAAAATAAGTATATAAAGGTAATTCTTATGATTATTGGGTTATATTACAAGTGTTTTGAAGCTAGATTATAGCTTTGTCATATTGTACAAGTCATATGGAGAAGTTTAATAAACCTTTAATTTTTGACATTTGGGAGCTTGACAAACTACAAACTAGTACATTCTTCAGAAAGAGGAAAAAAGTAATTGGAGTGAGTAAATAATGACAAAATAGCCGTTTTTCAGGTGAACTGTCCCTTTAAATGTAAGTAGCATATAAGAACTACTGATATAATATATAAGTAGGGTTACATATATAAGGTTGTGGGTTCAATTTCACACATATACTGTACTGTGAATGTGCTGAAAGTATGGAAATGATGCAATAAATTTATGTTTTCTTACAGACTGTGTGGTTACCCTCCCTTTTATGATGAGAATGACTCCAAACTCTTTGAGCAGATCCTGAAAGCGGACTATGAGTTCGATGCGCCGTACTGGGATGATATATCTGATTCAGGTATATTCACTCTGTGAAGTGTAGAAAAGAACCACATTGTGCTAATGATGTGGTTTATAGGCGTTTAATCTGAAATGCACTCACTTACTCATCTATCAGTAACTTCACATGCTGCCAGTAAGAGTGGAAAATGTTTTACAGGAAAGTCTGAGCGCCGTCTCTGGCATTCAGTAAACACCACGGGCAATAGCTCGATGAAATTCTTCCAAACTTCAAATCAAGTAACGGTGAATGAATCCAAATTTTGTTGTCAGTCTTTCCACTGATCTCTCAGTTTAATCTCACCAACAGGATGAATGTGAAATAGTGGAGGTTCACCGTGTACAACGCAGATATGATGCCTTGAAATGTCAATGTAGTTTAATGGTTCTAAGCTGCTGAACTGGTATGTTTTGTATTTTTTAATGTTTAACTGTTATATTTAATGTACAGCAAAAGACTTCATCAGTTGTTTGATGGAAAAGGACCCCTCAAAGCGATACACATGTGAACAGGCCCTTCGACATCCCTGGTAAGTCAATACTGTCCTGATGAGATTCTGTGCCAACAATAAATTATTATCATTATTATTATTATTATTATTATTATTTAGAGTGAAACTATCATTTAAGCAAAAAATTATTTTCAATTAAATTAATATTAATGAATAATTATACTTTAGAGTTAAAGCAATAATTTAAATTAAATGAATTTAATAATTGAATTGTAATAAATCAAATTTTAAATGATTTAAAAAGTTCATTTTAAATAAAAATGCAAAATGATTTTATTATTATTATTAAATAGTAAATAATAATACATCAGTTGAATTTCCTTTATAATACAGAAATAATGTTAAAATAAATAATAATGTTACAGTTATAATAAAAGCAATAATTTTAAATTAAATTACAATTTGTATTATTGTTGATAGCAATAATAAATAATAATAAACAGTTCTTCTTACAAATGATATAGTACATTAGCTTAGCTGTAGGTGATATTGTCTAAATGATGAATTTAATAAAGATCCTTTTGTAACAGCAACAAGTAGATCTCTGCAGGTCATTGTTCTTTATGATTTACTTTTGTTTTGCTGGACGGTCATTCAGGTCCTCAAAGACACTTACGCTGTACCAGAACAATTAAACTGTGACCTCATAAACAGCATTTAGAGACAGAGCTTTATTTTGTCGTTATTAGTGCAGCATTTGATTCACATTAGATTGAGACGCTGTCTGCGTCAGCCGGGGATTGCGTGTACGTTCTGAGTATCAGGCTGAATTCGGTCTCTCTATTATCATGCACCAAGATCTCTCTCAAGGGCAGGAGGAAAGCTACTGAATAAACGCTAGCCAATTAAGAGACTGCGCTTAATCTCACATTATGTATTCCAAAGCGCTAATTGGCAATTAGCACATCCCCTACAGGCACCTTTAACAAGCCCTTACCAAACACTGGAGTCTGAAAAACTGGAGATCGAAAACCATAGGGAATTTACACACTTTGGAATAAATCAAAGTGCTTCTTGAGAGGAGAGGAGCGATGAGAGAAGAGGACATCACTGTAGGTGAAGCAGGGTGCAAAGTTTTGACTTTGTCGTTTTGCTTTTCAGGATCGCGGGAGACACCGCACTCTGCAAGAACATCCATGAGTCCGTCAGTCGACAAATGCGCAAAAACTTTGCGAAAAGCAAATGGAGAGTGAGTAGAAGTGACATTGTGAATAAGGCCAGCAACCTCATGCAAATAGAGTGAACACATTTTGAAGCACAAAATCTAGCTTGTGTAGCTAGAAGTATTTGCTTAGAGTACTGAATGTTTTGGGCCTAAGAGTCAGAATTGTCTGTTTCGCTTCTTTTTGACCATGACTTCTCGTCTCTCCACATAACAGCAAGCCTTCAACGCCACGGCCGTGGTTCGCCACATGAGGAGACTGCAGTTGGGCAGTAGCATGGGGAGCAGCATGGACCAATCGACCAACGCCAACCAGAACCGCATACTGAACGCCAACCAGACTCCAACCCTACCACCCAACACAACACCAAACTCCACTTCAGCCCTTACTCAAAACCACAAACCTGCTCCCAACGCAAATACCGTTCTCATTAATGATATGGCCACAGGAACCACCTCTATACCACGCAAAGACTGTAAGTATTAGTATTTTTTTATATATATTTGACATATATTTAATTTTTTATATAAAATTGATCAATGTACCATACATAATAAACATATCAATCAACATGAATTCCAATCATTTGAATGCATTTTAAAATAAAATGTATTTCAATAAAAATTATTTTATTAAAATCTCCTAAATCAATAGGCCAGTTTTAGACCCACTCCTTTCACTCCTGTGCTAAAGATGTATATAGCTTATAAATGGCCAAAAAAATGGGTTGTTTGTTTCATTTTCACATATAAAGTCATTTTATATGCCTGTTTAAATGAATCATTTTAATCACTTGTTCACAGCTATTTTAGTATTATTTATGTACTATTAGTTTGTAACAGTATTTTGAATAAACGTATTTTTTACATTTTCAGTTTTCATTTTAATTGTAGATTTATTTTTAGTACTTTGTGCTTTTGTATTTTTATTTTTTTTTACCAGATTTTGTTTTATACATCACTAGTATTTAGGTTTTATTATTATTTTTTTTATATATTTATTTTATCTCAGTTTAGTTGTAGTTATTGATTTCTTTCAACTTAAACTTATTTCAGTTTGTTGCAAAGGCAACATTTTTCGTTTTCATTTAGCTTATATTTTTTCATCTTATATTTCTTTTGTATTTTATTTTGTTATTTTGTTTTTACTTGTTTTGTTTTTTGTTTAGTTAACGATAAAATGTAATGATAATCATTCATGTCAACACAAGGAAGACTTGCATGATATGTTTTACTAAAAAGGAAAAACATTGTTCAAAATGTGGAAAAATTATTATTTATAGCTATGCATTGTCATGAATAAATTATTTTAATTACTTTTCAATGTTGTGGGAAAACACCCATGTTTTTAAAACTAAATGTGAACATATTTAACTTATTGCACTTCATCAATTACTGTCAAAATGATGGCTCTTCTAACTTTTCAAAAAAACAAAAAAAAACATTTTTAAGCCATTTAAGTAAATATTCAGATGTAGAATAGCATCTAGAGTAGCTGAGAAATATTAAACTAGATATATTTTCATATTTAATTGCCTAGCCCTATTTCTAACTTAAATGCATGCACTTCTAACCAGTGAATTTGCATTTGTAGGTACTGCCCCTCCCCACACTTCCTGTTCCCTGGCATCAGCTGCTTCCTCCTCTGCCTCAGGGGCGGAGCCCTGCAGGCCACTCCCTCCCTCAGTTGCGTCTGTGAGCACAGTGCTAACTGGGACCAAGTGACGCCAGGTTCTGTGGGGAGAGAGCTGGGAGGCCACCGCCCTGTGAGCCCCACCCCTCAGCCCACTCCCCGCCCTGCCGTCCAGTAAGGCAGAGGACTGACCCATCGCCATAGCAACCACCGAGAGGCTAAAAACACTGCGCGCACCTAACGCACTCCTGCCATTTAACCTCCAGGCCACTAGAGGGTGCAATGCATGCAGCGACAGGAGATGGAGATTTCCAGCAGAAGGCTTCCATTTTGAGAAGTGAATTTGTGCGGCTAGACAGAACTGTGATGTCTTTGATATGAATGTGCAACGAACCTCGCCAGCCATGAAAAAAAATGAACGAAGAGCGCAGAGGTTTAGGTGCGAAAGTGTGCATGATTGTGTCCGCCCTTATAAGAGGACGGCACCAATGTCAAACGATTCTTCTTACTATATCGTAATATGTCTAGCTCTTCCCTCTTACCCTCTGTTTTCCCCGTTTACTTTATCTATCTACTCACGATTTATTGTATTTCTCGTTAGCTACCATTTTGATCTTTCGGGGTTTTCCACTGATGTGTCATGCTGACCTGCAGAAGTGCTTTTAATAATCACATTAGACTGTTTTGCAACATTTTTCGAGTCGAGACTTCTGTTTGCACATACAAGAGAACAAGTAGCGCAATTGCTAGTGTTTTACGAGATGGGAGATTACCGATTTGAGACCTCACCGTCAGGTTTTAGCATCGCGAAGTTCAAGATATCTTTTAAAACATACAATATGTATGATTGTTATCTTACTTAACTGGACTTTTTTTAAAAAGCAGAGGAAAAAAAACAGCTTGATCATGTTACTCTCTGCTTCAAATGCGACTTTAAATACACACAGACAGCCAGTGTTAGTTATTGAATATAGTATAACTGTTAATAGACAACACAAACACACACAAATCTCCCGAAAGCCATGGCAGCATCTTTCTACGCCCAGTGTACGAGTTCTCAGGAAATTCCGCAGCTGCACTGGGCATCATAGTGATGTTATCTTTAGTAACGCCTCCATGGTTTGAGATTGTCTCATCCAGTTGGAATAATGTCAAAAATGTTGATTAGGATGATGGACAGCTCTTTAACTCTCACAATGATTGTATGACAATTTGACCATGCGGGGAAACTGCTGAGTTATGCTACGTTCACGTCATTTCAGAATTAGCCTACCATGATTACAAACTCCTAATAGAGAGCAAAAGTCGGGTTCTGGAAGTAAATCCCATCATTTTTCTCCATAGGCGATTAGATTTTTAAAAGTAACTTCTATGCCTTTTAAAGACCTACTGTGAGCTACGAGGTTGTTTATCAATGGTATATGATTTTTTATGTTTATCGATAGCATTATGTCAACATTGTTTTAATAATCATGTTCAACAGTGGAATTCCTGGTGAAAAACTACATTACCCATGATTCTGAAAAACTACACTCCCATGAAGCACTAATGCTAATGACTGATGTAATCTCCCTACACTTACTTAAATATTTGTGCATGTATGCATATTTTGCAATGTCATACACAATGAACTTCTTTAAATCAATAGTTTTATATTTATTTGTTTTTAATTTATTTGCAGTGCTTCATGGGAATTGTAGTTCTTTCCCTCATTAGAGCTATTCAAGTGTTTTTCTCCGCTTTTCAAATACTTTTTTGCTTCAAATCAAAATTTGTAATGTTGTGAGTCATCTCGTCGCTGGTTGGTTTGGTTAATGGCTTGTAACTCTTAAACGGGAAAAATGAATGGAAAAAATACTTCCGGATCCAAAGCTGCTGAAAAAGTGGGCGGTCACACATATTGGAAACAAGTTAAGGGCAGGATTGACCTTTTTATCCCACCAACGGCAGACGGAAGAGTGTTTAGGAAACTGGTTACTATTTTCGCAACATTTTGTGATGCTAGTGGTGTAGAAACTTCACTTTTAAAGGCAGCTTTGTATAGATACTGCTAAATATTTCTATTTGATATGTCATTTTATTATAGCCAGCATATTATGGTGTGCTTTCTTCGCTCTTCCTGATTTTGCATAAAATGTGGCTATTAAGTATTTAGCAGTAAAGTCATCATTGATCCATAATGCGTTTACATGTTGTGTAATTCTGACACAACGTGAACGTAGCATAACTTTCAGTGACTGTAAACATCTTTCCAGTACAGCTCAAAGTGTCTGAATTTCTAGCATTGGTTTAAGGGCTAAGTTAAGGTTTTTACACTTCCTTATCGATGGGTGACTGGTCTTCTGTCCCCGAGCGGCTCTGCTTATGTCCTGTCGGGTTTTTAAAGTGACTGATGTCTTCTTTGCCCTTTATGGTTTGTTAATATCACAGAAGGGAACCTCGTCTACGGACAAGATTTAGGAGTGTGTGACATTTTCTAAAGTGCCATCGAATATCTTCATGCATTTCCCATTAGTTTCATCCTGAATGTTTGTTTCGGTGTGGGCGGCGCTTCACCATGAGGGGTTTGAGCTAATGGGTTTCTTTTTCAGTCAGGTCATGCATGCACCATTTTGTCTTCATTTTCACACTCGAGAGGAGTTTGTAATCTCACAACAGAGATGCTCTGCAAAGCTTTTCACGAAACTGGGGTGACGTTATGTTTTTGTATGTCACAAAAGCTGTTTTCATTGAGAATGAACCATACGGCACATTTCTGTTTCATTCAGAGCCGTTTATGCTGTAAGCATGAGGTGTTTGATAGGTAACAGTTGTTTAAATTAATGTTGAACTCTTTTGACAGTATCTGTGGCATAATGTTGATTACCACAGGAAATAATTTCAATTTGTCTCTTAGTTTGTAAGCATAAAAGTCTACTATATAGAAAGGCATTATAGAGGGTTTTTCTTAAAGCACTTCTATTAATTTTTCTGTACAAATATGTGTTATTTGAGATAATGACTGTCCTAGACTTCTAGTTTGATGTTACCTAAGTTTTGTCATTTAAACAGTACCTTTGTGCATTTTGTATGAAATGTACCTCTTTTTTTTTTTAATTGAATGCAACTGTTCAAACAAGGTTAGTAAGCTATTTTTGGCCATATGGTCAAATGTTGTCTTCGAAAACAAATGTGCTTGAAAAACATTTGGTGTAGAAACAATTTTCACTCAGAAATTGCTAGTAAATTTTACAATGAATTACAAAGAAATGGCAAGTAACACAAAATTAGTAATTAAACAAAATTTTGAAGTAGAAAGACTGAAATGATTTTAAAATCTATTAATCTTGGAAATTTTTTTACAGTCTGTTAAAATGTATTGCATTGCAGTTTCTTGCCCCTGTAGACTTTCATTGTAAGTGCATTACTATAAATGTAATTTTTGCTTGTTTTTATAAACTGAGGGACAATTAGAAATAGTTTTATGTGGTAACAGGGCTTAACATTTTTGGCCTCAGTGTTCATGTAGTCTGTGTTTGTGAGTGTCACTTCTGTGTGTATTTATGGGTGTAAAATGCAGGAAATTTGTCTGATATGCTGGTTTTGAAATGCTTAAACCCTCAGTAGGATGTGCAGAAAAAACTATAAACCAAAATGTTGGGGTGTTTTGAACAAAGATAAATAAATCCATATACACTTACTGCCACTGCAAGCCAAACATACATCTAACTATAACAATTATATCTATGAACTCATTTTAACATACTATAGTAAATACATGCACACACACGTGCCATGGCTCACACACAAACACATCCTGATCAATCAGTGAGTGCAGTGAAGGACAGAGAAGAACGATGTTTCAGTTCACTTCGATTACAGCATCACTGTGGTCTGTCTGCGTCCAGAGCAAATCACTCCGTGTGTCCAAAGGCTTTGTAAGTAGACTGTGATCGTGACGTGTCTATCATGTTGTCCCTGAAGAGATGTTAGTGTACGTTGCGTGTGTCATTTCGTTCTCTAAACACTGCCTTTGCAGTTATCGGCCTCACAGTTGACTGTAATGCACAGATGTATATTCACAAACCTGTCTCTCGCTCAGTGTCGTACGTTCTGAGAAAATCACGTTTCTATTGTACAAACCTCAGTCTGCACTTCACGCGCAACATGGCGAATATTTAACGATGATCGGTTGTGATGCACCTTTTCCAGAAGAATCGTTTCCTGATGTTTTCCTCTTTTTTTTTTTTTTACCAACTCAGGCGTCACTTTTGCCTCTTACGATGAAAAAGCTGTGACTGACAAGTGTCTGTGCTACCCAGTGACTGTGCAGTTTTAAACTTGTCCCTTGAATGTCGACTTCTTCGCAAATTAAGAAAGAAAAAACCTTGCAACCGCATTGAATGAGTTTTCTTTAAAGAATTTCGAGCATGTTAAATGCGCTTGTTTGCGTATATTTTCAAAAGTCCTCACCATGTAACTATATGTATTAAGATATGTCTATATCTATATGAATATATATTTAAAAAATGCAACTCTGATAATGCAGGCCTTGTGATCTCTGCATCTCTCACACAACCTGTCCGAAATAAACGTTGCCCAGTGAAATGTGAATTATATACTCATATGCATGTGACAATGATGATCATATTTTGGGAGTGGCATACGAATACTAACTTTACTGTGATGTGATCTTCTGTTGATATGGGGCTTGTATATCCAATGCCTTTGACAATCATCAGCACATATCAGAGTTTCTATTCCATGCTGAAAAGCAATGGGGAATGAATGATTGTTTTTTCCCTTTCTTTTTCTTTCCTTTTTCCTTAAATAAATCCTGAATGATCATGATTTGTCTTTTATGGCTTGATAAGGCTCCCAGTATCTCTCTGACCCCTATTTAGCTTTTGAACACTGTTTTCTGTCATTCGTTTGGTTTGGATCCAGCGTAAGTGGTCTTTCATTAGCGATCACAGACTGGAAAGAGAGCATGTGAATATCATCCAGCCATGCGTGACCGCGTACGACCCCAGGCATCTGTGCTTGTGTCTGGCCAACATAGCGGTGTCAAGGAGGCGAAGGTGAAAATGATTGCCAAGCTACTCAATATTCAAAAAGTACAGGTTGTCTGCCAGCTTTGCAGACATTAATTGAAAATTTGATATGTAATAGGCTACACACACACACTATA
>NW_015548309.1:2051024-2063098 GCF_001515605.1 Sinocyclocheilus anshuiensis | reverse complement strand
CTGGCCAGCAAACTCACCAGACCTGAACCCCATAGAGAATCTATGGGGTATTGTCAAGCGGAAAATGCAACCCAGTCTTGTGTGAAAATAATTTAAAAGGTTTCGGAGATTTACTGCCTCTAGTGTTATTTGAGTTGAATTACTGAAATAAATGAACTTTTCCATGACATTCTAATTTATTGAGATGCACCTGTACATATATGTATAACAGAATAAACCACCATATGCCACATAAACTTCACTGTCTTAAGAATATTGAAAAAAAAACAATCACTCATAAACCTCCCAGTTTCCCTTACAAATGATTCACAGTTACAACTGTAACAATAACCAATAGAACACATACTGTACACACACACTCATTAACAGCTCTGAACGATTCACTGACTGAACAAGTTTGATTCAAACTGCAACCTGTGAGTCATTTTGACCAACTATTTAAAAAAGAACTAGTTCAAAGGAGCCATTTGTTTGAGAATCAGGACTCGCTCTGTGTTCACTGTTGTAAGCAGGAACCTGGACAAGAACTTCACTAGATATCTGACAAAATGACGTGGATGCCTACATTTTTTACCGATTATTGGCAATGGCAACTAGATAAGTCTATATAATGAAATATTAGAAATATATATTTAACATTTAGTTAGATTAAAAAAAATCTGACCCCTTCTATCTATCTCATGAGATTTATGGACAGCGTATTCAGTTTTCCCTAATTTTCTTTTTTTTTTTGCATTTCAGCGTTTCTGCAGGTTCTATGAAGGTAAACTTGAATTTAAGACATCAGTATGTTTTCAAAAATTATTTTCTTAATATTTTGTCTTGTTTTCTAGTATAAATATCTAAACATTCTTGAATCAAGATGCATTTACTTGAAGCAAAATTATGTAATATATTAAGTCTTGTTTTCTGTTTAAAAAAAAAAAATCAACATTTTGTTAGTTCTGCCAAATGAATAAGAAAAATAATCTTAATTCAAAGGCAAAACAAGATTATTTTTCTTGCCCAAGATATTTTTTCTTGTTTTGATGTTCAACTCTCTTCTCCAAACTTTACAACTGTATCTGAATATGGATTTATGTATAAAACTAAATGATTGTTACATTTACATTACATTTATGCATTTAGCAGATGCTTTTATCTTCTCTTTGTCAAAGAGCCAACAATAATCATAAAATACAATGCCATGTTTATTAGACAACTAGATTAGGAAGCAAGCTAGAGAAAAGGAAATATGCAAAGAAGAAAAAGAAGTTTCTCTTTCGTAACTTCATAACTTCTTCTCTTTCATAACTGTTCCTATTTTTCTTTCCACTCACCATCATCAGATCCAGTCATACCCTTTATTCTGTGCTATAGGTTCTTCAGCAGACCTGACTGCTCAGAAACCCACTTTCTTTTTACACACGCCAACATCCGAAACATCTTAAAATAGACGCTAGATTTCCCTGGAGGAAAGCACACATTGTTTCCCCCTCATGTTTCCCTGTCATTATCCTCGTAAAATAAATGGCTTCTAACTGCATCGCCTCGAGAGCCAATATCAGTGCGCTCAGCAACATGCGACCCACTCTCTATCCAACCTAACAGTGGGAAATTATGAGTCATGCTAATGTTATAGTTTGCTAAGCCACAAAAATGTTCATCTTTTTGTTTGAATCATGCTGAAGGGCATTTCAGTGGATGCTGGGGGTACAAATGAAGACATTTTCCCAGAATAGTGGCACATATAACAGAAAACAGAGCGTTACGTATGTTTAGTGCACTCACATACACACACCAGTCTATTAAAACATCTCAGAAATCCAGCAGGTCATAAAAATAAAAACTTGAGCCAGTAGATGGCATCTCTGGCTTTGTTTGACCCACCATGAGCGCACAAACAAACCTGCCTAGTCTTTTCATTTCATGCAAAACTGTCCAAATCAATAGCCTGCAGTGCATTTGATCTCAAACAGCTCACATGAAAAGTACAACCAAACTAATCAATCATGTCTGGACATTATAATATTATGTGATCAAAATCAAATCAACAGCACCTCAAACAGTTAGTATGAAACCATCTTGACTCACCAATGACGCTCACTTGAAATCAAGAGATGCTCGACAGTTTTTGTGTAAACTTAGGTTGATTTTTTCTCCTGAAATCTGCCAGTCTATGAATTAATTAATTTTCAATTAAAGCATGACAAGGATGTTTAAAAGAATCACTTGGCGGCCATCTTGGCAACAACCCCTATGCTCATTATTTTCAAGTACAGCTGCTACCTGCTGAAATGTCCAAAACTGTTGGCCAAGCATGTGTCAAGTCAGAAATAAAAAGCATAAAACATTTATTTTTTAGCAGTTACTCAGAAACAGTTATGTTGCACATGCATGATGTCCTCCACTTCTCCTTTGATTTACACACAGCCCATTCTGAGCAAATGAGAAAAGTTACTTTTTGTTGAGTAGAATTTTGCCAAAACAACGATAACAAAAGTTCTAAAAACGTGCTAACAGTTCTGTTAAGTTGAATGTTCTCTAAGCATTCTAAACATCCTTTTTTAAAACATTTTTAAAACGTTATATGTAAACGTTAAGTGAGTTGAATGATTAAAAACGTATGATTCATGATTTAAAAAAATAAATATCTGCCAATGGGCTCCAAAAAAAAAAAAAAAAAAGCAAGACTGACTGATTTAAGACCTTTTAAAGCCTTAATTTGTAGAAGGTCAAATGAAGACTTTTTAAGACCTGCAGAAACCATGTAAACATTATTGGAAACGTTACTTTTGAATGTTCTCTGAACATTCTGAAACAAGTTGTAACATTTAAAAAAAAGTTAGTAGAGCATCCAACTGAAATATTTCAGGGGGGAAAAAACTCCATGAATTATGTAACAATAATGTCTTTTTTTTGTGCAAACAGTTTTAGAACATTATCAAAAACAGATAACTTTGAACAAACATTCTAAACAGTAACTGGAAGAATGTTAGCCACAGTTCTAAGAATGTTACCGGTTTATTGTTTTCTTAAATTTTCTTAAAATTGAATTGATGTTGGCAATTTGCAACACAGTGCGATCTAACGTAGAGACGCTACCGGCCGTTATCAAGTGACCAAAACCTTAACATCACAGTCAGCGTCCATCATCAGCTCCTGCTATCAGCCTCCAGCCTCTTAGTTCCTGCTATTTGATCACTTCTGTAGCTCAAAGACTTTGATAACAGACTCAGACTGTGTTGAAAGTGGACAAACGTCAGTCCGGTATGTTTTGTAGTTGGATAAGCTGAGGTTAATGTTTATGAGAGGACTGATGTTTGCTTGGGTTGGAGTGAGATTGAACCGTCTGATCTATACGCTTAGTATTGTCAGCATGCTGATATGCTGTTGTGATCATGTTTTGTGTAGCAGCAGTCCTGCAAATGTAATATTAGTTCACAGCGAGTCATTTTTGTTGATTTAGAGAGCCGACTGCTATCTAGATTCAAGAACTGGTGAAATCAAAGCTACTGTCTCCTTAAAAGACATGATGCAGACTCACTAACACCGCCACATGTGACATGACTCTTCAGGGTCTCTGTCATATGGAATAAGAGAAATATTCAGGATGTTTTTAGCATTTCTTTCAGCTGCACAACACCTGCAAACGTTTCAATACTGGAAGAATTGGGGGTGTACAGATGAAAACTCCTGTTGTTCCTCTGTGTGTGTGCATGAAGAAAATATAAAAAAAAGAAAATGCAAGTTAGCTCAAAGTTAACAAATATTTTTTGGGGTATGTTTTCCTAGAGGCTGGAACAAGGCAGTTGTAAAATGTAATAATGAATAAATATAAATATTGAAATAAATATATATAATAAATACAAAAATGAAAATACATAAATTTTGTCAATTACCCTACCTTATTTAAATCTTAAACAATACTCAATATATGTAATTATTTAATATATTTTTGTTATTTAATACTGTATGTGTGTATATATATATATATATATATATATATATATGTAACACACACACACACACACACATATATAAATATACACACATACAAGTATATATTTAATAAATATATACACACAATTTTTTACCTATTTTAGCTAAAAAATTATTACAAATCCAAAATAATCGATTTGAATCAAACTGAATCACAATCAAATCTTTGCCAGAGCAGCTATTTACATACCTAATGGGAAATATATTTTGTCTCCTCTCATAAGTGAAATATGTAATTTTTACAGATCATCTGGCCGTTTGCCTTACCAGATGCTGGAGGGTCGTTCAGCAACTCCTAAAGACATTTGGGAATATGAGGGAGGCCATCATTTCTCAGAACTGGACTGAGACACATGTTAAACACATCCTCTCTCCCCTTCCTCAGCAGATGAAAGGGACGATGAGTGAGGATTTGCTGAAAAGCTTGATAACTGAACCTCTGATGCATTACTATCAGCTACACCAGAAAGGAAGAATCAGATGGAATTCAGTGTAATCATAGTATCTGAACGTGTGTGTGTGTGTGTGTGTCCTCGCACTTACCTCTGATGGAACTGTGTGAAGTGTGTGTGGGGTGATGTAAATGCATAGGTCCTTTATATTGTCTCTTTTAGTAGTTTTTGCATTGGAATATCAGCTCTATCATTGGATTATCCGTCTCTTTTGCTTTGTATAATTTGAAATTTGAAGTTAATAGTAATCTGACGACAATGTTAAAATGTTTAATTTTGACTTTAAGACTAATTATTTTGAAAAAGTTAACTTTAATCATTGTAAAAGCATCAAAATCACATCATTTAGCTCTATCCCATCTAAATACGTTTGTATTGCTCTTTTAATCATAATATTCTTCCGTCCGTCTGCACAAACTAATATCAGCAGTCTCAAACTCCACAGAAGTATGAGCTAATAGCATTTGTTCTGCTTAAACTTAGAATTTTGTATGAGTTGTACAATGTACAGTGAAACTAAAGACAAACTAAAATACTTTCAGCTAAGACAGACCAATCACAATTCAGTATGTAAATATGATGATGACATCACTGCTTCCTGTTACATTTTGAATGCTGAATATTGTAACACTTTTCAAACTTTTATCTTAATGTACTTCATCATAATTCAGTGAATGCTTCTATGACATCATCACTGTCGGTTGTATTTTGAAGGTGTAAACAGTTCCTCAGTGTATGTTAAAGTGATACACTGATTTTAAGATTTAAAGGGATAGTCCACCAAAAAAATGAAAATTCTGTTTTCATTTACTCAGTCTCATGTTGTTCCAAACCTGCATGACTTTTTTGCTCTGGTGGAACACAAACGAAGAAATGCCAAAGAATGTCAGTAACTGAACAGTTTCTGTTCCCATTGTACAGACAAAAAAAAAAAGAAAACCTGTTTGGCTATCAACATTCCTCAAAATTTCTTCTTTTGTGTTCAGCAGAAGACAGAAATGGTTTGGAACGTGATGATGGTGAGTAAATTTTGACAGAATTTTGGGTGGACTGTCCCTTTAAGATTTGAAAGTAATACACTGTAAACGTTTTAATCTTTTAAAAATGCACTTCATGTGGCAACATTCAAATTAATTAATTTAATTCAAACTCAAAGTCTAAAATACTACATTAGGTTACACTATCAAGTCATTTTTACGGGTCAGATTAGAAATAGTTCCTTAAGTATTCACTTTTTACACTAAAATCTTGAATTAGCATATTAAGCATATTAAGCTTATTTAATATTTAAGCTTACTTTATCAATATCAACATTAAAATTATGTACAAAACAAGTTTACACCAAACATTTGGAGCTTAATTAATTGCTAAAAACTGTGGAAAGAACAAAAAAATAAAAAGTAAATATATGGGATTTGAAGACTGCCCTGCAGTCTGTTTAAATCTGTGTAAAGGTGTGAGTGTGTGTTGGAGCTCATAGTCCGTGTGTGTATCTGTGGCGTGGAGGGCTGTGTTGGGGTGAAATGGCATTGATGTGATGTCCTACACGTCTCTCCACCGTCTTTAGGCGCTCTTGCAGCTCCTGGCGCTCCCGTTCCGCACGGCGGGACACTTTTCGGGCCTTCCTCAGAGAATGCCTCAGTTTCCCCACTCGTTCTTTTAACTGTTCGTTCTTCCTCTCCAGCTCGGCCAAGCGCTCCTCAAGCTGTCCAACCCGCTCCTCCTCCTCAAACAACACCTTTTGCACTGAGGAACACAGCAGCTGAAAGATAAAACGACAGACGGTTACTCGTGTGCAGAGATCTGTGCATGTATTGACAACCTGACCCTGTGGAATGAAGGTCAACATACAACATGACATCATTTCCAGCCTCCGTCAGCCTTATTACTTCCTGCTGAGCACTGCCTTTCTTCTCTGGGCCCCTACACATGCCAGTGTGTGTGTGATGGAGGCAGTTCAAAAGTGACCTGCTGTCATGCCCACAGTAGACACAAGCCGAGGCATGCTGTGTGTGTGTGTGCACATGTGGAGAGTGTGTGATTACATGGCCGTGTCTGTGTGTATTTGAGCAACGGGAGGCCGTATGTTCTCCCTGAACAGCGGAAAGGTCTAAATCCCTATTGTAAAAGGCCAAAGAGTGTCACATGATGTTAAAGGTCACCACATGAGCTAATTGAACAAAAAGTTAAGCACAAATGACATGAAAACGAATGGCCACGAAGGCCAAACATAGCCTGCTCTGCTTTTAGACCCAAACTAGACCCAGATGAGTGTTTATGAGAAAAGATAATTAGATAATAAAAGAAAGACTGAAGAAGAGAGTTTGGGTAGAACGATAGATAGACGATAGGTTTTGGCCATGCTCTTCAGAATCCAACATGATATTAGCTGAAAATACATTATGCATTGAGCGTTTGACTGTGTAGAGTTTAATAAAGCATAATGGATGTTTAAGATGGATTATACAAGAAGCAGGGGGTGACATAACTAACAGACACGGTGCCAGCTACAGTCACAAGAGCACAAAGTCCCTTAGGCAGCCTCAAACAATCCTTTTCCCACAGGAAAGCTCCTGTGTAAAACAGCTCTCATTATCTCTCTGAGGTTCCCGCGCCTGATAATCACCCCCACCTGTTCCTGCAGCACACACACCATCATTATCTTTATCTTCTCTCTGCATCTGTCTGTCTCTCTGTGCAGATGTGATTAGTGAAGTGTCCCGGTGTATCTTTTTTGATTTGTAATACTTGAATGAATGTAACAGTATTTTAAAGAAATGTTCAGGGTTCAGAAAAGATGCTGTTAATAGAGCTTAAATGGTTTCGAATCTGAATATCCCTTGTTTGCATCTAGACAGACCGACTGTCACATCTGTTTAGCTTAGTGGACACCTGTTAGAGGAACCCTGCACCTCCTCAGGTCACTGGCTTTAACCTTGACATGTATAGACGCACACAAAAACACTTCTGACAGCTTTTGATGCATAAAAGTTTTCTATAATTGATTTCAATACCTTAAATTCTGAACACATTTTTTCCTTAATTGCATATACACTTCCATTCAAAAATTTGGGGTCAGTAAGATTTTATTTAAATTAACATTTTTGAAATTAATACTTTTATTCAGCAAGAAAGCATTAAATTGATCAGACTTTGACATTGTTGTAAAAGTCTTGTGACACTAAAGACTGGAGTAATGGCTGCTAAAAATTCAGCTTTGCCATACCAGGAATACATTTTAAAATATATTAAAATAGAAAACAGTCATTTTAATTTGAATAATATTTCCCAATATTACTGCTTTTACTGTATTTTGGTTGGCATAAGAGACTGGGAATTTAAAAATAAGATTGTATGCCGTGTACAGTCAAGATAAGAGCTGACTTATTCAATATAATACTTAAAAAAGTATCTGGACATTCAAATCACCCTGTATGAACGTAACTGTTAGATAACAAAATATCAAACCATGTTTCATCTACAAAAAAAAGAAAGAAAGAAAACTGAAAATTGATTTCCTTAACTTTTTAAAGTTAGTGGACGAAGTCAGTTTCCTTCAAATTTGACAACCTGAAAGTATCCAGATAATTTTTGTCTTCATTTTGAACAGTATATATATTGTTTTTATCATTTAAAACCTGAAAAAAAAATCCATTTTACTTTTTTTTCTGAAAGAAATAGAATTTGCTTTGATATTTTTTATTTTCTACTGCAATGAAATTCATGCATTGTGGCCAAATGCTTTTTTGTTTGACTGTATACGTTTGTCTGGAAGGAAAGGGAGATTCCCGCTGGTTCACTCCCTGAACTTTTCTCTGTTGGTATATTATGCTCAATAAATCTGAAACAGTGTCATCCTAGCTGATGACTGTTTTCGGTTAGTTGAAGTGGCTATTAGTCTGTACGTTCAGGCATCTCATTGTGTTTGTCTTAAAATAAACCCCTCCCCTCTGACAGTAGACTGCAGTCCGACTAATGAGCGGTTTTGTGTTTGAATGTACAGCAGGTAAATTTCATCAAGGCAAATATATCTGACTCCACTTGATACTGTGTGTGTGTGTGTGTGCTACATCCTCCAAAACCCCTGCCATAACCTCCGAGGACCCCTGACATTCCTCCCATTCTGCCTTGAACCGTCCACATCAAACGCATGATTTATTTTCCTTTCAAAAGCCACCAGTTTCCCCGAGAGGATGTCCACATGCCCAGCTGACGTCTCCCTCACTCTTTCTCAATCTTCTTTCTATCTCAGCTTTATTTTCGGTGGCAGATGTGTGTGTTTAGGTGAGACAGACTATCCGTGAGTGTGTGTGTGTATGTGTGTAAGGTAGAGCAGCTCTAGCTGGGAGGTCTTTAATCTGGCCTCTATCGAGCCGAATGAACTCTCTTGAATTACCTCAGCCTCCTACCGTGATGAACAGTCACAGTCATCGATACAAAGACCACCAAAGAAAGGGAATTGTGTGTCTAAGTGTGTGCTGTATGAAGGCGCTCCATTTACCCATGAGAACCTGAACATGGTACTTTGGTATTATTCTCACTACCTGTGTTAATCAGATTCCTCGATTCCTTAATGCAGCTTCAGTTGTGTTTTCTCCAGACGCTAGTGCAGAACTAGTGGAATGGAAATTGCCTGCTGTTTTAATGTTAAACACAGGTAAAAAAATAATGCAGTTGTGCATGCAGACACTCCTGTCTTCATAAAAAGCCATTTACGAGACTCATGAATTTACAACTGTGCCGTTTCAAAACACTGAACACTCTCATAACATCTGCCTGTAACGATGCAAACAAGCTGGCTCAAACACGTATACATACTGATGTTCACCTTTCGTGGATTTATGCCTTTAAGATCTCTTGTCTTGACAAGATACATCGTTTTCATTTATGTCTGCCACTCTATAGTGCATATTGAGCCCATCTGTGTGTGTTTATTGGTGTCGTACCCTGCTGTCTTCCTGGCTCTCCCAATCACTATTAAAGTTGTGTATCGTCTGTCCACCAGTGCAGTTTGAGAACTGGAAGAGGCTGGAAAACAGTCGTCTGTTCTCCAGCGTGTCAGGGAATATGGCATCCTGGAAGTTAACTCCATGAGGGAGGATGTTGTAGTTTTCATCCATCCTGTAAGAGACATGCACATGTTTGTTTGCATATACTTGTGAGGATGTCTTATTGACTTGATTACTTAAAGGCACAATATGTACGATTTTTTTATTAAAATATCCAAAAACACCTAGAACAGTGTTATATATTTTGCTGACTTGTGTACTTACATTATCCCAAATGTTTCGAAGAATGTTTAAATCCAGAGAAATAAGCAATTTTAACTAGTGACACGGAGCGTGTCCATAGTGTCATTGTGTCGCCTGCTAATGACGTCATAACCCCTCAATTTCCAGTTTTGTAGAAAACATGGAAACACCAAAGACACATTAATATGTTGTGCATTTTAATAGACCGGTGACGACCGCACAGAGTAGCATTATAACAGAACTTTCAAATGTATCTAGTATGAAGCGCTGCTTTTTTTCCCCACATACGCACGACCGGAAGGAGCGGAAGCGGTTGACTGTGGCATAATAAAAGCTTACTAAAACAAACTGAACATAAAAATGTCCAACTGTTGTTTTATTAATGAGCATCAGTTCTTGAAAATAAATAGACATGCATTGTTTGAGTCTTCAGGTTTTTTTTAAGATAGGTAAAAGAGGCATCTCAATCCCTAATTTTAATGTTTTAAATTAATCTTATAAATCAAACGTCAATTTAGCAGTTCATTTCAAGTCAGAAATCTAAAAATAACAATAATAATAATAATTTGTGGTTCAGTATGTGAGTAGAATGATTTAATAAAACTACCCCAATTCTTACGTAGAATCTGTTCCAGTCTTTTTGTTTGGGAATCGTACTACATTGGTCCTGCTGTATGTTTCTGTTTAACTAAAAAGAACCGGCTGGTTGCACTGAATGTTTTCATGAACTAAAAAGAGCCTGTTCATAAGAGTCTTTCGTTTGGGAATCGGACTACACTGGTCGCGTTGTGTTATTTCTGACTCACTAAAAGAACCGGCTCTTTGTCATACGTTTGGGAATCGGACTACACCGGTCGCACTGAATGTGTTTATTTGCTGAAAACAACTGGCTCATAATAAGAGTCATTCGTTTTGGGAATACGACTTCACCGGTTGCACTCAATGTTTTGATTCACTAAATGGTTCATAAGAGTCATGGCCATTAGTAGCGGTGCTGTACTGAATGTTAGCGCAAAAAACAATGCCAAAATATCTAAGGCGCAAGAATACATCTTCGAGAACCTATACGGAATCGTACATCATGGAATTTATTAGATTTCCCCCAATTAAAGTTCAGAATAAGAACTGGTTCTTGGTTTTTAAACAGAAGTGAACCCACCTGAGAAAGAATATGTAGGAGTTGTTTTCCATCACCGCGTGTGACTGACAGCTAAAGTACCCGAGTCCCGTGAGGTTGAGGCGAGAGCCCGCGGGCACCTCCAGCATGCCGCGTACAGCAGCGCGTCCTCCGCGCGCTCGTGCTTCAGGTACGGCAGGTAATTGTAAAGGCTGGACGCGTACGGCTCCTCGTGGATGGCCAGCACCTTGGCGTACACAATAATCTCGGCGAGTTCAGCTCGACAGCCCTCGCTCAGTGGTCGCCACTCGCTGGGCAGCTGACACGCAAACGCGAACCCGAAACCCAGCGTCAGCAGAAGCGCAAGGTGCATGCTTCCCGTGCCAGTAAATAAACCCACGCGTAAAAAGTGCTCGTTCACGGGTTCAGTGGATAGGCAATGCAAGTGAAAGCACCCATGCAGCGGCCCGGGATCAGTTCACATAGTCCCCACCTGCTCAAATTGCTGTAAATTCACAAGTACGAGTTCCCACGTCCTGCTCCTCCTCGATCCATCACTCCTAAAGTTCGTCTCAGGCCAATCGGACGCGCTGGAGTTTAAACAGCCAATAGACGCGCTGCGTCCTGCGTCCTGCGTCCATCCAGCAGCCTCACTGCTGCGTTCCTGGACGGCATTTGGACTCATTTTCTGTCTTTATTGATTATACAGGGAGAAAACAGATCACTGTTCATGGAATTCACTTTCTAAAAAAAGTGACTTTAGGGAACGTATGGGCTCTTTACTTTTCAGTCATGGAAAAGTTTATTTTACTAAGCAATATGAAGTAGTTTGTCTCTGTATTGTGTTGCCCATTTAAAATGATTTAAAGGGGTCATATGATGCGATTTCAAGTTTTCCTTTCTCTTTGGAGTGTTACAAGCTCTTGGTGCATAAAGAAGATCTGGAAAGTTGCAAAGACTAAAGTCTCAAATCCAAAGAGATATTCTTTATAAAAGTTCAGAGTCAGCCACACCTATCTAAAACGGCTCCTTCTAACACGCGCCCACATATCTACCTCACTTTGTGGGAAGATTTGCATAACGCCACCCAAATGTTCACGCAAAGAAAGAAGGCGTAACTTTTAGTCTCACTGTAGTTTTGTTGACGCTGCAGCCATGTCGTGAAGACGCTGTGTGCTTCGTTGTGAAAGCGAAACTACTTTGTTTGGTCTTCCAAAAGAGGACAATATCCGCTTCGTCATGCCTAGAGCTGATCTGTGCTGGTCGCTGAGG
>NW_015548309.1:2029704-2050984 GCF_001515605.1 Sinocyclocheilus anshuiensis | reverse complement strand
CGCAACGCATAAAAAGACAGTATAAGTCATTATAATCAGTAATTATGTCCCCACTGGATGCAACAAACGCCTCGTTTGTAATGGGTTTTTATGTTTTTGTCTAGTCGCTCCAGCCGGACAGGGCATCAACAGTATGGTGAGGGGCGTAACATTTCCATCTCATGCTTGAGGTATTCGGCCAATCACAATGCACTGGATAGCTGGCCAATCAGAGCACACCTCGCTTTTTCAGACCGATGAGCTTTGTAAAAATCGACGCGTTTCAAAAAGGCGGGGCATAGAGTAGAAACAATAATGTACAGTATGTGGAAAATAATGTGTTTTTTTTTACTTTAAACCGCATAAACACATTTAATTACACCAAATACACAAAATAATGTTCTTTTTAGCAGCATCATATGACCCCTTTAAATTAGCCAGGTGCCTTCTTTAACTGGGATACCACTTCTATAATATTTAGATGTGATTTATACGATTTTTGCAAAATGCAGAACAGAATAATTAATAATTCATATAAATAATACAACAAAGAACATCATCCTTTTATTTCATGCTGGTGATATAAGTGTTAAAACTAGTATTTTGAATTTTGATAAGCACAAAAGTTGTAGTTAACAGACTTGAAAAATATTTTTTTTTTCTGGGAAATATCGATGAAAGTTCAGTCTCACCTTAATTATTAGGTTACCAGATTATAATTTATCTTAGAACTATCTTTGAAACTAAAAATCTTTCATAAGAGTTCCCCACAGGCAGTAATTGTGCTTTCTGAATTGTTATTTTGTTTTTTAGACTTGCATTTGCGTTTGTAATTTGTTATTTTGTTTTCAGAATTGTGATTTGCTTTGCACTTCTTAGTCACCGTAGTAAGGCCATTCAAATCATACACGCCACAAGTTTTGAAAGCATGCACATTGTCGTTCAGCTCTATGGCTCCATCTAGTGCATCAACAAAGTCATTACATGATAAGTACCTCAAATTTTTATTATAACGATATTGATTTACTATTGTTGTTGTTATTGCTATATTGAAGCGTTTGTATGCCTGTTACACACTAAAATCGTAAAGGGGGGCACGAAAAACCCCTCCCTTTACCCCAGTTCTGGGTGCGTCATGCGGGATGACCTCAGCAGGACAGGCGCAGGGAAATCCCGGGCCGTCACCGTCAGCTGGTTCAGTGCTGCGCATGGAAGCGTCTTCAGAGACTAGAGCTTTATGGCATCGGATAGACATTTAAGTGCATAACGCTTACTGTAAACAGACCAACCCTTCTGGACCCCAGATCTGTGCGTTCAGCGCGCAGCACTGACGTCTGGATCAGGAAGCGCAGCATTTCCCAAAAAAGTGAAAGCTTGGTGAGTATCGCGATGCTCTTAAATGTAGAGAGTTATATAACATTTTATATCTTTAAAAAGTGTCTCCAGATATATTAACATGTTGCGTACTTATGAAACATATTAGGGCGTAGTTTACCAAGTGTCTACCGCAAACGTCCTAGTTAACTTTCTCGTGATATAAATTACGAAACGTACCAGGTAGGATTTTAACAGTCACCATTTAGATTAGCGTTGAATCCCATGAGGAAACTAAAGGAAACCATTGTTTGCCACTCATACATGTGTGTCATCTACTTACACTAATCTCATTCAAAATTCATTTGATGCCATACGATAGGTTTGTGTACAGATACAGAAGGAAAGTCATTATCACTTACCTACAACCTTCCAAACCACTGAATCGTTGCCACCAATCAGAACGAGTCTGAGTTTAACTTGATAACCTTATTAGACCGACTAACGTTAATAAGTTCAGGTTTAGTGATTTGGATCAACTGAATAACTTATACTATTCGAATTGTCATTTCTATTTGCACTTTGAACATACTAGCACTAGCATATTTTTGGTTCACTCTTAGTTTCACTTTTATTTCTGTGCTGATAATTGCATATTTGAGCGTAAACCATTCTTGAGTTATGCTATGGGATTTCATAATTCAGCTCAACAGATTCCAGAAACATGGCATCTGGTTCATCGATGATGAACGGGGACATCAGTCACCCACGCGGGTCTGGCCCGGGGAATCTGGGCACTTTAGAAGAGACCCTCCAGCAAATGAACACTCTTATCAAAGAGAACAGAGAACTGAAGGGTGAGATTTCATTTCACTTTCAGCCATAATCACAATCCACAAACTCGCTCCATCACTCACAACAACCCAATGTCCTCATGTGTATCCCACAGAAGCCCTGAAACAAAGCAACTTGTCCATGAAGGAGAGATTTGAGGGTCTGTCAGCATGGAAGGAGAAGCAAAAGGAGGAGAGAGACTTCCTGGAGCAACGATTAGAGGATGCCAAATCCAGACTGAATGCTATGGATGTGGAGAACGAGGCGCTGAAGAAACCAGTGGAAGAGCTGGAAAAAAGTGGAGCTCAGGTGAGAAAATCATACCGCACAGAAGTATATAATCAATTTAAAAAGAGTTAAATGAAGTTAAATATTTGCCATAGTGTTTACACACCGAACTGGAGGCGCTGAGGGGTCAGATTGCTCGTCTTCAGGCTGAGAAGAATGACCTGGTAGCGTTGAACTCTGAACTCCAGCTCAAAATAGGTCAAGGTTCACCTCGAGGCTCCTTCATTGAGATTAGAATAGCTGTAAGTATGCACGCGCACACACAATCACAATGAAGCAACACTACGTTGCTCAATTTGTCACTCTTTGTGCTTTCTTCCACAGGAAGATGAGTTAAAAGTGACCAGAGATTTGCCCAATATGCCAAAGGACCCATGTGCTTTCAGCATGTAAGCACTGCAGAATTATGCATAAATTTGCAATGAATTGCAAATCAATTTGAAAATGCATATTTTCATTTGTTGTATGTAGTTATAGTTTGTGAGCTAGAAATGGAGCTAGATCTGACAAAAACTCTTTATGTGGGTGTCTTAAATTGGAAAACGGATTCAAATAGTTTCTTTAAGATGCAAAAATGTCCTTTATGGGTTAAAGTTAGGATGTGGGCGATGGTTATTCTATAGTAATTGTAGGAACACAATAGAAACCTATAATAGGTCCTCAATTTGATAACTAAGCAAATACGTGCATGTACGCAGGCCAAAGGCTGAGTCGGAGGAACAGACGGTGAGGCAGCTGCTTCACTCCCTCAGAGCAGAGACTGATGAGAAGGAGAGACTGCAGCTAGCGCTTCACGAGGCACGTGGGAGGTAGGACAGAATTTCGCATACCCTCTTAGAGACACAACTTAAGGTGTTTGAGCTTCTTTTATTGTATGCACATATTGTGTATTTGCAGAATTGCCGAGTTTGAGAACAGACTGGAACACGCTGACAGCAGCGCACAGACATCTCTCCCCTGTACAACCGAAATCAATGTAGGATAATCAGACTTTTATAGCTATCCGTGTTGCATTTTTGAACTAGTTATTTGATCAAAACATCCATGTGACTGTGGTCTTGTCTGAAAGAAAGTGAAACAACTTTGAATTTACATTTACTATGAGGAAGCGACATTTATTTCTATGTTTGTTTTCACCAGTCAAGCGCTGAGGTGAAGAATCTGGAGGATCAGTTGTTGAAGCTCTGTAATGAATTGAAACAGGCTCAGGTCAAACTGGACGAGGCTGAGAACATGAAAAGAAACTTGCAGGACAGGTCAGAAACACCAACAACCTATACACAGCCTTTTTTAAATTAAATCATATTAAAAAAGGTTTTTTAAATAATAAAAAAACTTTTTTTATATATGTATCATTATTATATTTTTAAATATAAAAATATATTTATTTGTATTATTATGTATTTTTCTAAATATTAAATGTGAAATTGCTTTCAAACTTGATTTAGTTCGTTCTGGAAATGCAAATCTAGTTTCAGTATAAAAGGTCACCTAAAGTTTAATAGTCTGTTGTTAATACGCAACAACACAATGGCGCCAGAAGTTTCTATTTATATATTAATTTAACCTAGAACTGTAGAGCACATTTTATAAGTAATACATACAGAAAACCAGATCTTTCTTTTGGGTGTACTATTGCTTTCTTTACAATGTTTACAATGTTTCCTAGCTCTCACATCTCCTGTTCTCTCTGCAGGTGTAAAGATCTGGGGCAGGATCTAGGTACTCTGAAAACTCAGCTCGGAGAGAAACAGAAGGTTCAGGCTGAGAACGACTCTCTGAGGGTTCAGATGGAAAGCCTTCAGGCTGCTGTTAAACTGGAACAGAAGAAAACTCAGGATGAGAAGTGAGTGCAACTTGTTACCCCATCTGATGCCTAAAAAAAGGTCCATTTTTGAATAGTTGTTAAAAATATATAAATATAGACTCAACTCGGTTGCACATTGTGTTTATGATGTTTTCATAATAATCACATCTCCTGTTATCTTTCTTTGCCAGGAACAACCTGAACCAGCTGAAAGATGCCTATACCAAGCTGTTTGAAGACTACAATGAGCTCCAAGAGGAAAAAAAGAAGAGAGAGGTACAAATTCCCATTTACTTTAGAAAAATTCAGGCTAACATTTATTTTTTTGTATTCGGCCAGACACTATTATTTCGGTACATCCGTGAACTACAAATATTCTCTTAATTTTTGAAGGAGTATTAAGCTTGCAGACATTTTTTTTATATTTAAATACAGTTCGATTTAAGGCAGTTCATTTAGTATTTGGAGTACATTGGTGGTTCATCCTTCTGACGTACCTCATTGTGCATGATCAGAGTTGTGCATCACGGGAAGAATATGATGACCTCCAAACCAGGTTTGCTACGGCTGAAAAGGCACTGGCAGACAAACAGCAGAAGATCGACGAGATGAAGATGGAAATCTTCCAGAAGGAAAAGGAACTAGAAACCATTTCTGTTTTCCAGGCTCAGGTACGAACGATTGTATGGTGGCATGGCTGACTGGGCATCCTCCCACTTTTTTAAGGTCTTTCCGATCTGTATCATTACTTATTATTATGTGGGTTTTTTTTGTGTACACATACAGGCAGAGATATATTCCTCAGATTTCTACGCAGAACGAGCAGCTCGGGAGAAGATTCACGAAGAGAAAGAGCGTTTGGCCACTCAGCTGGAGTATGTGAAGAAACAGAACACCCAACTTCAGGACGAGATGGAGTCACTTGGCAGGTATGTCATAAACTTCAAACACTTACCTGCTCCCATGTGACCTCTGTGATACCGAAAAGGGAATTTTTTTATGCTACAGGCATTCCATGAGTGAGATGCAAAGGAGACACGTGTCACGTGGGGCCAATCCACAAGGGCCACCATCTCCACATCAAGGAGGTAGAGGCCTTCCCTTAAAGAGTCCATGTTGTACACTTTTGTACAACTGTACTTGTAACTGCATATCGGGATAACAATTAACATAGACCTCTTTATACCACAGGTGATTGGCAGCAGCAGAATATTCCAGAACACGCTTGTCCCAAATGTGGGGAAGTCCTACCTGATCTGGACTCCCTGCAGATCCACATCATGGATTGCATCATCTGAGCTTGTTGCCTAGTAACCATACCAGATCCCCCCATATGTGAACTAGCGGTTCGATAGCTTTACCTTCAAGCAGCCTGAAACATAATGCTTCAATAACACAGGTCTATAAACCCTGTACATTATCAGTGTGGTTGGTTGATTGGTTACAGTTTAATGGATGCTAATGTTTTTCTTACTTTTGCTTGTTGGATCTGTTATCTGTTAAAGCACTTTATTCTGTTCGATAAGCAAGGTTGTTAGTAAGTTAGATTTGGGGCAAGTTTCTCTAAATATATATGTATGTTAAACCTGCCTAAATCTAATAAATACTTTTCTGAAGTTCATATTGTTATCGAAACATGGGCTTTATTATTAATGTGCTCCCTTGAGGTTATGGGTAAATAACCATAAAGCATGTCACATTAATCTCAGTCTTAAAAAGCATATTAAGTCAAGTCAAGTCAAGTCAAGTCAAGTTTATTTGTACAGCGCTTTTCACGATACAAATCATTGCAAAAGAGTTTATTAGGTCAGTAAACGCAAGTCCTAATGCATCATTTGTATTATCAACGTGAATGTTAAATTCACGCATATTAAAGGACTAGTTCACCCCAAAAATGAAACTTTGTTGTCATTTACTCACCTTAATCATGTCGAAGTCGGTATGCCTTTCTCAGTGGAAGAGAAATTAAGTTTTGAAGCACGTAATGGTCAATCTAATAAAAGTGAAGTCACGTTAACGTTATGACTTAGGCTAGACTCCCATGTGTTCATACTGAATTGCGAGCTGGTGTTAACATTATTTGGTTTGGCTTTACATTGAAATGTCATAATCTACTTACACCAGTGAGCTGATGTTAAATGCTTTATTTAGGAACAACTGGACAGCTGGAATTAATTTTTTATTTTTTTTGCCCAGCTGCTGAAACTGATGTGCTTTAATACATGAAAATGTGTCTTTCATATATTTTTAGAAAAAAAATAGACTGTTTGTCATATATAATTTACTTGGTCAGCATATGTATCTTTTTCTATTGCTGAGCTATGGACATTTGGGAAAGCACACGACAAACTGATATGGAACTGGTCCATCTCAAAGTCCAGTGTCTCCAATATGGAGAAGAGTCTTGCTCAAGAAATGGACACAGAGTTCCTGTGCAGAAGCAGAGTCTTTCTATAAAACTTTTCTACTTTAAATACAACCGTGTCTGTATTTTAATACCTAAATACCTAATGCCCTAATCTAATAAGTACCTTTATGAAATTCATAAAAATATTTAAACCGTCTTGACACAAGACTGTAGGGAGTTGGTGCCCTCTTATGGTGCACTTTGTAAATAATCATAATTAATAAAGATAATGTCATTGAAGATAAGAGCAACATAACATAAGAGCAAAGATAACAATCACACTCAATTAAGTTTTATATATTTATTGAATGACTTTTATTAGTATTGTACTGCATTCAACTTTTCACCAGTAAACAGACTATAAGCATTTTGTATTAATATAGATTTTTCTACAGTAAAGGAAGATCAATTGAATCTCTCCAAAGCACGTCAGAGTCCAAATTCGCTCACTTCATAGTGCACTCAGTTGCCATGTGCTATTAGTGAATGAGTGAGCAATTTCAGAGACAGCCTTAATAGGTGATGTGTGCAATTTCTGCATCTTTAGCGCCACCAAGCAGAATTAAACATGCAATGACAAACATCTGATCCCAGCCCAAACTCATGCCATCGGTACTGATGTAGATTTGGTATGCTCTGCCCTTAGTGTCAGGAACCACTGCTTTATACCATACGTCTTGTACTTCTGTAAAATCTGCATATTGTGCACAGTATACATACATAATCTGTCTATAGGCCTACTGTGCACAATATGCAGATTTTCTGTATGAAAACTGACGACCAGCTCATTGGCAAAATGTACAGAAAGAATACATACAGTACAAACTGTGTGGAATTCTGTATCCATCAACTGTATTCTTTAACCTTTTAAATCTAGTGTGATGATTGAACTGAAGTAACGGTTTAATACACTTGAATTAAAATGTTGCTTTTAAATGTTTTATTTTTATTTCTAAAATGCTTATTTCAATATTTGTGTGTATTAAATCATTATAACTGAACGTGTGTTCTTTCTGACGGCCATGGCAGGGTTTGATCATCTTGGGCTGGTGTCTCTGGTTGTGCTGATGCTGGCGTCTCAGCTGGACTTCACCAGTGCTGCTGTTCAGGTGTGTAGTTTACGAGCCAGTAACCTCCCTGGTGATGCTTTGGGAAACAAACCCGATCCATACGTTAAGGTCTGGTGTGGCTCTACTTATGGGGGCAGACAGAATATCACCAGGGTTACAGAGGGTTGCAGAGTTCAACTTCCCCAACTGCAAAGCCAGTGAAAACCTGAAGCTGGAGGTGTGTGACAGAGATATGTATTCTGTGATCGCTTGGGAATGTGTGCCACAAAGGTGCAACAAGGCTCTTAGAGTGTTACATGTAGTCTGCACAGAGGAACCATGTATTACAACTACAGATTGAGTTGAAATAAATTAGTTCCAATCAATCAGCACTTTGTAAATCTGCTTTGAGACAAATTCTCTTAAATCATCTTTTGCAGACTTACTGACTGTTCCAAACTGATTTTTTTTGCTGGATTCTATTTACCAGTTTAAAACTCTGATTAAAACCTGTTTGTTTAGAATAGCTTTTAGTGATTTGATTGTCTTTGTTTTGTATTGATTGTATTTTATTGACTTTTGCTGTAAGGTGTCCTTGAGTGCTGTGAAAGGTATTAACGAGTTTGTTTGCCCATATAACCTTTAGGAAATTAGAAACCATACCATATGTGCTTCTGCTTCTTTGCAATTTTTATAATTATTTTAATAGAGCTTAAATATGTAGTCTGTCGTGGAGAAACTGTGAAGTTGGGAATGGGATGAAGGTTTCTTTTTGTGAAGAGAGATCTATAACTTGGTGTTGTGAAAGTCTCTTCAGGGGACTGTATTTAATGTCTACCATTTTTTTTTCATTAAAGAAAACAACAACAACAACACACAAACCTGTCTGTCTCTGTATCTGCATGTTATTGAATACTACTATACCAGTAATGAATGAGTTTAGTTTGGCGAATGAACTGAAGTTGCACTGACCGCAATTCTTTGCATATTTTTCTTGGCACATTATTTGATTACGCCACTAAGGCTTACGAGAAATGAAAGGTGGAGCAAGTTCAGCGAATGTTCTCCAAAATGGCGCGACGGTGATGCGGAGAGACAAACTGTTGAATAAAGTCGTTATTTTTGTTTTCTTCGCGTACAAAAAGTATTCTCGTCGCTTCATAAAATTCAGATTGAACCACTGATGGCAGATGGACTATTCTGACAATGTCTTTCATACTTTTCTGGACCTTGACAGTGCAATTTACTTGGCAGTCAATGGGACAGTCACAAGCACCCCGGTTTTCATCCAAAATATCTTAAATTGTGTTCCGAAGACGAACGAAGCTTTTACGTGTTTGGAACGACATGGGGGTAAGTGATTAATGACAAAATTTTCATTTTGGGGTGGAGTATCCCTTTAAGCCAGTGCTGTCCAAACTCGGTCCTGGAGGGCCGGTGTCCTGCAGAGTTTAGCTCCAACCCTAATTAAACACACCTGAACCAGCTAATCAAGCTCTTACTAGGCATAGAAACTTCCAATCAGGTGTGTTGAGGCAAATTGGAGCTAAACTCTGCAGGACACCGGCCCTCCGGGACCGAGTTTGGACAGCCCTGCTTTAAGCGGTTGAGGTGTTTTGTTGTTGGATGTAAGAATGAACATAGCAGTCGTCATTCACTCCCAACATCTGAGCCGCTGAAGACGCAGTGGATTACTTGAATTTTTGAAGGGAATGCGCCCCCTGATCTACCTAAATACGTTTATGTTTGCGCGAATAATTTTACTCCAGACTGCTTTCTGAACGAGGGACAATTCAAGGCAGGTTTTGCTAAAAAGTTAGAACTCAAGGATGGATCAGTACCCACTGTTTGTGATCCAGCTGCACCTCCAGAAGTAGTAAGTACCACACTTTAGATTTCTTGTGATTATTTGCAAATCGCTTCTTTTCACAGAACAGAGGGGCGGGGTGAGCAGAGCTCATTAGCATTTAAAGAGACGACTCAGAATCCAAAATGTCACCAATATGAAGAACAGGGCAGAGTGCATGTGCACACGTGGAAGGACAGAGTGCATGTCACTCACCTTCAAACAGGATCACGGTCAGATAAAGATTTAGTACCACCACCCATTCAACGAAACTTTCAACCAAAACAACTCCTCGTTCTCTTTCTACATTACATGCAGTTTGGCTAGTATGAATGCAAATAATTATTGGACATACAGTATATGACATATTTAAAGGTGGGCACAAATAACAGAGTGCAGTAGTAAAGACATAATAGAGTAACATATTAAATGCACTTAAATATTCAATCGAATCAACTCTATTGATCTGAACTGCATGATAACTAATCCAGCATCCATTGTGAATTGAGAAGCAGAGGCAAGCTTAATTTATTTAAATGACTTTTATTAAGTTTACAAATAGGGTAACAAATGCTGTTTTATTGGAGCGCAAAGCGCAGTTTTATATGAAGCTAGAACATCCTATACTTAGTGCAAAACATACAGTTAAACATTGCCGATGATTCCCTACATGTTTTTGTTTGGTTTTCATTTTAAGTAAAATGAAAATGTTAACTCTTTTAACATTTTGTACACTGTTAAATATCGTACGGAGAAAAAAAAAAACACTGAATGAAAGTCGCCAGAGGAACTCTAGAAACTCAAAAGACAGCAAAACAAGCGGATCAGATAGCAGTACAAAACAAAATAACTTAATGACAGGTCAGTAGCATTAAGTAAACATTGTTCTGTTGTATTTCTTTCCACAGGAGAGCGACTAGAAAGGAAGGTTTCATTCAATAAGATACTTTTTGAGTGAGTTTGTGTGCATTTATTTTCTCTGTAACTAGTCTCATACAAAAAAAAAAAAAAAAAAAAATTTTTTTTTCTTTATCATTCACTTTGCTTTTTTTTTTTTTTTTAAATGCGTTTGTAGCGTGCTGATGTGCGAACGAGCCATTCAGTATCGATAGACATTCAGTTTGATGAAAAAAAATTTTTTTTTTTTTTTTTTACATTTTCCAAGGTGCTGTATCATTTACATCAGAGGTCAGAGGTAAATCTCATTTTGTTGTACATCCTGCACTGCAGTTACATAAGCGCCCTCTACAGTCAAACAGGGGGACCTGTTTCTTACAGCGAGAGCAAATTAACACTTGCATCATATCTGGAACAGGGACATGGCACTCAGAAGGTAGTATTACACAGATTTCATTAGCCTGAACACTGAGCAGGTTGGACCTCTTTGTTAAAGACCTTCTGATGTGTTCACAGTTTGAACGAACCAAATGACAAAGTGGGTAAAAACGAGCTGTCTACAGGTAAAGCGTTGCGTACAAAGCAAGAGATAAAGGTAAAACGATCGTATTTTAAACAGAGAGCCAGTTGAGAATCTAAACTGTACAGTTGACCTAAAGTGAAGTTCCTGTACCAGACGTTTCACACAGACGACACACTAAGCAGTATGTAACGAGCTGTAATCTACACCCTTTCAGTAGTTAATTTGATGAGCATCTCCACTATGCTTTTGTACCCCAAATAAAATGCTCTAAGAATCTACATTAGTTTCTGGTGGATCAGGACTGTTCTCGATTCATCTGCACAGCTTAATGTGCTGAACATGACACTAAAAGTTAGTTTGACACTGCAGGTCTAGTATTTTGAATAAACTAAAGCATTTACAAGAGTGATTTGACTGACTGCTACAAAAAGAGAGAGTTGAGATCCCCCAAAATGAAGCTACTGATCTGCCATAAAACCAAAGGCCGTTGCCAGTACAGTGACTTGAGAACTTACATGGGCAGTGAGAGTTCAAAAGAAGCGGATTGATGAGAAACCAGCGAGAATTAGTCTTCGACAGTGCTGTTTTGGCAGAGAGTGGCGTTCTTGTGCCGGTGAAGGTTGCTAACTGTCTTTTTCCCACCTTTCTGGTCCTTTTCTCGCTCATGAAGTTACACTTTCCGTCACATCTGTTGCTAAAACGTGTCTCTCTTCGCAGACCGGAGAGGGTTTGGCACTGGATGGTGTCAAAACCGATCAAGCAGTGCTAGAAAAACATCTAAGCTATTGGTGGTTTTGAAGTACTTACAACATACTGTCCCATGCGTACTAACTTTCCTCATCCTGCGTTTCTATCTGAGCCGATCCTTCACCTTAACAAGAACCGTTCACACCTTTTGAGAATCCATCTGGAAAACAGACTGGTTGTCAATAGCATTTTAAATGACTCGTCTACGCTAGAAAGGGTGCACTGATGATAGGCACACTTACACTTGCATACTAAGGTAGATTGATGAAGTATCTAAAACGCAACCCTCAAGCACTTCCACAGCCTTTGAATGTGATATAATGGCTGGATTGTGTTTGCACACCGTATATATGAAGCTTTCGACTTCCCAAAAGACTAGGACTGTGCCATCAAATGGTTTCAGTCGTAGCCAATTCAAAACGGCATCCAAAACAGCACCTCATTTCACCCTCTGTGAAGTCCAAAGACCAGCACTCCAACCAAGTGCAACGCTTGAGACTCTCCGCTGCCTTACATATCAAACCCCGACTCCAAAAAACAAAAACAAAAATAACGCAAGGCACTAGAATCTTCAGAAAGCTCACTGGGCGTAGGGAAAGAGGGAAAGATTTGTTTCTTCAAGTACATTAATTGAATCCATTTTACATTCACATTTATCTAATATTATAAAGAAAGTATAAAGGGGAAAAAAGTTAAAGTGTCTCCAATAAGATGTGAATAATGAAATAGCTAGCCTTACATCTCACGAACGCTAATATCCAAACCCCTCCAAAATGTCATTTTTTTTTTGTCTACTTTTCTTATCTAATGTTGTCCAACAACATTTGTAATAATCACAGTGTTTCAACATCAATAACTGATGAGTAAATACAGGTCCATACAGAACACAACTTATTTGAATGTCTCGATCAAACTATGGTAAGAGGCCCCTAATGCTGCCATGATCAGAAAAAGCTGATCATTAGCCATAGATTTAAAGCTTCACAGGTCTCCAAGGCGACAGATCCCGTGACCCCCATTTTCGTATCCAAACCCCAATCCAACTGATTTTATCCACCATTTTACACGTCACCTTGTGGTGTGGCCTGATGAGAAAACCGGAAGAGGACGGTAAGAGAGTGGATAGCTGCAAAGCATGCTGGGATGCTTGTAGAAGCTTTGTAGTACAAACCTCGGGGGGCAGCTGAAAGGCCTCTGAACATGACAAAAAAATAACTGTCCCTACCATTCTGCTACACAAGGCCGGCTTGAAGGGCATAGGGAAGAAAAACCAACTAACCAACCAAACCAAATGAATGAAATCAAAACCCTCATAACCCAATTTAAAAACAAAGGATATCTGTACATGGATTTTGTCATTTTATCTAATGAAGGCCACTTCCTGTGTTTTAAAATGGGCTTTTTTCTACCATTGTAATTATTGCATTATTCCATGGCATTGCAGCAGAGGGTTTAGGGCAAGAGGGGAACAAGGACACTAGGTTTGACTATTCGCTGCTCACCGTCACCCACCCGACCGCCGTTTGTTGACATGCTTGATGTATGAATTTATCAGGAGGACATACAGATGGATGCCAGTGGCATCTATTCCATTCTAGGTCAGCAAATCTCGAACCCCTTGACAAATGTTTGGGGCTGGGTGGTGAAGGATGCCATCACTACACATCTTAACAATAAAAATGGTCACACCTTCTTTGGCCACGTAACATTGCACATAAGTGTCCGTTGTTTTATTTTCATCTTCTCTTATTCTTTGCATCGTTGTGCATCATCCCCGTGGCGTATCTGTGAGCATGCAGGAGGATTCTGGCATCTTCCTCAACCATCCCAAAGGAAACTCTTGTGACAGAATCTCTGCAATGCAATCAAACACTTGCCCAATCCGTCCCCCTTCCTTCCCCCAATTCGAGAGTTATTTAGGCCTGGCACGGCTAGGCCCTGCCCTACGTGGTCTTCAGGTTGGGTCCACCCGGGTGGCTGACTGACTTTTGCAAAGTGCTGATGTGGAAGGTCTGTAAAGGGGTCGGAACCTGGGGATACTGTCCCAGGGGTTGTGAGGTGGCCAGCAGACCGGCCTGGGTGTGCGTGGCCGAACCAGCCCACTGGGCGCTGTAAGGTGCGGAGGGGTAGCCGTACTGTGGTGTGGGACACAAGGAGCCCTTCAGGGCCCCCAGAGAGGTAGCGGGAGTGTTGGGCATGGGCGGGTGGCTGCTCAGAGTTGAAGCGATGCTTGGGCACAGCTGGCCTGGAGCCGAGTACTTACGGCCCATATTGGTAGGAGGAACCATCTGAGAAGAGAAGAAAGGAAAAACATTTATTTAGAGCAGGGATTCTCCACTCTGGCCTTCGAGGTCCACTTTTCTGTAGAGCTCTTTTTTTTTTTTTAGCTCCAACCTTGATCAAAATCTCCTGCCTGTAACCTTCTAGTAAACCTTGATTAGCTTGTTCAGATGTGTTGGATTAGGATCGGAGCTAAACTCTGCAGGAAAGTGGACCTTGAAGGGCCTGAGAGTTGTGAATTCCTGATTTAGATGCTCTGTTTCAACTGTGATTTTCTCCAGAACAAAGTCTTACTTCGTAGCTGTGGCCCTGAGGAGTCACTTGTTGTTGGTGCCTGGAGCCTCTCTTGCCCTGCGACAGGGTCATAGCGTCCCTGGCCCAGTTGTCCACCAATTTGTGCAGCTCGTCTGTGAACATGCCCTTGCAGCTCTGGGACTGAGAGACGGGCGGCTGGTATTGATTCTGACCGTTTCCCGCCACCGTGTTGGTGCTGCTCGTCCCTGAGCGAAGAGAAAGTGAGGAAGAGAGAAGACGATCGTAAAAAGGAAGTCAGTTCAAAACACGTCACACTGAAACAGCTGATACAATCAGAAGCCACACAGACTATATTAATGTGTGTATATTTTCATATACAGTTTCTCACGTTAGATTACATACGCCTTATATAATCTGCAAAATGTTCGATTTTTTTTAATTTAGTACTGCCCTGGTTTGACCCGATTCTGATTTTTTTTTTTATGTAAACAGATTTTACATGACATATGAGAATCAAAAGTATGATTATTTAAATTGCTATTGATATTAAAAGTATGATATTAAAATCTAATTTTAATCTGGAAATAAACAAAGGTTGAGTTAAATCAACAAAAGCTAATTAAAATAAATAAATAGAGCTGCTGTCAGTAAAAGCAAGCGATTTAAAATACTCAGAGCAATATATTGAGAACTAAATGAACAATTATTCAATTTTAGCTGTTATTTTGACTTATGATTATATTAAAATATCTGTTATGCAGGATCTTCAGGACAATACTAAATAAAAAAAGCTTTTTTATTTTAATCTCCTCTATTTGAATAAATGCAAAACATATCACAGATTATACAAAGGGTATGTAAACTTTAGAGCACAACTGTATAATATAATGATATGTGTATACAAAAAAGTCATGGCAGTGAGGCCCTATCGAGCACCTGGGCATCTGCTCTGATGCTAAAGTGACGCTTTTATCACTCTGACTCCAGTCTGCAAAACAGGTCACGAAGACAGTATTAAAACACCATCTCTGGTGCTTCACATCTACCTGGGCTTCATTATCATGCTTGCCATGGCTGTTTTCATTGCAACACAAGAGGGCGCAAAAGGGTGGTGAAATGGAAATGGATTCACCATGAGCTCCAGTATTAGATTAAATGGAACTGCAATGTCTCAAAATTCATGGAGGCTAATAAAATGAAACTTTCAACAGCTACTATTTAGAAGTGTAATTAGATAGTTGATTAGTACCATTAGCTAAACTAGGCCAAATCTTGATAGCACATTAATATTAGCAGGAAGTATGAGAAAATAAGCCTCTTTATGAAACACAAAGCATTGCAGTAAGGATTATGTGGTACATTTTTATTTTTATTTTATTTATTTGACAAAAAAGCTCTGTTTACTGAGCAGTTAATGTGAAGCAAGATTAAAAATGTGCAAAATGAGTGGAAATACCTCAGCTCCTCTGTAAGACACATCACTGTCATGACTAAGAGATAACTTTCTTTAAACATGCACTGACATAAGCTGATTGGTCATTTTATTTACACATATCTGTCGAGGAACAAAGAGCTGATGCATTTGAAAAATATACTGCAAGTCAAAAATAAAGCTGATGGGGGAAAACAGTTATTTTCTAAATCAAATCTTACACAGTTAAATACAAATGGCACAAATATCTTGCCAACTATCCAGGCAGCCACAGATAAGACCTGTTAGGATGGTAAACACAGCCCCCTCCAGAATGCAGCAACAAAAAAATGACACATTGCGCCAAGACTGAAGCACCAAAAGGAATTCTGGCCAATGTAGTCCAGAGCAAGCCATGCTTTGACAAATACCTACTCCCTTTCCACCATGCTGGTACTGGTGGCCAATTTGGGATAATTTGCCAATTCTATACATTTCCATTGAAGGAAAAGTGGTTTATACATGTAGTGGTTTATAGATAGATAAAATTGATCAAAAGTGACAATTTAAATATTTACGTTACAAAAGATTTCTATTTCAAATGCTGTTCTATATATTTTTTTGCTTTATTTTAATTAAAATTAAGCAAACTCTTTCTCAATTTTAAGGACTGTAATGCAAAAAGTCTCATTGTCAATATTATAATGTGTAAAAAAAAACTTTTGAATTGGACTAATTTATACTATAGTGACTAAAGTATTCATGCATTATGGTAGAATTTGAACTAAATTTATTTTTCATTTGATTAATTAAACACTAATTTACATTTAATCATAAATTTAAAAACGTGTCCAGAAAGAATTATTTGATTTTTTACATTTTTTTTTTTTTTTTTTTGCATGGACACATTAAATTGATCAAAAGAGACAGTTTAAGATTTTTACAGTATTTCAAGTAAATGCTGTTCTTTTTAACTTTCTATTAATCAAATAATCTGAAACTATTTTCAGTGTTTCACAAAAATATTAAGCAGAACAACCATTTTCAATAATAATTATAAGAAGAAATTATTTTTCTGCAGCAAATCAGCATATTGCAATGATTTGTGAAGGATCATGTGACACTGAAGACTGGAGTAATGATGCTGAAAATTCAGCTTTGATCACAGGAATAAAATAGATTTCAAAATAAATTAAAACAGAAAAGTTATTTTAAATTGTAATAATGTTTCACAATAATACTGTATTTCTAATCAAATATATGCAGCCTGGGTGAGCATAAGATACTTCTTTTAATCATTAAATATTGTTTATGTTACAATATATATCATAAAATCGGAATATAGATTTGGCAAAAAATTAAAAATAAAAATGTTTCACCAGCAAAGCACCAGCACCACCTGGTGGAAAAAGGGTAAGGGAGAGGTGGAGACTCCACACACAGCTTGACTTCAGCATTTACCGGATGACTTCCATTCACTTTGTTCAATACTGGAGGAACCCCAAATCCTCTCTGTGAAAACCTACCTTTCTGTGTGCAAAATGTGAGCTGTATTCCCTCAATACGTTGACTTGTGCATTGGACTCCATCCAAACAGGATGAGGTCAATGTGCAGTTAAGCGGGATGAATCTTAAGGGGATAAAGGAAGAGTGCAGAAGGGAGTCTGGGGCTTCAAATTGGCTTGTGCATAATGGGATGAGTGCTCAGACGGGTCCATTTAGAGTGCATTAGTCAGTCTGCTGCTGAGTGTGGCGTTTATCTAGAGTGATTTCTGGTTCGGTTTCAAATTTAGGATAGTGTGTTTGTGTGAGTTTAATTTGAGAGTGAAAACATACGTGACGTGCCACACTTATAAACATATGAACGGGTCATCACCGGAAAGAATGCTCAAGTCAGCCTGAGAGCATAGCGGGAAAACAAGCTTCAACAGGCCACAGGACATGAAGCGAGAGGTGACGACAGGAAAGAGAGGGAAGGAGGTGTGGGAGGATGTAAAAAAAGAGAGATAATTACTACAAAGTTGGTTGCAGGGGCACACTTTTTTCACCATCTTCCCTGAAGCATGGAGAGAACGGTGGGATTGGAGAGAATCAGTGTTACAGTAACTCCACGTCCAACACAGTGCATTATGGGAGTGTGTCAGAACATGCTAGTCTAAAACCTGAATTCAAGCCCTGATGGCTGTTGATACTCAGTGAAGGCAGGGTGAGCGGGTTGTGACTATTGGGTCTGTGGCCAAAGCCAGTGATCATTTGTATTAACATTGTGAGGCAGCTAAAAAATATGTGAGATGATGTGTGAAAGTACTGTACCTGCACTGAGGGACATGAAATCTTTTTTTATTTTAATAAAACAAAGAAGGACTAAGGAAAAACTCATCAGATTTAAGACAGATGCAGTGACTTGCCAAGTTTGGAGAAATATTAATCACTGTGTCAGCTGTTTTCAGTTCACTCCTTTCAAGAGATTTAATTATAAAAATGTGTGCAAATTACTACGTAAATAATACGAGTAAATGAGAATAATAAGTTGCAGGTTCACACTGCATGTGTCAGAAAAGGAACCGCCAATCAATACTGCAAAAACATTATATGATAATACTATATGGCTAACAATTTACAATAAAGTAACATTAGTATTTGCATTACAGTAGGCATCATGAACTAACAAACTAACAATCTTATTGTAAACTAAAACTAAAACTATTAAAAATCGTAAAGTTTTGGTAATTGACAAAATAAAATATAAAACTTAAATATTAAATTAATATAAAAATATTAAACTTAAAAAACAAACAGAAATTTGAAATGTTGCCTTGGCAACTAACTGAAGATGAAGTAGTAAGATTACTCAAAGTATTAATACATATTTTAATAGTATATATATATATATATATATATATATATAAAATAACACTAACAATAAACTATTATACACAATTTATTAATCTAGGCTAATGTTAATTTATAAATGTACTACTCTACTACTCTTCAATGTTAATTCATGTTTTCTTCATAATATTTTAACTAATACTGATTTATACAACTTGAAATTATTGTTTTAGCATATGTAGAAATTAATATTTACCTATATTAATAAATGATGTTCATTATTAGTTCATGATACCTTTTTATTAAGTAATGATAACATTTACAAGCTTATTTTGAAGTGTTACCAGTATATGGACTCTGCACAATCAAATTATTAGCTAGAATTACAATAATTGGTCAAAGTTGTTCATGGCATTCAGCCATAAAAAGATCTCATTGTTAAAGAGATGTGCATTTTCCTGCTTTCAATATAAATTGCTTGAACTGCTAAAATACAAGCCATATTGCTTTGGGACACTGTAAAATGCAGCATGTTATTCATCTTTTAAATTATTAGTAATTATCTTTAGCAATTTTGACATTTTGTTATTATGTTAAACCAAACTGAAGCATATATGAGGGAAAATATTAAAACTAATAAGATGAATTACAAATGACAAAGTGTTGTTTTTAAAATTCATGACACAATGTCTGAGATGATCAGCCATTTAGAAGGCTTGGCAGAATCAAGAACTAATCACATGCCATTGTAGGAAAGAGACAAAAGAAAAAGCGTTACACACAAAGAGCCAAGCAGGGCGTACTCAGAAAACGCGTCCTCCTGCCACCTGGTTTGAAGGTCACTCTCTCCGACCCACAGCTGAACTTTACACAGCCTGTGGTACGGGAAAGAGAAAGAGAGAGATGGAACAGAGGGAGAGAGAGAGAGAGAGAGAGAGAGAAAGAAAGAGATGGAGCAGATAGCAGAGAGAGAGAGAGAGAGAGAGAGAGAGAGAAAGGAAACGTACACAAATACACAGTGAGAATGGTAACAGAGCTCAGTAAGCCATGAATTCCTGACAGATAGAGAGAGTGAAGGAGGTGAAGGAGGGGAGGAGTGGCCCTGGGTGGGTGAGCGTCGAGCTGTACGGAAAAGAAGAGGAGGAAAAGGGCCCCTGGAAGCACAAGCATCAGCCCTGCAGCTTCATCCAAACCAAAGCGTGCATTTTCTCAGATAGGCAAAGCATATATTCCTGTGTTCAGAGTTGATTCACCTGCACTACCACAAATAGGGCCGATACGAACCACCACAAAAGCCATAAGAACATTAGAGGGGAAAATAACATTTGAATGACTGCTGGACAACAATTTCTTCCCACTGTGTCATCCTGAAGTTTTCTCCACAAAATTTGCAACTCAAAAGAAATCGACCACAGCTGGTTTATGTGACTAAAACATCCAAAAATGACAAAACCAAAGGTAAACTATGGCTACGTTCACACAGTTTTGTGGGATTTACAACCGCATTTACTTACTGGTGTGAGTCTCAAAATATCCCGTTCACACAGCAACTTAACAGTCTTGAATACTGTGTCTGTATGAACGTGCAACAGGAGTCAAGCCTGTATTCCTTATCAGTAACCATAGCAACAGTGACCAAAGTAATATCCAACATCATGGCGACGTCCATTAAACTGAAAAGTCTTATCACTTTTTGACACGCCAAGAGTCCAATCGAGTTGTGAGTTCATCCGTCAAATCTTCATTAACCGACAACAGCTTTTATGTTTGGGTGTAGAGCGGAGCATTTGAGGCGCGCAGAACAGAACTGACAGGATCTAAAACTTGACACACAGCTCACATCTCTGTAGACACGCATTTGTGCAGCAGAGCGACTCTCTCTCGCACTGTATGACGTGACAGACAACTAGATGTCCAGTCCGGTTCCGTTCACACAGCTCGGGTTTTCCGAGAATGAGGTTGTGAGTCCTGAAAATTTACGGGTGTGAACGTAACCGTATTAACGACTCAAATACAGGATTGACAACCGTACTCTGCTGCTGCGTGAACGTGGCCTATGTTATTTAGGAGTGGGCGATATACGGATTGAAATTAGTCATAAATACCATAATTTTTGGCATAAATTTGCAAAGAAGAAGGTGAAGCACCAACAGTTGTTCCTTATTTCAAAATCAAAGCAAATGCTTACCATTTTAAACTAAGAAGAGAGAAATCTAATTTATTTAAATAAATAAAAAAACTATATAAATAAAGTTGGGATTTATTTAATACAAATAATTTAAGATTTTTTTGTATTTAATTTAAGATTGATTTTTATAAATTAATTTAATTGTAACTACAACAAATGTATTTAAAGGGGTGGTTCACTGTTTTTTTTCTAGGCTTGATTGTGTTTATGGGGTGCAGTCTAACATGTGTTAATGCTTCGTTTTTTAAAAAACGCATTATTTTTCACATAATTTACCTTTATTCCACACCGCTCTGTCCCTTCTCTGAGAAACGGGCTGATCATTTTCTTCCTTTATGAAGCCCCTCCCTCAGAAATAGGCGATGGGCTCTGATTGGTTAGCTAGCCCAGTGTGTTGTGATTGGCTAAACGTCCCGCCCCAAACTACCACGGCAGCATGTCCTCCGGTTGTATTGTAAGCAATGGCATCATTAATATCGCTTATCAGTTTGAGCCCGATTGAGAATGAGAGGATATTATTGAAGAGGATCGTGCAGAACCTGTGCAAGCATGGCTTTTAATGGTAGGCCTATGTTTTTTATTTATTGTTGTCTCATACTTTTAGATATGCTGTTATTTGTAAA
>NW_015548309.1:2020100-2029099 GCF_001515605.1 Sinocyclocheilus anshuiensis | reverse complement strand
CCTACCAGCCATTTTTGTAGGCATTAAACTGCCAGAATTTTAAAAGACGATATCTCCGTTTGCATTGAACTTTCAGCTTTGTAACTTTGCAGATATTGTTTATGCTCAAACAGCAACATTAGACACTAACTAACATTAAAAAAGTGAAATCGCAATGAACCACCCCTTTAATTTCAATGGTTAAAATATGGTTTAAAAGTTTTACTTAGCAATTTACATAAAAATGTGGACACTGTGATATTGTTATAGTCCAAATTGTGAGAATGTTTTTTTTCTGCTTATTGCCCACCCCTAATGTCAATTTATCTTTGTTACTTTGTGTGTCAAAAACAAAACAAAACACAGGGTCAAGCTTAGGGCTGTGATGTGTTAGGTTTCTTTATTTTTACCTTGCGAGGTGACACACAAACTGGGCGCAGAGAGCGTGGCGTCACTGGTGTAAGCGGAGCACAGGTTCTCACTAGAAGGGGAGGGTTTGAAGGACTGGAGCAGAGGGCTGCTCCCCCCATCTATCATCCCCCCAGGGGCCAGGAAGGCCTGCTGAGGCGGATACACAGAGGGAGCGCTCTGCACAGATAAAGTGCTGGTTGCTGTAAGACCACAGACAAAAACACACATACATATAGAAGCGCTGATCAGAGCCAGGACACAAACACAGATTTGAAGTTGCTGGGGCTGAATTCACAAAATCTTCTTATAAAAGTAGTTAAGAAATTTCCTAAGTGCAGTTCTTAAAAAAATCTTGAAGGAATAGTACACTTCAAGATGAAAATTTGCTTACATCTTGCCATCCAAGATGTACAGTAGCTGATTTTTTCACAAAATTATTTTACTGATTTTTTTTTCTTTTTTCAAAAGTTTTGTCCATAGAAGAAACTTAACATTCTTAAGAAATATTCTGTATTCCCAAAAACTTTTCTTAACTTCACTCTTAAGATAGAAAATAAGAAGAAAATACCAGTTAAGAATATAATTTTTAAGAATGTTTTGTGAATCCAACCCCTGATTTGCACAAAAATGCAAAGCAGAACAAGTGAATACCTGGCAGTATAGGAGTCTTGCTGCCCTGTGAGCTACTGCGGCTAGATTTGCTGCTTTTGCTCTTGGTGGGACGTCGTCTGCGGCCGGCTGGGTTTACAACGGGAGGGTTGACCATGGCGGGAGGTGCTTTGCCCAAGCGAGTGAACAGTGCTTCAATCTCTGCCTTCTGCCGGGTGTACAGAGCCTGACTCTCCATCATGTGCCTAGGAAGACAATAAGGAAGTCACAATTACTCCACATATCTTTAACATGTTACTCTGTCCCAACACCTGTTACAATATCTTAATCAAAAACAAACATACTTCTCCCTCAACTTGCTGACTTCTCTCTTAAAGTCTTCATCTTCAAACTCTGAGTCATTGTCGCTGCTGAAGTAGGAGCTGACCGAGTTGTTGAGGCTCCCGGGACTTGGACCATTCCCAACAGCTGGATGGGCCGGAGGTGCCGGCTGGGGTTCTGGGGGTTGTAAGCTAGCCACAAGAGCCTCGTCCTGTGCTCTGCTCACTGAGAAACGCCCCACCTTCGTGTCCGCCTTGGTGGTCACCTGGAAACGGCCAATGGTGGTGGGCTGGGGATGGGTTGTCGTCCGACTGGGGAGAGCAGGGAGGCCATCAACCTCATCTACTTTCGTGTATCTAAGGGGAGAGGAGGTTCGGTGTAGTGTGTTTTCAGGGCTAGAGAGAGTAGAGGAGGATGATGAAGAGGAGGTGGTGGTGGTGGAGGAAGAAGATGTGGAGGATGATTCCTGGGAGGTGGTGGGAGCCTGCAGGGTGTTCTCATCAGGAGCCGCTGACACCTGAACAACAGAGAGATCAAGAGTGCCACCTGGTGTCATACTCAAACACTGAACATCCTATTCCTGTCATTGCATTGTAAATGCAAGCTACCTGGAAACGTCCCAGTTTGTATCCTCCAGCTGCAGGTGCAGCTGCTGACTCATCATCCAGAGAAAATGATACTGTGAGAGAATCATCATTAATAAGCAGAGCTGATAATGAGTTAATGTAATATGAGAACAGGCTTAAGTTTTTAGCAACCCATTGTTTAAAGAACAGGTTAAAGTAAAATTGGCAGCACATACCTGGCTGTCCTCCGGGTGGGATCCCAGTGAGAGACGACTACAGGGACGAAAAAGGATGAAAATAAGATTACAGACATATAGATAATGTGCAAAAAAAGTAAATAATTTAAATAAAAAATGTAAAATAATAAAAAATAATCATATATATATATATATATATATATATATATACCATGGTCAGTGCTACCTCTATTACAATTCCACAATTGTTTCAAATTTAGCTCTAGGCTTATATATATATATATATATATAATTTAACAACAAAAAAATAATACATATTATAAATATATATTATCATAAATCAGATAATTATAAATCCATACAGATTTTTAAAAATTATATATAGATAGATAAATCAGAGGAGCTAATTCGAGAATCATTTCTTTTATCTGTTCTTTGTGTATGGAAAGTTCCAGTGGTGTTGTTTTGAATCTTTAACTGCAATAAATCAAATCAGACAGATCCAGCACTTAATCCACGTGTGCTGGTGTTTTTCCGGCCAGACCCCTGTTAGTGTGCGTGTACCTGGTGCGTGACACTGTTGATTAGGACGGTCTCTGGACTCAGCGCCCGTCTCAGCTGGGCATCCAGATCCTCCAGGGGCTGCTGGGACTAAATAATCCATTTCGGCAATTAGTCAAGTTCACTTAGCCCCAAGAAACAAACACACTTGTACACTTATAACTCATGGCAAGTGCACACAAATACAGCAGGGGAACCGTGTATCTAATTAACTTCTGCATGAGATGATCTCTTACAGTAAGTAAAGGGTCAGATGACCACTGTCTGGAAGAACTAAATGCTTTTAATCCAAGCTGAGGCTTCCTTTCAAGTTCCACTACATATTTGTGAGATTGAGAGTAAATCCTTTAATTGGTCCATACACCGCGGTTCTTGAAATGTTTTGTACAGGTTGGCTGAGTGCTATCACAGTAAGTTTTCTATTCACAAGTGATGGATGAAAAATATCACATCAAATCTACAGGATTAGAGAAAGTCTCTTGCATTTAGTATGAATCGCCTTAAGCAGAAGGGAAGGATTTTCTCGGAGTTTGACGTTAATTCAAGCAGGGTTCAATTTGGAGCAAGGAAAATCATATAACATCTAAACAACTTTGATTAACTGAGAACTGACCGAAATCGAGCTTCATCCACAACATGCTAAAAGATAATGACAAATCACTGACGTTTTAGGGGAGAAAAATTACACTCAAAAAGGGGAAGTCAAAGAGTCAGAGTAGAAGCAAATCTCAAAACAAAACAATAAAAAAATAAAAAAGAAAAAAGCAAATGTAATCTATATATCTAAACTAGAATGACTGCATTTATAAAAACAGCTCTTTAAAATCTTACAAGGGGACAGAAAAGCAGTTTCTTCTTTCCTTTTAACTATCATAAAACTATTATTAACAAATGAGTTTGAGGTTTTATTACAGTCCCGATACCAGAACATGAGACAAAACACTGAAAATGTTTCACATGTGATGTTGTTTTCTCAAATCACATCTTTCCTGTTCTCCACTTGCCAAAGGCAGAGAAAAAGAGAAAGAGCAGCTAATCAGAGTTAATGAGTGTCACAGGTCATGCTCCTAACCGGCCTCAAAGGAAAGCTACGCCATGCAGCGGTTTGATTCTTATGCGATTCAAAATCTTTACACATGCTCTTCATGTTTTACAGGAATGCAACTATATAAAAAACAGAGTGAGACAGAGAGAGAAAGAAGAAAAGGGCACCTGAGTTAAACAAGGTCCTGGGAAGGGTGGTAGGTGCTCTGTGGGCGGCGTGCCAGCCTGATCTGGGCCGACAGGCAACACCTAATGAATGAAGACGGAAGAGAAACTAAAGCATTGTAAAGAACGAGAGCTGGCAGAGGTGCCAATAAACTGCCACAAGCCACAAGCAACATGCAGCATAAGACTGAGCGTTATGGTCAAAGCTGTACTCAAAATGTGACTGGAGCTTTATTATAATATTATAGAAAAGTGTCAGTTTGGTTATATGGTATTCATGTAGATTTACAATGTCATGCATTTTGTCAGTCATGAAATTCAACAGCCATGCAGAAATTGGGTTTAAAAACAGACTATAAAATCACACAGGTTTTTATATTGTTAGTGGTTTGAGAGAGGGAGGTTAAAATGTGATGTTAAAGACAAGAAAAGTGTTTGCTTTAACTAGTACAATGATTTATTTTTTTTAATTTTTATTTTCATGACAACTATGCCCCAGATTTACACTACTGTATTGCAATATACACACATTACACTGTATACTTACTACCATTCAAAAGGTTTTTTTTATTTTTTTATTTTTTCAGGATTCTTTGATGAATAGAAACTTCAAATGAACAGCATTTTTTAAAAACAAATTATAGTATTGAGAATTAGATTTTTTTTTGCATTACAGCACTTACAATTGAGGGAGAGCTTGCTTTTAATTTGAATTAAAATGTCAATTAGAAAAAATCTTAACTGTGCTAAAAATAGGCTTCATTTGCTTTATAAATATATATATATATAATTATTTTTTTTCTTTGATTTTGTGACATGACCTATACACGTTGACAGGTTTCTTGAGAAACTTTAAATCAGACTTCTACAGCCTTTTGAATTTTTGATCAATCGGTCACTCACCGGTAATCTTGATAACGGCGCTTTGGATGGAGTCGTCTGACTGTAGCCGACTGGGGTGGAGGCATTACCCATGGAGGTCATGGGAGAGCCCGTTGGCTGACCAGAGGAGTTCAGGGGTAAGCTAGAGGGAGGGAGAGGTGTGCCGCTAGGGGTGGTGCAGGCAGTTGGAGAGGAGGTGCCAGGGACGCTTGGGGCTGCCATGGGGTCAGATGTGACATCAGACTGGGCAGAGGGCGGACCAGAGCCCAGGTCCATGAAAAGCGAGCGCAGTTTTTTATCCAGAGCCTGAATGTCATCAACGCCCTTTCCCTGTGGATCGTTGTCACATTCTACACAATGTGCGTGGCTCTGATTGGGCACGGTGGAGGTTTGAGGTTGGCTGTGCACAGGTGTGGGCTGCACGACTGGTATATTGGTGGTAACCGGCTGGAGGGTGGGCACTTGTGACTGAGCAGCCGAGGTGGGAATGACCATGGTGGTGGATGGTGCGAGCTGCGGCGTCTGGATGGCTGTGGTGGGGATGACCGGTGGTGTGAGCTGAGCTGAAGTGGAGGGGATGGGCGGCTGTTCACTACTGCCACCAGAAACAGATCCCATAGGAGTCGCGGAATGAGCGAGCAGGGCAGCAGTACAGGCAGGTATGGGCATGGGGACTGAGGTTTGGGGGAAGGATGTGGCGGCAGGCACAGCTGGCATTGGCAGAGAGGAAGTGGTGGAAATAACACTGATGACGGTAGGTACAGTCTGACTTTGAGGCAGAGGGAGTTGCGAATGGGCTGGAGGGGAGGTCATGGCAGAGGCAGGAAGGGTAGGAGGAGGTGACGAAGACCCTGGAGGGTTTATGGAGACAGAGGTCACTTCAGAAGACACTGGGGGAGGGACCACTGGGGCGGTGCTAGAGGGCAAGGGTGCTGCGGTGGGAACCAGAGGGGGCATGGAGACATGGAGCATAGGCGGCGCAGTTCTGGGACCCGGGTCAAACCGGCCTTGACGCAATTCAGAAAACGCCTGCTGTAGACTGACTGCAGACGATGACATAGAAAGCCCCAAGGCAGGCAGTGGAACTGACACAGCTGATAAAGAAGCAAAATTCAAGACAGAAATGAGTACACGGTTGCAAAAGTTGTCTAACATGCTACATCTTCTAGTCTAGGCTATTTGTACTAGGGGTCACATTAAAGTAAGGGACAAACACATAAGACATTTGGTCCAAACTAGATTAATGATTAGTCACATAATTCTTAGGAATTAAGTGCACTTACACTCCCTCCAAAAATATATATAACAAAAAAAAAGTCTTCTCTGCATTTCTACTCTTCTCTAGCTTACTTCCTAATCTAGTTGTCAAATAAATCATGCATTGAATATTACAAATATTCAAATATTAATAATTGCTATTGTAGTGTCAGCTAAATGAATAGATGTATTACCTATTACTTATACCTAAATGTATAACCTACTGTATGTATAATCTATAACATTATTTCACATAGTACACTCACAGGATGAAGGCTCTTCAACTGAGGGTTGGGGTGAGCTAAAGAACTGTTCCTTCAGTCTGGATTCAGGCACTGGACTCACGATAAACCTGCGTCCTGCCGAGTGGACCACCAGTGCAGCTGAACTAGGTGGCACATCTGGGAGGAGAAAAGACCTCAGTCCTGATGTATCATTAAAGAGGATGCTAACTTGTTTTACATGCTGGGATTGTAAGCTCTACCTTGTTCAAGAGGCGCAGATGTGGTGGGCATATGCTGCTCGTGATCACTGACTGACTGGAATCATTGGTGAGATATTGTTAACGGTGTTGTTCACAAGAATCATTTCAATATAAAACAGAGTACAAGAAGGTACATACCTGGCTGTGCTCTCTCTCCACACCTTTCTCATCTGCTGTTTCTATGACCTCTCGAATCTGCTCGATGAAGGACTCGCGCTCGCTCTCTAGAATGAATTCACTTTGTACCTAAGACATGACATGAAGGAAATAATACCTCTTCTTAATGAGTTTTGGCAGCCCAAAGCGTATTTTGGAAACAGAAATGTAATTTTATTCAACATCAGCTTTTTGTCACAGATCAAGTTCAAAAGAAATCACAGGTTAATTGAGCATATCTGTTAAGCATTAAAAACGCGGGTGGTGTTTCAAGTTACCATTATCTGTGCAATTTCCTCTGGGTTATCGCCGTCGAGATCAAACTTGAAAGTCACCATTTTTCTGTTGTGTGTTTCTAATTGACACTCCGCAACTCTATCGCCCATGCTGGAGATCTGAAACAACAGAGATGTTTTGTTGCATGTCTTGTTTTTCCACCACCATCAAAAATGGCAAAAAACAATACAAGAAAAAGGCCAATGTGTTGGACGTACATTAAGAACATTGAGCTTGGCCTTAGAGGTTTTTTCATGGCGTGAATGGCTGCGCACTGATCTGCGCTGGTGCCGTTTGGCAGAACGACCCTCATGCCTGCCACCCGTTACGCCCTCATTACCATCACTGAGCCCAGATGCCACATCAGAATGACAGCTAATGGGAAAAAAAAGACATGAAAACACATTACAGCTTTAGCACAGCTCAATGCATTCTGGGTCCACTGTGTCTGTTGTTTTTTTACCTACTAATAAACCATCATGCATTGTGGATCTGTTAAAATGGTGATTCTTACCTCTCCACACCAGGAGTTTGGAGTTGTGACAGCTCTGTCGTCAAAGTCCGAGAGACGCTATGAGATGTCTGGAAGAGCAAACGACAAAAACAAAGGAATTAATAATAGAAAGAGATGCTAACAATCAGATCAAAGAAGACAAAATAACAAAATGCACATCTAAATAAAAAGTACAACTGCTTCAGGTAAAGCCTGAGTGTTAAAAAAAAAAGATCTTATTTCACAGCAAAGAAAAGAAAGGACGCTGTGTAAGGACAGCTAAGCAGTTATGCTTCTCAGACAAACAGAGATAAAAATGAGCATGTAATGTCACTACAATAGCTTTGCCCTATAAAGCAAACAAAAACTGCACTGCACTGATGCATTTGGGGCCGGTTCGGTCCGTTCCAGGTACCTGCGCTGGGTTGTCTGCTGGCAAACATGGCTGTTCGTTGGGGGAGGGGACTGTGACCACATGGATGGTTGGCACAGGTGTCACTAGAGGCGGTACCAATTGGGGTAGATGGGGCGGCAGCGCTGACGGGGACGTGGCTGGCACAGGCACGGCTGCCGGGCACGTCAGCGCTTCAGGCACAGGTTGCTGCGGAAACGGGGCACCTGCTATAGTTGGCACGCAGCGTAGCTGGGGGGGAAGTACGAGAGGGGTAGCTGGATCAGATCAGTGGTTGGGAAGATGAACGAGGAGGGAAATATGTCTGCAAGCACCGACCGAGGGAGATGGAGACGGCAAGGCCAGTTTATGTGCAAAAGGAGTGATGTCTTCATTAACCAAAGGAAAACAATCACGAGATCAGACCACATGATGGAGACAACATGCCGCGGGGTGAATGGAGGATCACAACAACCGCAAGCAAAACACACATGAAAAACAACCGCCAATTTAAGTGCCAAACGTTTATTAGATTAATTTAGGAGGGGCATCTTTTTAAGTGCCTATAAACGTTGTCCCTGTCAACAACACATAAAATAAAATTCAAATCCAACACCACATCAAACACATATAACACACTTAATTTATTTATTTCTGACAGAACCCACATCTGATAAATCACATTTTTGTGCCACTACAGTGTACCTGCACTTTCAGCTAAAGGGAAAACAATTGCTCTGCACTAAACATTGGGAACCGAACAGAGAGACTGATCTCATTACCACATAACTGACAACCATGCAACATACAGGCAGAAACATGCCAGAAAATGTCAATCAAACAAGCACAGCCGAGGCATGTCAGAGAGAGAGACGGCCACAGATATACTGTACATTGTTTCGAAATAGAAAAAGAGGGAAACAAACAAAAAGAAGAAAAAACTTCTACGAAGTAATTTACCATTTTAAAGTTAACATGAAACTGCATTCACAATCTATCTATATACAATCTATCTACATATATCTCTATACACACACACACACATATATATGTGTGTTTGTGTATAATGCTAAATTTTTAATATTTTTCAGTAGTAATATAAAATGGTATAATAAATTATGAAAATACTGTATCTTTAACATTAAAGGGGTCATATGATGTGACTTCAATTTTTCCTTTCTCTTTGGAGTGTTACAAGCTCTTGGTG
>NW_015548309.1:2019850-2020089 GCF_001515605.1 Sinocyclocheilus anshuiensis | reverse complement strand
CGCACCGTGGACGAAGCGGAGTTCAGCCCGGGGTCGTCACATGTGGTTGCCGCAAGCTCGCCGGACGCTCCTTCGTCGAATCTGCCGGCCGTTCCTCACTCTAGCCCACCATGTGTGATGCTGTGTGTTTCGGTGTGAAAGCGAAAATACTTTATTTGGCCTTCTAAAAGAGGACACGACTAGAAATCAGTGGTTAAGTTGTATTTACAACACTGTTCCAGAACAGTTCAACCCAAATA
>NW_015548309.1:1953623-2019757 GCF_001515605.1 Sinocyclocheilus anshuiensis | reverse complement strand
CCTATAATACTTAAACAAAAATCTTTATATATATATATATATATATATATATATGTGTGTGTGTGTGTATGATATAATATAATACACAATAAAATAATAATAATATAATTAAATTATAGGCTTTTTCAGCATTTTTGGCTTCTAGCTTGATTTGCTTACATCACATTTAATTGTACCTGTGTGGGCTGGACCTGTGTCTGGGAACTGCTCTGAACCACAGTGCTGGGAGGCTGTTGGGGAGCTTGCTGTTGGGATAACGAGACACCTGGTTGGAATGTCTGCCCCAGAGAAACCTGTTGTGGAACAGCAGCCTAAAAAGAGAATAAGCATTTTCACATGAAATGTTCACATGCTCACAGTCACACATATAAACCTCCAAGCCTTAGAAAATAAGTGAATTTTGGGATCACATGCAGTCTGTACTCAAAAAAACTCATCCTATTAGGCCAATGTGCCCTAAATAATTTTGACTCATCCTTTACTTTGTAAAAACAAAACATTTACATTTTCATTAACAGTAATGTTCTTAACATGCAAGTCTATGGGGCAAAACATTTTACAAGAGCATAATACCGTAACATAACTAGGAGTTTAACCTAGAACAGAGTTTCCACCACTAAAATAAGCACTTACAAAAATACAAGCTTCACGTTTTTGCATCGAAACCCTCCGGAGAGTCTTGCCCCACAGACTGTCATTGTAAGTGCATTACTGCAAATTTTTGCTTTTACAAACCGAAGGACAAAACTATGGTGTGGCAATCACCACCAGCACGTCACAGATGCTGTTCATAGTGCTCAACCTGGAACACTCCTTTAATAACACCTTTAAATAGCTTACCTTCAAAGAACAACTCAACATAGATATAGACATATTGATCTTGATCTGGGACTTTAAGACATTGACAAGCTTCCTTTCCAAGCCTTATTCAAACAGAGCAACATTTTGTCACATAGCTCATTACGCAATAATGAAATAACAAAACTTAAGACGGCAAGGCAAAGAGCTCCAAAGTAAAGTGTAGGTAAATGTGAAAAAGAGAGAGAGAAAAAAAGGAAGAGAGAAAGAGAGGAATGGGTTTTTTCTCTACCTGCGAAGGGATTGCTTGGATGTAGTAACCTCCATACTATAAGAAACAAATACAACACAGTGTAAGTGAAAGCCACTTCTGATGTCCACAGATTTCACACGCAGGAGAGAATACAGAGAGATTTAAACAAACAAAAATAAAACTCAAAAAGGCCTTGGAGTGTGTGGAAAGTGAGCGGTTTATTTGCCTTGGCCTGTACTGGATATTCATTCATGCTAATGAATGGGGGAAAAGATGATTCTGATTGGTCAGACACATTGATCTTACCTGTTGAGAAGCAGAGGTGGCTGATGGGGTGCTGCAGGAAACCAGAGACATGGCACTTGTAGATTGAGGGATTGGGATCTGCACCTATTTCGAATATGAAGAGGAATATGGGGGCAGGCGAGAAAGTGAGAGAGAAACAGAGAAAGAGATATGGCAGTGGTGGAGAGATGAAAAAAAGAGACAAGTCAAAACATGTTGGTGGCTACAGCGAAAACAACAATGACTTTCAAATACTGACCATTCATACACAAAGTGTGAACACTCTGAGCAATGCACTCAGGTCACCATTCACTTTTTGTGTATGCCTCTCACATCTCACGATTAAACAACAAACAAACATCATGTGTTAGCCGGGGAGTGAGTAGGCTTCATGCATGTGACTCTACATGATTCTGTAGCTTGGGTGAATGTTATAATTTTTTTTTTAAAAAGCTCAGGGAAGCATGTGGAGTTGTTTGTATAACCAAAAAAGCGTCTGCTAAAATAGACCCGACCACTAACATTTCCAAATTTGACCACTTTCCCCCAACATGGAGGGTTTCGACAGAAGCAACCCTTAGAAAGCTACAAATATACTTGTCCTTCAATTTCTCTTCTGCAAGGTACAGGCAAGTATAGTTGCTCCAGACGCAGATCACCTTACCTTGTCATTTTACTGAAGAAATTAATTATTAGCGAGAGGCTTAAGGAGCAGCAGGAAATAACGAAGCCTTGGCAGATAAGAGGATGAAAATAACAGAAGTATAAAAGATAAAGAGAGGCAGAAAAGGTGTATAAAACAGGGCCGGAGAATGAGACTGCAGGATGACATTGATAATGCCAGCCTTCTAAGGGTTAAAAGATGACTTCTCAGCTTATGAAGTTAACATCCTAAAAGTAGTCAACAAATGTTGGGTTCTTGTGCTGGTAGTTCTTTACTGAGGCTGTTTCTCGACTGGTGTCCTCGACAAAGACAAAATTGAAAAAAATAAAAGAATCGTTTTAACCATTTCCAGCCAACTATAATGTAGCAGCAAATCTAAAAAGCAGCTGTTAAGGTAGAATACAACAAAAACAACAAAATATTTGTTTGTAAGGAAGATTAAAGGAACCTTAAGAGACAAGCAAACCTGTCTAAACCCCCTCTTTTGTTGTATGTGTCTGTGTTTGGTCATACAAATCCTGCATTCAAGCCTTTTTTTTTTTTTTACATATCTTCAAATCCTTTTATTTCCACTGTTGGATGTTGGTCTTTATCATTAGAATAATTTGAAAGAGGCAATCAAAACTTCAGATTTGTATGTCATCTACAGATATGTAGCATTACACAATATCTGTGCAAACACACAAGTATCATATACAGCATTATATGAACATACACACAAAATAATACTTACAAAGTGCATCTGAAATGAAAAATCAATGGAAATAAAGCAAATCACTCCGTCCAATGGAAGATACAGAAAGGTCTTTGCACAAAGGGGATTTAAAAAGCAGGTTTATGCATTTTTAGCTCAATGCACCTTGTGAACCTTTCTGAGCCCTAAATTATGGCTGGAGAGGGTTAAAACCACGGGACAAAAAAAAAATAAATCAGGTAACTGAAAGAGAGACAGGGAGTGCTGGGGAAAGGTGGACGAGAACAAGTATTTCTAGGTACCAAGGTAGTGCCCTGATGGGACAAGGCAGGCTCGTGGTATTTGAGGTCCGGTGGATGGGATGGTTGACGGGCCCAGGTACTGTGCAGAGCACTGATGTGCGAGGACGGAATGGTGGATGATTCAGAAGGTGGAACGAACAGAAACGTCGTCTGTCTGGGTGGGTGTCCTTCACTGATGTTGCTCCCTCCATCTGTTTTGTAGTACAACATTTGTGGGACGGATTGAGCTGCAGAACAATCTTGAGATTGGAACAAAGGATGAGGTGGAGGCGAGTGGAACTCCCCAGCATCGGAGGAGGTCATGGAGTCACTTGAAGGTTCAGGACTGAGTTCTTTAGGTCCATGGAGAAGCAGACTGCCCGGGGGAAGGGGCAGCTCCGGGCTCACGTAGCTATACAGTTCTTCAGTAACGGGCTGCAATCGACCACACAAGCCCTGGCTGCCAGACGCTTCCTCCAGGTTAAGGTCCATGGAGCCCCGGCGGGCTCGGTACAGTCTGGATGCCAGCATGGCTGGGTCTGCCTGGAGGTTGTGCATGTGGAATTCAAAGGTGGTGCTCGGCTCAGATGTGTGAGCCAGCACGGGTGGTGCGGAATGGGGAAACGAATGGGGCTGATAGCTTGGATCTGCAGCTGCGGTTTGTTGCGGCGCAGAGGCAGAGGTAGACACACTCATGGAAGGCAGTTGCGGGATCGGGCTGTGGGTTACGCGCATGTGACTCTGGACATGAGGGTGTAGGTAAGCTGGCCCAGGCTGTGATTGAGTCTCATAGGCCAAGCTAGCTGCAGCGGCGACCTGCATTTGCTGATGGAAGCTGATGTGGCTTAGCTGATGTGCAGTCATAGGGTAGCCACTGTAGGCCATGGCTTCCAGATGGTCCATTAATGCAGCCTGGTTGAGGCTGAGTCTGCGCACAGCTTCCTCTTGCTCGGCCCTCATGTCTTTATATCCGTATAGCGGTTCTGCTGGGGGCTGTAGGTGCAGTGGTTCGGCCAATCTTTGAGCCGCCATCCCGGGCATCATGAACAGGGATGGTTCACAGCCGGGGCCCAGAGCTTCCATGCCAGAAAACGGGTGCAGGCTGCTGCCGTAGCTACAATGGTAGGCGGGCTGGAAGTGACGCGTGTGGGCTTCCAGGATGGAGGTGCTCTTGCGGCGCTGCACGTTGAAAGCTTTAGGCGAACAAGATGGCGGGGGGGAGAACGAGACGGGCCGTTCCGGGATGGTGGGGAAAAAGAGCTGGGGCTCGACCAGACCTGAGCCTCCTCCACCGTACGGCTGACTGACTGATTGTGGCTGCAGTAACAATAACATACAGCATCTTTGTGAGGAAGTAGAAAAAGCAACATCACATAATTCACAAAGCAAGAGAAAGAGAGGAAAATAAAAAGATAAGTGAAAACAGCAGATAATATTCATCCTATGAGGCAAAGATGTCTCAATGACAAAAGAATAAGTTAAGAGATGTTTAACTGCTAAATGAGGTGTAAAAACATGACAGCGACAGATTGACAATTAAATACAGATGCTTCACAGGCTGTAGGGACTAGGAACCATTTTTAATGATTGCAGTTCATGCCAATCTGTATTTAATGTGAGCACAGGGTTCCAGCAGAGTGGGCCAGTGTAATGTGGGTATCTGAAAAGGATTTTAATATGTCTTCATATTCATAAAAACTGACCTGTGGTCAACCCCTCATATTCTCAAGATTAATAACCCATCAGAACAATAATATAATCAGTTTTTTGGCTCAAGTGAACAGGGGGAAAAAAGCAACTCTGAACCTCTGACATACAAGAAAAAATATAAATAAGCTATTTATACTTGATACATTACATAACGGCTAATTTGTGAAATTGCATTATTCATAACACACCACTTTTTGCTAGCATTACTAAGGGACTAACATCAGCTTGGGACTAGACAGACTGAAAAAGTTTACGTTTTTACTTCCAATAATGGTTTTAATGTTACCACTAAACACTTAAGAGATTGTTAGGCTTAAATTAAATGTTTTTGGATTCCGAATAGCTTATTTTGACTTAATAATGTAGAGCAGGGGTTCTGAACTCTGGACCTCAAGATCCACTTTCCTGCAGAGATTAGCTCCAACCTGGGGCCCGTTCTTCGTACGTCGGTTATTACATCCGAGATGAAATGTCACATCCAAGATGATATCATCGCGCTAATCAGGATCTGGCTAATTCGGTTCTTCGAACGCACCTGTTGTTGATGATTAGTCTGGCTGGATTGAGTTATCTGAGATAATTGTGCGTTCATGGGTTGGTTTAAAAGGGGCTATGTATCGATACTCGAAACCACGATCAGCAATGCAGCGATTGGCTGGCAGCAAGACAGCAACGTAATGACATTATATAATTAAAAAAGACACCTGATGAAAAACTTGACAAATTTTCTGACTTTTATAAGGGAAACAGCCAAGCGAACAAAACGACATAAATGTTATAACAGATAAATGAAATGTTTTTATTTTATTAAATTAATTTTTAAATGATTATTATTTTAAATTATTGTCCCTGGATTAGTAGGGTACTCTTATAATAAAGTAGCGGTGGTAGCGATTTTGGTAGAGATTTTAAGTATCGATTCTGCTTAAAAAGATGCAATCTAATCCTGTTTACATGAAATAAGCCTGCTCCCGAGCAGGTTTAAGCTCACGGACCTGTTGCTATGACAGCAACTCCGGGATGAGCTTCGAAGAACCAAACAATCCAAGATCATGCCAAATCGTCAACAATCAAATCCAGCTAAATGAGTTAGCGACGTACGAAGAACGGGTCCCTGGATTAAACACACCTACCTGCAACTTTGTAGTAATCCTGAAGACCTTGATTAGCTTGTTCAGGTGTGTTTGATTAGGGTTGGAGCTAAACTCTGCAGGAAAGTGGATCTTGAGGACCCCTGATGTAGAAGGATGCCATTTTATTTTTAGATCACACCTTTGGTGTTTTAGGGATGTAAATATCTGTCCTGAAAACAATTTTATTGTATCAACTTGTATTATAATTTGCACTCTTCAAGCTTGTTTTGTCTTCTAATTTTCATAAAGGTGCTCTTCACAGATACCCATGATGTACCCAAGTCCAACACAGCGGGAGAATCCTGGTTCACTGGGAGACACTAACATACAGGACTGGCAAAGATTGCTGGGAGACTGGCACGGCGACGGGGCGGGGCCGAGTGAAGGGGCAGGACACTCTCCAGTGCCTTGGACAGTCGGCCCGCAAACGTCTCCCCATCTGACCTCCCCAACCGGGGTGAGAGTGGGGCTGATGTGACTGGAGGAGGGGTTGAAGGTGGCTTGGGAGGGCACGACAGGGCAGAGGTGGTAGAAAAGCAGGGCACGCAGACAGACATGCTACGACCACGACGATGGGGAAGAGGTGGAGGAGGCTGGAGGTGAAGGAGGGGAATTGACTATTAACCACAATGGAACACAAATGGAATACACAAAAAGCCAAATAACCAAAAGAAAACTACAAGGAAAAATTTGATACAAGATTAAATATCAACATTGCATTCTAAGATGCTACACAGAAAGAGAAAAGACATTGATCTACAATAAACCTTGACCTACAAAGGTTACATGTTGATTAAATCTAACATCGGCTGTCAAGTCAGACCAAAAGAATGAGCCTGGTCCAACTGATGATTCATGATGTTTCATAAACAAAAATAGTTTTACAATGACTAACGTGTTATCAGTAACAGAGACATTTATGCTATGATATGACTGCATGTGACAATATCAATACCTGATTAATCATGAATTTTGAGCTAATTTTGAGATTAAAGTAATACTTGTCTGATCTGAGATTGATCAGGTTGCATGTTGTTACCGGGAAATATATGCGGCTAAGAAAAATCACTAAAGAAATGACACTATGTCACTGCTTAAGCAGTATTCAGACTCCAAGAAATGTACAGCACAGACTGTCTACCATGTAGACAACGAATACAAACTGAGGTTAGCAAAGTCCACGAAAACATCACAGAAAATCAGCCCTCTGAGATGTTTTATGATAAAGAACAGCATAAACAGAAGTACATACAGAATATGTACAGCAAAAACAAAGACCACAAACAGAACATTGGGTATAAAAACAGAGGAACAAAAATAAATGTACAATAACAGTCATCAGTGCCGTGCAGACTTCAGATATCACTTTGAGTGGGAACTAAGCAACCATTTCAAGTCAGGTGAGAAGGTATTTATTAATAAAAAAGGTAATTATTATAAAAGTAAATCATTAGAAGTCACACCTACAGACAGAGTAATAAAGAGAGAGAGTCTTTGACATCAAGGTGTTTGCTTATGACTAAAGTGTTTCAGGCTCTATGGAAAATGATGCAAACTAATTCAAAACTAATGAGTGAGAAGAGATGAGAAAGTCCCTGAGAAAGATCCAGAAAGTGTCCTCTATGAATGTTGTGACTCTGATGTGTTTAAATGATCATGGTTTAAGTGCCCAGGATGGCAAAAACAACCACCCAGGAAGTGATGAATGCCCACCAGTCTGTACAGCATAATACACTGCTACACGGCACTGCCTTTTTGGGAGGAATCAAAAATACTGACATGAAACAAAAAGAAAGAAGGTAAAGGAACCCAAAGAATGTATTAAAATGCAAAGAGGATGAAGAGGGAGAGGCAGCTCAAGTACAAGTGGGAAGTGGAAATATACTTGGCAGTCAGAAAATAAAAAAAAGCCAAAACAGAGAGAGAGAGAGAGAGAGACAAAGAACTGAGAGCTAGGGTTGGATATCGTTTGAATTTTATCGATTCTTATTCCAATAAGATAAAAAAAATCCAATAAAAAAAATTAAGTTAACATTTAGATGTTAAACATATTTATTCTGTCTTTTTACAAAGCGTTCTGTTGCAGCTAAATAACAAGCAAAAATCAGCAGCCTACAGAACACTAGGCCTACAAGAGGAACTTTTGCCTATGGTTTTAACAAAAATACCACAGTGAAAACAACTGGACTAATATTAATTTCAAACATTGTTAAAGACAAACAAATCAATTAGCAACAGCATAAATAAATACAACTGAACAAATTTAAAGTACAAAAATTTTAATCAAAAGTTTAACAATACTGCATAGTTTTCTTTTCATAAATAAAATATAGATCAGGGGTGCCCAAACTCGGTCCTGGAGGGCCGGTGTCCTGCAGAGTTTAGCTCCAGCTTGCCTCAACACACCTGCCTAGAAGTTTCTAGTATGCCTAATAAGAGCTTGATTAGCTGCTTCAGGTGTTTGATTAGGGTTGGAGCTAAACTCTGCAGGACACCGGCCCTCCAGGACCGAGTTTGGGCACCCCTGATATAGATCAATCCTCATTAAAGTCACCATGGTTCTCCGTGCTCGCGGCACGCAAAACAGTGCGCAAGTTCTTTCCCTTCCTGCGATTAAATGGTTTAAAAATCACACTAAAATGCGAACGCAGGAATCATTACGTGGAATCGAAATGCACGTGTCTTATCGAATACCCAGTTCTTGGATATTTGGAACCGATTTTAAACTGGAAACGGTTTTTCGATACCCAACCCTACTGAGAGCAGGCCATATGAAAAGAATCAAACCCATTTAGAATGTAGACGTTGTGGCTTTGCTTTCCTTTCTCATGCATCATTCATTTAGTGTCTTATAATAACAAACCATCATCAAACTCCAAAGCTAAATACATGCAACCACAAAGAGATCATATTCAAAAGTTAAACAACAACTGAACATTGATTCATGATTCAGTAGTTATTCATTTCAGGCTATACAAATTCTATGTACAGATCACATCTGTGTTGCTTCACTGGGTTCTTACCTTTGCACAACATGAAATATTATGGGAACAGATGGAGACATTAGAACTAAATAGATTCTAACTGAAGATAAACATGTGGCCACATGATTTGCTGAATTAACCTGTCAATAATAATGTCAAGTGCACACTACAATATAGAAACATGTTTTCCTGAGCTCATTTAACTCAATTTCTTGTTTTCCATCGCAAATCTTTTGAGAAGTTTGGTGTGGTGCACTGATCATCATTTTGGCTAGAAAATGCTGTAACATAATAAGTGTGGAATTTGTCAATAGCCAGCAGCTGTAAAAAACAGATCAAAGATGCAACTATGTGACCTGCTACACTGAACCTGCAATTAGGTGTTGAGATCTTGACTTAGCCCAAGTTCTTCTTCTGTGACTTACCATGGTCTGCTGGGGGTATGCGGTGTGCTGTTGAGGAGCTTGAGAGCTGGGAGGGTAGGCGGCCTGTCCAGGCACCTGCTGGGGTTGCGACGCTGCAGGAGAACTATACGACATGCTGAGCTGGCTGGGGTGAGGTTCTGAGAACACGGATGAACCCTGACCACTGTCAAGCGCCCCGTCAGCCACTGGGAAAATATACGACATTCAAAATTAAATAGCAAATGACAGGTAGGTTGATAGTTTGTTTTATTTGTTTGTGCCATGCCAGCTTCTGTGGCTATTTTCATGGGGAGAAAAATTGATGGCTAAATTATATCAGGTTTTTACAATATATTTTAAGTAAAAACTCTAAAACTGTATTTGGCTTAACTTTGTTAAAAATCTCTTCAAAAGAGTTAAACGAATGAAAAAGTTTTCAGGTAGGTTGATCGACTGATAGGTTGCATCCAACACTTACAGGTAATTCCACTTTGCATGTACTGAAGCTGCTGGTCTGCGTCAGGCTCCTCCCACTCAGGCTGGACGAGGCCAGGGGTCGGAGGTTGGGAACCGCACTGACTCTGTGCAGAACCTTGAGAGCCGGGCACGTTCTTCAAAGACTCGCTGGACAACTGCTTTTGCTCCTCCTCCTGCTTGCGTTTCTCTTGCTTGGCTCGCACCTGCTGTCTTTGCTCTCGTTTGCGGCAGATCAGGGACACACGGTCCCTGATGGCCTTGGCCATGGTTTTGTGGTCACCCTCGCAAACATAGCCCGACTCAACCTGTATTTAAACACAGCATATGTTACCATGTACTGTACATGTGCTATATCTGATTTGGAGAGTCATTGATAAACCCACCATTTCCTGAGCCACATCTTCTGGCACATCTCGATGGAGGTCGAAGGAAAACTCGATGGCTTCGTTGTCTTTGTATTTGCCTTTCAGTTTCTTGACGTCTTCAATACGTAACCAGAGTTTGATGGCAATCACCTCCCCATCATCCTCCTCAGCCAGCTCCACCCGCACCCCAGTCTCCTCCTGGAAGAAGGCATGGTTCAGAAGGTCCTTGATGGCGTATCTGTTAAGGAAGAGGCAAAATGACAAGCAAACAAGGCAAAAGACGTTAAATAAGGATAGCCAATCAATAAAATAAATACATTTAGAAGCACATAGCTAACAAAGATCAACCAAATCACATTTATTATCTAATTCAGAAGCACAAGGTGGAACTTTGGGGTTGTCCAGGATGGAGTAATAAAAGAGTAACTGAATGATTCAAGCAAAATAAACTTTAAAGAGGACCTGACTTGAATTTGAGCGCCTCATGATCAAATTGATCTTTATTGGGTTTCAGAACTCTCCAGACATAAGTGAAGTTTGATGACTTGGCACCATTCTATGGTGATGTCGCATGAATGTCATGAAAACAAATTTCACCATTCCTGGTTGTGTAGCGATAAATATTCTACCCAACATTCTATCCTGTTGCATTTGATTCTATGGAACAAACTCACTCTCCATTCACAACCCATCAACAGGAGACATATGAGGAAATCTATAAATGTTTAACATTAACTCTAAATCAAATGTGCACATACTAACAAATTAAACCACTAAGGATGTATGTACAGGGATTGACCAATCACGGCACATTTAAAAAGAGCTGATTCATGTCACCTGCATGGAATTATGGATATAAGGGTAAAAGATAAGATTGCACCAAGTCAGACCTTTCACATTCAGGAGAGAAAAAAAATCTCAAGTGGGCTCTTGATTAGCTGTATATAGTAGACATCAGCTTTTCCAGTGCTTCATCAGCGGAACATCAGATGTCGTCTCACCTTACGCTCGACACGCTGTTTGTGATTTTCTATTCAATTTTTTTATGCACTGAAGCGTCAGCTTTATGACTTTCCACAAATTATTGGCAAAAATACTTCAGCTAGTGATCAAGGTCATTAAAAAACATTCAAATGCAAATAAAAATTAAGTTTTTTTGGCTTGGACATTTAGGTAGACAGACTCGAACAGGAGACGGTCCGGTCAGGGCTTATGTTTTTCTGTGGCATGAGGACACAGTGCACTCTTCGCTGGCTTGGCATGATCTCAGATCCATTTCACTAAGTGGCTTGATGCTGGAACTTTTCCAAAACAGCGTGAGGGACTTATCTACTGCTACTATTCACATTCCACATGGAGGACCATACGCCTAGAGATTGCAATATACACTCACATCAGCACGAGTTCAGTGCATCTGTGGGCAGGCACACGTCGCTGAGAACTGAGGTATGACTAGATGAATGAGTTCTGTGAACGCAGCGTGGGTGTGTGTAGTAGGCACAGCCTTACCTTTCATCTTTGTATTGGCGAATACATCCCTCGATGATCTCTTTCACCTCTGGAATGGCTACCTTGTCGAAACTGCCAGGTTTAACTCCCTGCAGGGTTGAAACACAAAAGAACATTAAATCAACATGTCTTTTGTGCTGTGAAAGAAATCCTTTTAGAGCTCCACAGGGACTTAACAAAACTACATATGGTGCATGCTTTATGCGCTTTAGTGTCTGCCAGGTGAAAATCATTGGAACAATTTCTAGACAAATCACACAATCTGAGATGGCAGAAGACAAGCTAAAGTTTCATACTTAGGGTTCAGAGTTTATTCAGATTCCTAACCGCAAGTATGAGCAACAGTGATGTCTGCCATAGCAAGCACTACTAATAAGTGTTTTTTGATGGCATAAGTGTAAATGTGGCTTGCATTATAATGAAACCCACAACATTCAAGATATAGCTGCTTAACTGGCAGATTCATTCATTTTGCTGAACAGAGTTACCTTCTCAGTCATCAGGAACACTTAAATCCATTAAGCCAGAAGTTTTCGGAGGAAGAAAAGCGAAAAGGACTAAAGGACTTTATTTTTTTTTATTAATAATATATTTTCCAAAAAAATATTTTAAAGATTCATTTTGGCTTTAGTACAATGATTACATATTTATGCAAATAATATTTACAGTATTTATTATTATTATTTTTATTACATTTCTTAATTTAAAAAACCCTGAATTAAGATAAACATATAAACACTAACACAGAATCCCTATATAGATTATAATTCAATTTAATATCTAATTGAAGATGAGGGTATACAGAGTACTAATAAGAATTCTGCTCTACAAAAAGCTAATTTTACAATCAAATATTGTTAAAATGTGTCATTTACTTCATTCTTAAAAATACAGGCAAAACTTTGGTCACCTTAGGGCCCAGGGGTCAATTTATTAATTATATTTCACTTCATCTCTACAAATCCGTATGGATTTCTAGCAACATCTAATCTCATTCCCAGCCATCAGAATTAGCACTGGAAACAACAAACTCCAACAACAATTAAACAATAATATTCTGCTACTTTTCCCACTATATATCTTTACAATTCTAAAATGACCCTTTTAAAATCATTTAACATCACAAAATGCCTACATAGAGCTAGGCTGTCAAAACCACCCAAGACAAAAAGAGTGCAAGAAACTTACAAATGAAATCCAGGAACACTGTGTTGCTTTACAGAGTGGTCTGCCTGAACTATTACTCCCCCTGTCTCAGCATTACCTCTTTATATAAGTCTGTAACCCCCCTCAAATTCCAGTGCCAAACAAAGTTAAGGATGACGGAGTATCTAACAGAATTAAGGCAGAACGGCGAAGTATTCCGATAACAAGGTGATTTAAAAAGCTTGTTATGGACGCTGTGAATGGGTCCCCTAAAGCCAGATACATGCTGTTCCCCAGCTCTCCTACCGGTTAACAAAGGCGAAAAATGAGAAGCAATCATTTTGTATTTAACAAAGCAGAGCGAGAGAGGAAGGCTCCTGGAACAGCTGGGGGCAGAGAAAAGGAACAAAAGCAATCTTCTACTTATACTCTATTCAACTCCCCAAGCGACAAAGTGTTATGGTGCATAAGCATACTGAAGAGTACTATTTTCTGGTTGAACTCCTTTGATGCCACATCTTGAAATTACATTCAAGGGTTGGAAGATACAGCCAAATGACTGAGACATTACATCCAAACTAGACTTTTACCTTTTTTTTTCATGCTTAATCCAATTCTGTGTGATATTTTGGTAAATATTCAAGTACAAAATAGGATCAAGGGCTTTTTTTGTTTTTTTTTGGAGTTCTTTATCATTTATCTGGTAAGTGTCTCCTCAACAAGCTGCACAATTTTAAGGTATCATTCATGTCTGTAGCACAAATTGTGCATGTTAATTTACATTCTGAAGCGTAATACTTGGCAACAGCACATTCACAAATAATAGTCGCATGATTTTACACCACAAATCTGATGTCATTGCTGCCAACAGACCAATTTTCCAGTCAATAAATTGGAACACTCTGTCCAGCTGCAGTGCTATTCATTTCGGCTCCACCTCTAAAGCCTTTGCTTTAGTTTAATCACCCCAATAATAAAAGGGAAGATCTGCAATGCAGTCAGACCCGTGTGGCTCCAATTCCATGAACACTTCAGTGAAACGGTCAGGCTGAAACCGCTCCATGCTCGCTGCTTTGAGATTACAGGCAGCATTTGCAGATGTTTCGATGGAACGAACAAATCTGAACCGTTTCATCGTAATGAAAGCGTTTACTCTGGGGCCGAGATGGGACAAGTCCCACATCTGTCTGTGAGGGCAACCTCGGGTCCACTGAGCTTAAAATGCTTCCTGATTGCGTAAAGCTTAAATTGCTTCTCTCGGTGAAATGTTGTGCATGTGAAATTTGATTTCATGAGATTAAAAAGCCTTCAGGCAGGGTGGATGCCAGTTTTCCAGACAGGCGGATAGAGCTGGTGAAATCTAGGATGTGCTCTGCACTTTCCAAAGCTAACAGGTGGAAAGGGAAACACCTCTACACCTGACTCAAGAGCGCTAATGAAAAGAAACAGACAAACTTTGCTGTACGTACCACTAATAAAAGCAGTCTAGAACCTTCTACATTAACTTTTTCAATGACCAGAGCAGCTCTAAACTTATTATACAGTAATAATGTACACTTTTGGTAATCAAAACAGCAAAAAAAAATTTGTATTAACAAAAACATTCAGGCAAATAGAGAGGATTCAGAATGGAGAATCAGTACTGCTCCCTACTGGTGAGCCCCTCACAGGCTTACCACAATCCTCAGCCAGTTGTTTTCTGCCTCTGCTGATCATATTTTCAACCTCCAGCATCATATGATCAGCCTATTGACCTGAACGAGAATAAAAAAGCTCATGACTGACTTATACTCCCCCTCCTCTTCTCTACCAATGATTTTAAAGGACATCAATGAAGGGAAAGACTGATTCAATTTATAAACTATTTATAAATAACATGACTGGCCTTTTCCAGCCTTCTAACAATGGTCTTGGATTCATATATAGCTGTACTATCAGGGAAATTCACCTCGATTGTTCTGACAATGTATGTCCATAAATAGATGGTGATTACCATTTTAATCACCTTCAAGCATGATTACATCACAATGGCTTAAAAGAGGTCTGAAATAAATAAATCCAGAGAAACTGGAAAAAAAATATATATTGTGGAATATTTTGAGTTCAAACGAGACCACGTCAGTCAAACACGAAGCTACATTAAAGCTGGGGAGAGCAATTGTTCGAGCTAGAGACTGACTTCATGGAAAGTCAACACATGACACACCACAAGCTGATATCAGTGACGGCTGTAAAACTGATTTAATCAAAGCGAAATTTTATTGCGACTGGCAGGAAAAAATACCTTTTACATCCAGATGTCCAACTGTTTTAATTTTGGACAATTACTTCTTATTGGGTGGGTCTGAGATAAGGTTGGACCGTATGACTACCAGTAAACTGGTCAAAATGAGGAATCTTAAGGTGTTTTTTACAATAGCTTTGAAAGTGGCTCGTCCAATCAGAACTTAAGAGTCCCATCAATCAGTTTTACTATGTTAGATGTACAGTTTTGAGTCTTTTGTTTATAACTTTTATTTTGAACTGATGCCAGACTTTTTCATTTGTTCATTGTTAATAATCTTGTTCATTTCCATCAAAAAATACAAATAAATACAAAACAAAAAAAATGATAAATTTAGATGATGTACCTTTTGATTCTAAAAAATAAATTCAATTGCTTTTCGAGGAATAGGTATTACCATATAAATATTAAAATATAATTTTTTAAAGAAATGAATACTTGTATTCAGCAAGGATGCATTAAATTCATCAAAACTGACCATAAACATTTATAATGTTAAAAAGGAGATCTGTTTCAAATAATTATATTTAATTCTATTGAATTTTATTTCAACAATAAGAAGAAATGTTTCTTGAGCACCAAATCAGCATATTAGAATGATTTCTGAAACAGGATCACGTGACACTGAAGACTGGAGAAATTATGCTGAAAATTCAGCTTTTTTATCACAGGAATAAATTACATTTTAAAATATATTACAATAGAAAACAGTTACTTTAAATTGTAATAATATTTCACAAATATTACCGTTTTTATTATATTTTTGATCAAATAAATGCAGCCATGGTGAGAATAGGAGACTCCTTTCAAAAACATAAAAAAATCTCATCAACCCCAAACTTTTGAACAGTAATGTCTATTGTGATATATACTGTTAATATGACATAAATGTAAGATTTTGGTCATACCACCTACTCCTAGTCATTTGAATGACATTTGTATGCTGCTTACATAATCTCATATACAGTGTGACGCCTCCAGCTGTGGGCAGGTTTATGAGCGCATAACAGAACAAGCTTCTTTTACTGTATTATTTCATAAGCAGAAGCCTAAGGAATGTGTGGGTGTAATGACAGAGCTGGCGAAGATTATAGCAGAAGGAGAGAGAAAGAGGCACCCAAAGTGAATGAAGGACAGAGAGCGAGCAGAGGTGTGCGTGGTTACTCACGCTGGTGACTCGGCGATAGATTTGAGCGGGGTTCTGACACTCGGAGTATGGGTACTCAGAGGTAGCCATCTCCAGCATGCACATTCCGAAGGCGTACACATCCACCGACTCGTCGTATTTTTCCTCATACATCTCAGGCGCCATGAACTCAGGGGTACCTTAAATCAAAAGAACCATTCAGAACTCTCAGTGCCTGAGATCTCTACTCACCCCAGCAGGGCCGGGGAGAGGAAGGGAGAGAGGAGGAGGAGGAGAAGAACTGCACTGTTGCTCTGCACGGGCCTGAGACCAGAGAAAGAGGGGGAGCAAAAGATATGGAGAAAAGGAAAAATAAAAATAAAAAGAAAGAGGAAGGGGGAAAACCGGCCTCAGTTATTTAGTAGTGAAAGAATCCAGTTTTTCTCTGCAAGGCCTTCAGATGATCTATTTCAGTACTTCAGACTAGGGCACAAAGCAGCCAAGCATCATCTCGCAAACAGGAAGTTGATTTAAGCCAGACACACATGCGCTGGTGCAGGTTACTTTTAGAGCTGACTGATGGGCTTCGAAACTGTGTTTATCTTTACAACACGGCCGTGCCGCCAACACGTTAAATGAGGTACCGGACAGCGGTGGGCGACTAGCTATGGAACTTGATCTATGTCAACAGCACAGTTATGGAAAACACATGACCGACTCACCTTTCTACTAGCCTGTAAGGAGAGAAGGTTAAGCAGGTTAAAGCACAGAGCAAGCCCATAGCTAGTGAGTCAAGACTCTCGTGCACTAGTGCGTGTTAAAAGGCCTCGCACAGAAAAACGAGCTAAAATATAGATTTATATTTGAAATATTTCCGTTTTTGGATTAGGTTGCTTTGTTGACTTACCACTTACTCGCCATTTTTTTTAGCATACTTACTGTCTGAACTGCAGGACATTAAATAACCCATACAGTGGAGTGAGACCAGCTGAGATTATAGCCCTACAGTTTAAAGGAAAAAATTCTCAAAAACCAGAACAAAAAAAAAAAATGGAAACAAGTAAATTTCAGAGGAAACAGAGAAGGGATCCAAAAAGAAATTGATCACAATATCTAAACCATCTGAAAAGGAAAAGGGGAAAAACTGATGAGGCAATCAGGAAAACCTTTGGAAAAAGATGTCAGACATTACTGGCAGCAGGAGAATTTCTAGGATTTTAATAATTATAGACCACAGGTTCCAGAGCAAAGTGTTTAATCTGTTAATATTCATGCGCAAAGTTCCCGTAGCACACTTACTAACAAAGCGTTATCCACCATGTGGCTTTATTGGTATTCTTAAGGCATATATTACCCGAAATACCCCAAAGTTTATGGAAACAGAGTGTTTTCACCAGTTGCATTTACAGGCCAATTAGTTTCAGGTGGGAAACAGCAGGATCTAAAGGTGTTCCCCCAGTTTATAAGAAGTTCTCCTCTGGATTTCCCCCATCTCCACCCCAAATTAAAACTTGTGCCCTTGGCTGCCTGGAAAAACTGTGGTCTAACGTGAACAGTGTAGAGTTTAGAGCTACAGCATGCCTTAAATATCTGAGCATAACTGACAGCAAATGCCCCACCTTCCCAACTTCACCTCATCATTGAAATGACAAAACAGTGATGTGATACATATTTTGGATTGTATACGCCATGGTGAACTGACTTGGGAGGTGGGGAAAGCAAGAAAGTTTTAGTGCTGGGTCATACCTATGACACTCTTAGCGAATGAAGAGCGCTTGAGGGTGGCCAAGCCCAGATCACCGATCTTAACGGAGCCGGTAGGGCCGGTGATGAAGATGTTGTCGCACTTAAGGTCCCGGTGAATGATGGGTGGAGCCCTGGTGTGGAGGAAGTGCAGGCCCTTCAGGATTTGCCGGCACCAGCTCCGTAACACCTTTATCTTCATCACCTTGAAGCGCTTCAGATACCTGAGGAACAAAGACATTAGAGTTGAGAATTATCGCTATGTTCTTCTTCACTGGACCTGTTGACGGAGTAAAAACAAGCAACAGATGTATCAATGGAAGATGATACATGTCTACAGATCTCTGGTTTGGCGGTCCCGTCTTGGATAGACAGTTTCAACCAATGAAACCATGAGGAGAACGAAAAATAATGAGAAAACTCTCTACTCAAGATCTCATTTCAGTCCATATGAGGATCAGGGAGAATTACATGATTACATGATGATGGGTCTGGGTCTTTGAAGCATCCTTATGAACAGTTGCATTCTCTCAGATGAGTCCCAGATAGAAGAGAGGACAACAGCATGTGAAGGCGGCGGTACAGCACTTGTTAGATTAGCTTGGCCTAATCAAATCTTGGAGCCAAGCCATAGCCAGGATTTGGCCTTGTAATCCTCATTACAACAATCTACTCAGTTTAGGCACCAATACACAGGGAGCTGGGTACCCTTTATCCCATAATGCCCTGGCGAAGATGGGCACAAGCTCACAAGCAAAACATAACATATACAGCAGCACAATTGACTAATTTGTTACGGAACGAGACTTTATTTTAATCTGACACACCGTTTCCGCTCCAACCTGTCTGTCAGTAAGAATCAGATAACTGAACTGTCTGAAGAAACATCCGTTTATGGATAACTGTTATTGTGCTTCAGAAATTGAATCCTTTCCTCTTCCTTTCCCTCTTTTCATAGTAAAAGAAAAATGGTCGAATAACATCAGATCAGAGCGTTTTTGTGTAAAAAGATTATCTCTATAGTTTGCTTAGTAAGACTGAAGCGAGCAATAAGTAGTGCTTCGCCCAATGGCAGGAGGTGGGTGTTGGCACAGGACGGGCTTTGATGGAGTGCAGCGGCTGACTGACAGGTGGGAACGGAGCCAAGGGTAAGTCCCGAAGCGATACGGAAGAGAGCAACAAAGCCTGATTCAAACCTGTCTCATCACTCAACACACCCAGTGGCTCCCAGAGGGCCCCAACAGGCTGTTCTCCAGCTACACCAACAACTCTTTCCGCACTTCTCAAAATATTAAAGTAATTTAAAACATTCTGTCCTCAACTATATAAACAGTCAAAGACCTGAAACATTCAAGAAAATATTATACATTTTGATTGTCAGATTTCTCTTTCAGATCAACTACTGTCATGGAGCAGCAGTTTGAATAATCTGTGTTTATGTACATGTGAACAGTATGTTTCTTTTCAAAAATGTTGGACTAGAAAGATTTAAAAGGTCTTTTATGTGAGCATACAGGGGCGGGGTGAGGGACAAAACCCTCCTGGGCAGTTAAAATATGTCTTTGGTGACCCAGACAAATACGAGAACAAAGATGAGGTTAGTCATGGCTGTGTCTGTAGGATGCTCCGTTTCTACCTGACCTCTTGATCACTGTTTATCTTTGCGGTGGAGGAGCAGCCATGCAGAACGCCACACACTGCTGGGATGCCAGGGCTGACGAACACAAAGCAAGCCTGACATTGTTTCTAATTTTTCTTTTTCACTCATCTCCCCATGTCTCCTCCAACTGTCTTTCTCTCCTGGCAGTAATGGTGGTGTTCCTGTTGTTGTGAGCTATGTGACAGATAACTAATTGTGTGTGACTGAGGCTCTGAGGATGATGGATCTTTGTGGGACTCCTTTTTATGTGTTCTGGAAACTAGATAAACAAATGATTACAACCACAAATTTTAATATTCTTCTTTTCTATTCTTCATATTTTAATGTTCTTATTTTAAAGGGCCAACCGAGTTTTATTCAATAAACAATATGCCTGCAACATTTATTGGTTTTCTCGGTGACGTCTTCATGTGCATGAGTCACCAGTTATTTTTTTTCTTTCATGAAAATCTAATAAGTCTATATGCTACGTTTCTATGAACTGCTTTGGGAGGTGGAAAAAGCAAGAATCTGCAGGTACCACAGTCAGGTACTAGTATTTAAGTGGGTGCATATATATGACTGTGTGTGTGTCAGAGCCCACACATCCACAGGAGGGGGCTGCTGGTCCAGTTTGTGGTTTGTCTCACTATAGCTCCAGCATTTGTTCAGTACCCACAATGCATGTCTCACATGAAGGTGACATGCCACTCTTCCCCTGCGATCACTCTGATAACAGTTCTAACTCAATCACTCTATTGTGACTGTTTTGTAACAGATAATCACAGCCTCTGTGGATGGTCTGCTGATGGTGATGGACATGAGGCTGGTGAAAAGCATGTTTGAAAGGCCATCTTGTTGCATTTGAATGCTGTATTACAATGCAATATTAACTGCAGCGGATGCTGTGAATTGGAAAAAATGTGACAACAAAAAACCTGGGTAACACTTTATGTAAATGTTAACAATCATTTACATAATACCATAATGCTAACAAACACACACTTTTGCTGAATTCTGCATTTAACCATTCATTAGGGAATATTATGATGGACAGACAATATAATATGAAAGTGGACCAGATGATTTTTACTCACGTTTTTAGGGTTCCTGACGTCATGAGCTCTGTGACCAGCACAATGCACTTGCGGCCTTTGGAGGGCGACTCCCATGAGTCGTAAAAACGCACAATGTTTGGGTGCTGCAGACCTTTCAACATGCCAGCCTCTTCCTTGAAGCGCTGGCGCTCTGATCTCGAAAGCTTCCGATCCTGCAAGGACAAGAACAGAAAAAATATAAACCTTTTAGCCACTCATTTTACTTAAATGAGATGGAAACCATACTTAACAGCCGTTTATTGCATGTTAATCATTTCTCAACTGATACACTGAGGGGTAAGTATTACAGATGTGCTTTAAATCAAATGCCATGGCTTTATGTTAAACCACTATGGCTCATGAGGGAACTAGAGGGGTCTACTCAACCTTAAATAACGTAACCCGACCCCAGATTCCTGCCAGACCTCCGAATGAGCCTCTATAGACAAAGCATAAACCACAGGAGGGGACTAGACTTGTCCAGATTAAACACAAAGTGGTCCTCTTATCCTGTGCCTAATCCCTGTATGGACCACACACAAAAGACACCTATAAGATAAAGAAACAGCAAAAGCTAGGTGCAAGTTGCAACTGGTTCAACATGACCAGTCATGGAAAACGACACTACATCATATCCCTTGATTCTCTGACCTACCCAAAAAACCTCTCTCATATTCTATCCAGGGGAGCCTGACCTGCCCAATCACAACAGTGTCCGGGTTTTTGGATGGAATGCACCTCCCTGCACATGTGGGTATCCAAGCGTTCATGTCAAAGTTCCTTTCCGGTCAAGCTGAGCTCTTATCAGCAGTTTAAACAGTGAGCGCAAGCCTGATCATTAATCATTATTATGCTTGCTCCAGCAACCGCCAGTGATGAATTAATACAGTGGCACTTTGTGGAAAAAAGGCCACTTTTCTGTGGCCTACTTTTACACAACCCCAGCGCTTAAATCATGTGTATTACGCGAGTGCTTATTCCATTCTGCGAAAGACGTGCCCTGCATACCTGGCGGGAAAATTGCAACATGTATCTTATAAAAGCTATACGTAAGAGTTCAGTGAGGACACCTATAGATTCTCTGGCTTTCTGCAACCAGTCTATTCGGTGTCATTGATGTGCTGCCATTCTAGAATGCTGACGGTGACATTCTTTCTCCACATTAATGCAGACAGGGTCATTCATTTCCCAAATGCACTAACAACTGTACTAGCAGCAGGCATCTGCAACCCATTAAGTACCACTAATCCCAAACGACAGTAGAGAGAGAGAGAGAGAGAGAGAGAGAGAGAGAGAGAGAGAAACAAAGGGGATTCAGCCTTAGATTGAGGAATGAAGTGTAAACACTATTGACTGGGGTGCAGTGCAATGAGAGTAGAAAAGAACCATGATGGAGAGGTCAAATCAGAATGAGAAAATGCTGAAAACACAGTTATACGCATATGCTTGGCCAATGCACTGTTGTTGTGCATACTTGCATACTGTCGTGGTATTCAGGTAGTTAGGTATGGACATGTTGACAGTTTAACTGACATTAACTAACTTGCTCAGCAAGGTTCTCTTCAAGCTCTTGCTCCAACAGCAGTTGACCTGAAAAAAAAAAAAGTGACTATAGGAGGAGGCAGTTCATGCTAATGCCCACTACAGTGCTACTTTCGGTGCAAAAGCTTGGAAGCATTCATGTACTTGCGTACGACATGATTTTGGGCCCCTAGACCACATTTTGAGGCCAAACTTTAAGGAAGGCAGTGCTCTGAGTCTCCTCTCTGTAAACAGAGGTCATCTTATTTCCCTTCTCACCGAGTCTGTAGATAATCTAATCAATGGCTGATAACGCAGGACAAAGGAAGAGGTCTCCTGCAGCATACAGGGGGTTGCAGCTCTGCTAGTCTGTCTTCTGGTCTGAGGCAAAAAGAAATTGGAAAACGACTCATTAATTGCGACTTTAATGGAGATTATGCATTCGCTCTTGCTGATAAAACACAGGAAGAATAAACAAGTGTGAGTGAGTGGGCAAGCATAAGCACGTGAGAGAGTAAGGGAAGTGATGCGTTTAACTTTGGAACCTCATGCACGCTTGTCTTGGCAAACCACAAGCGTCATTTTTAGCACCCCGCTTCTCAAAATAAAAACACAGGTGCTTGTACTCTTCTCAATCATGTGATGTAAATAATTGAGGGTTTGGTTAAAGGAGTAAACACAGCTTAAACAGATATCACACTGTAGGTTAAACTACATAAAACAGACAAATTAGACAAGGAAACCCTTGCAAGTGGAGGCTACTACTTCATATTAGGGCTGCACAATTATGACAAAAATCATAACTGTCGATTATTGCCTTAAAATTGTAATTGTGATTATTAATTACGATTATCACAATTTACATTGAATGATGTTTATACCATTGTTTGAAGCAACCGCATGCCATATTTTTAGATGAAAATAAACAAGATGAAAACACTGACTCTAACTGAAAAACTTGTATTGTTTTTTTTTAATAGTATTAAGCCTCAAATGTGAACTAAACATTGGATTGGTTTCTTTTTTAAATAAAAAAGTGAAAATATAGGCTACCTGGTATTATAATGTTATACTAAAACTAAAATTGAAATACTTGAAAAACCCTTAAGATAACTCGTACAAAGAAAGAAACATCTTAAGCACGCAGAATAACATAAGTTGACTTTGAACGACTAATTGCCGCTTTGAACGATTACGTAATTGTGGCATCCGTAATTGTAATCGCGATTAGAAATTTGATTAATTGTGAAGCCCTACTGCATATATATATATATATATATATAGAGAGAGAGAGAGAGAGAGAGAGAGAGAGAATGAAAGATTTTTAGAAAACCCAAGATATCCATGTTTACAGTTATCATTTCTTTAAAGAGGAGAGATAGAATGTCAGCATATTTTCTTAGCAGGCTGAAATAGAATTCTTGGCAGCTGAAAATGGGTCTTCCAAAGTTAAAAGACTGAATTATAAAACAGCAAATTCAATAATTAGTAATGATTCGGACACTTTTTATTGCTGAAATGTTGCCTTTGTGAAAATAAGCCTCAATTCGGTTCAAAAACAACACTTTAAAACTTTTGAACGTAGAGTATGTGGGCGTAAAAGAGACCGCATATTAGGGCTGGGCGATATGACGATATTATCGTATACGGACGATGTCTCGTAAGTATCGCGATGTCGATGTCAACAGTCAGGTAAACAGACGATTATCGACATTATTGGAAAAAAATGGCAAATGATAAACCTAGTATGTTGCAAAAAATATTTTACATAGCCCCATAGTCACCATACAGGTCTTTTTGCATGCAAGAAATAAACTATTTAGTAGGAGGGTTGGGAATCGAAAAGCTATTCCAATTTTGGAAATCAGATTAGATGCGTAAGGTCAGGAATCGAATTACTTCCGATAAAATTTAATTTCGATTCTACTTCTCGATTCCTGTATGCGCATTTATTGTGATTTCAAAAGATTCAACTGCAAGAAGATGAAATAGAACTCACTTCTGCACTCGCGCGCTGTTTTCTGTGCTGCACACACACAAAGCGCACGCACAAAAACCGCCTCTTATATACGCGAACACTGGACTGTGCTCTCTTTCTCACATTCTTACATATTCGAATGAACAAATACACAGAATTATATCAAAATATCCCTTAAATACAATCGGTTATGTCTTAAGTGAACGCAAAGAGCTGAGAAAAAAAACAAGGGTGTATTGGATCCGTGCATTGACAGCAGCCGATGCCGCCAGTCATTAATGTTAATCAAAGAACAAAAGAAAAGAAAATTCCTCACTGATCTTGACTGAATCACTTTTGTAACCTCAGTTTATATTTTATTTGCCTGTTGTTCGGCACTGACTACTGTAATGGCAACGTGCATCTGTGTATGCGATTATTTTGGAGATGCGTTCCAATATAATTTATCCTTATTTAGGGTATAGGCCTATTATATTTTGATCTGCAGTTTAATAAAAGTTAAACAGAAAAAAAAGATAAATAGTAGCACTGCATGTGTTTCTGAATATTTATTTAAACAGACTGTATAATGATGAAAAACCACAAACATGAGTTATAATTAAAATACACAAATTTCTTCACAGCCTATTTATACAGCGCACATAGTGCCTTATTTTTACAGATTTCTTAAACAGTGTATACAGTATAATTATGTTTAATTAAGCTCAGATATAGCACTATAAATTCTTAATTCATTTGCGCTAACGGATGAAGACATTATAGTAGGCCTATATCTCAGCTCGCCCCTCAACATGCACGTGTTCGGAGTTTCGGCAGCCCAACACTGAATATTATATTGTGGCCGTTGTATTTTGATTCATAAAATAAAAATGATAAAAATTAAAATACAAAAATTAAATTGAAATTACCCTGCTTCTAAATAAATAAAGCAGTTATTTTTTATTTCGTTAAAAACGGGCCAAAAGAGACCTCCAAACTAGGCTACCAGAAAGGGGAAAAAAAACCTTAACCTTTTTGCTCAGAATTCATTTTTAATCCCTGCATGATTTTAGTCATGTATGATAAATATCAAATAGCCTACGTTATAGCTTGACTACAAGTTTACGCCAGAATGTCCAACTTCACCATGATGAACTTAAAATTGGGTTCTATTATTTTTCCTCAACAGTTCTCCTCACAAAACGAAATTCATTTCAAACACAAATTTGATAAGAACAGAGTGGAAATTATTAGCAACACCAACATAACAGCAAAGCTAATGTTTTCTGTTAGTTTAAGCACAAACTAAGAAAAGTAAAACCAAACTTTAAAGTGGCAATAATTAAGACCAAACTGAACCTGGTGTGTGTTTATGGTGCATTCCGGCAATGTTGTCTCGGCAGGGGGCGGGGCGTGGTGGAGGTGGGGCTTGGGTAGACGATATTATCGGATATCGCGATATTTTTTAAGGCGATTATCGATAAGACATTTTTGACATATCGCCCAGCCCTACAGCATATGTGCCCTTCTTATCTATTAACTAACTCACAGGCAAACAGATCAGCTTTTATCTCTGGTTCCGCAGTAACCAGATACATCAGCAAACCTTTCTCACCTCTGCTCTCTTCTGAGAAAATAAGCCAAATGCTAATACAATAATGATAATGGATACGATGCCAACTCCTGAAATTTAATTAACACAGAGCTGCTCTGTTTTTCTCAAAAGGTCTTTTCTACTGCAGTGCTATTTCCACAGAGTAATGGGACAGATAGTGTTTGGCCCGCTGAGCAGCATCAATGCAGATGGGACTCTCACACTTGATAGTGTTTTTCAGAAGTTGTGTGGGTGCACAATAATATGCAATAAGTCGCTCGTGGATGTGGGGGGAACTGGATCAAAGCAGCTTCGACCACATCACAGAGCTGGACTAAATATGTAGTAAGAGCAAACCGAACGTAATTTCAATCAGTGAATCAAATCTGCAGAGCAAGCTGAGAAAGAGGCAGCTGTGAGAGCTGCCTCTGAATAACGGCACACTTGAATACCCCTGAGATTTGCATTTGTAAAAAGGCAAATAAAACGGATTGGCATGACTCATGCTAGCGGGCTGCATAGCATTCTCGTAGGCAATGCCAGTGGGGAATGGAGCAAACGGTAGATCAAAGCTCTGAGAGATAAGAGCTGGCTTCAGTAAACGGTGAACCTCAACAGTTATAGATAAAACTAGAGGCTCCTGAACTCTGGGATGGTTACCATGTGTGCAACGGGTCAGGTGTTGCTTGAGTCCAAACAGAGGTTGCGTGAACCAAACAAATTCTGTCATTTACCATTTACAGATAATTCAAATGCTTTGTCATTTTGACATGAATATAAATTATCTGACAAGACTGTAGCGTGTATTGTCATTTTCATATAGCAAGAACAGAATAAAACAAAGTGCTCAGCACTGTTATCACAAAAGTTCTTGTGATATCAAAGCCACATTAAAAATGCATGTATTTATAAATGTATTTAATTAGTTGAATAAGCCTATTTAAATAAAAGGAAAAAATATAAATACAGAGAGAAAATTATATATATTAATAGAGAGAGAAAATATATTTTATTAAAAAATAAAAAATAAAAATTGAATTAAAAAAAACCTTTTAAACATATTTTAAAATGTTTTAATTAGTCAAATAAGTTTATTTAAATAAAATATTAATAAAAAATTGTAAAAATACATTTAAATTTGATGTGTTTAATAAATTACGAAATGACTATAAATGAGGTAGACGCAACACTATGAAAAATTATTTTTTAAAGTTGTATACAACGAAGATTACTGGAGTATATTTTACAAGAAAAAAAAAAATACTTCAAAATTCCACATTTAATGTTACTTGCCATGTCTTTGTTATATAAATTTACTAACAATGAAAAACTGTTTCACCACCTTTTTTTCCAGTTTAAGAGCATGAAAAAAAATTACAACTCAATCTGTCAAAGTGACATGGCCAACTCGCTTGAAACTCACTAAAAAAAATGCTTTTTAAAGTGAGAGCTAGACAACAACATTTTGGTGGAATAATTCATATCTATGCAGAATGAATTTGCAGTCCAGCTGGAACGAACTACTTGAGTTTAGAAAAGTTTATCGTATAATCATTAAGGATTTTCTTCACAGAAGGGGTGTGTTGTAACCAGCTACGGGCTCTGGCAAAACATACAGCCCTCCATAAGCTCATTTTCTCTGCCATAGGAGGAAGTGTTAGTCCTCTAAATGCAGACAGCTGCTGACCTCTCCGTGTCTGCCAGGCTACAGATCTAATGATTCGCATCAGGCCGCGAACGCATCTTTTAAAACGCGGCCTGACAGTCCATGCTAAAGTTCACATCAGCAGGGGAACTTCCCAAACAGTTTACAGAACAAACAGCTGCTTTTCATATGCAGCTCATCCAATTCTCTATTTCATGTTCATATAAAACAGTTTATCCTTATTTAGAGTATGCTAACACCATTGTGGAGTGAAGACCACATCCTCGGTTACGCTTGCACTATAATATGTCACATCTGTCCAATCTCATGCCAAAAAAAGAACGAAGGGGGAAAAAACTGGCTCCGGGCCCTGGTTTCTAAGAACACAAATCCATATCTGTGACAGTACTTTTCCACAATAATGGGATCCGAACCGCAGAACCTTGTTTTGGGCTTCTTGTTTTGCAGTCGGGCCAGATACATTGCAAAGCGAACAAGTGCGTGCTTTTGCATTGATGTGAGTTTAAGGTGGTAGAAAAGTGGTACTGTGAACATTAAAGGCCTAAACTTACTCCAAGGAAGTAAATTAAAGCTCAATTTCATGCACTGTTGCATTTCAGAGAACAATACAATATTAAGTTAACTTTAAGTAAATATGGAATGAAACATCTCTGTTCATTAATAATGATTGTTTTCACAGCTTTGATGGTGTACATATTTTATTATGAGTCGTTTTATAAAATATGTAACAAGATCCAAGCTCAGTTTCTCCGACCAAGGGGTCAGTGGTCTGAAAAAGGTTGAAGACCCCTAGTTTAACAAGCTTCTCGGTGAGCAAGTTATTTAAACAGTCAGCATTTAATTGCACAACATTTGAAATCTAACACTCCACTTTGGCTTTTCTTACCACCGCAGTAATGCAAGAATTCATGTTAAGTATGTATGTGTATGCATATGTTATATATACTTGCATATAGTATTTGTGTGGCATTACTCTAGCAATAGGTGTACTTCCTGAAGTGATTGTGGGCATGCAGAGCACTTAGTCTGAGTTAATGGAAAGACAAAGATTGTCCTCCAGGGGGACCTCATTCCCTCTGATCTTCTCCAGGATTCATATTTCACAAACACGGGCGCCAGTCAAACAGCGATTCTAAAAATACCATCCACCACCCCTCCCCTGCTCGACCGTAGTGTGCTGGGCATCTAGTAGACAGTGGATATAAAATACCAAACCAAATCGATTCCCAAAATACACCAAGAAAGTCAGCTGAGAGGAAACGACAAATACACTCCACACCTCAAAGAGGTTAAAAATCCGGGTCCATTAATTGTGCATGGACTGAGTGAAGGAATAATCAGCTTAGCTGCTGTGATGTGCTTGATAACTGTATGAGCAATCGGGCTGATGGACAGACTCGATCACATGACTGCCTGAAAACCTGTGCTACATTTCCCAGCAGCACTTAGTAATGGCCATGACAGGAGTTTAAGACATCAAAACAAGTATGAACCACATCCACTAGGCACACATGCACCGTCTTTGTTTTGCATGTTGCCTTGATAAAGTGGAAAAAGGACAACGGTTCAACGTGGAGCCTTCTGGGTGTTTCGGAGCCAAACGGATGACTGATCCGAAGTTAAAAAATCCCCAGTTACACAGTCTCAGCCAATGACTCCTCTCATGGCTGCTGCACTCTCGCGGTTTCAAACCATTGTAAACATCATAAGACTTTCATTTGACATCTGAACAGTCTGAAGCAGTGCATGCCCTGTTTTCTGTCTGCAGGTTGAAAGACGCTAAAAATCCATTAAAGCAGAAATTGCAGTTCTGTATTGCAGCTATTTAAGGAAAAGATCTAATAAAAGAAGAAACGTTTCTGAAGGTGACAATCTAACAAAGTATTGTTTGTATTGCAAATTTTAAATCTAGTTTTTTTTCCACCTCCATTATTCCCAAAAAAAAGAAAAAAAAAGAAAAAGATTAAAATGTTTACTGGATTTCTCATTACAGCCATATGAAGTCCGGGTCAAATTTCCCAACTGATGCAGCTCATGCCTTCTCATTAACCAAAGATAAGCATTTAGCACAGCTATGTGCCTTCCCTACTGTTAGTTTAAAATTGTCCTTCGCTTTATACATCAAATTGTGTTGCAAAAAATATTCTTGCTCTTGACCAACATACTGAGAAACACTAGATGGTGTTAAAAGTGACAAGACAGGACTTTCTTGCTCTTTTGGTATAAACATCATGTACTACTGAATTTAGAAATACATTACCGTTCACAACTTTCCAATGCAAAAATTGGTTATTCATAAAAAAATCATGAGCACTTTAACATATAACTGCTTATATCTAGATATCTATAGCCACCTATAGCCAAGTATTCAGCACAAACAAGAACATGAATTGGAGGTTAGCCAATCAGAGTCAAGGTAATTTAGATATTGAAGCCTTACAGGTGCAGTAGCACAAAAAATATGTTTAATTCTAAAGGTAACAGAAAGGATCGAAAATGATCATGCAAAAGTAAATCACAACCTTGGTTGACTAACATTAAAAGTGGACTTCAGGGGGGGAAATGAAATATTAGAAGAGTAGAATACAGTTCCTTTAAGCAAAAAGTCCTGTTGATTGGGTAAAAGAAATGCAGCAGTGCTGCCTGTGCTCAGCGGTGATTGCTTTGCCCTGCGAGCAGCGTTTCTGATAACCTCCTATGGAGTCTCAGTGCCGATCGAGTCGTCAAGCCGCAGAGGTCCTGAGGGGTTTACACAGAAGAGAAATGACAGAGGAAATGAAAAAGGAAAAGTGTAACAGTCAGGCATCTGCTTTGAATAAGAGTGAACAGTTGTTCCTTCAAACACCACTGAACTAGCTGCAAAAATCAGGACAGCTTCATCTAGATCTAAAACAGGCAGAGAATGCTGGACTCCAATTAGGGAAGGGAAACTAAAACTTGATTTTCTTTCTCTCAAAACCAAAGGTTTGCCATCAATCAGCACTTTACAAACTGCTCAGAACGAGGGCCATGTGTTCAGTGTGGCCTAATTTTTGGGAACTGCAGTTCACCCCCCAGGGTGATTTGGTGGAGAGCACAAGGTTTAGAAATCTATTATCTTCTAATGAACAATTCAGTTGTCTCTGTTAAGAGTAATGGTTGCTGGGAGGTAAACTAAGGTCAAGGTGAAGGTCTGGTGATTCTCTGGACAACTAGCTAGTTGACTAGAAAGACCCAATGAGGCTGTTTTTTGAGTCAAATGTGTTTCTTAATGATGTACAGCTACTGAATGGAACTGACAAAAAAGCAAACCGCTATAACCATAAAACAAAGTCCTCAAAAAAGTGAATAATGTATTATAAAATGGGAACACTGCTCAAAGCAGGCGATTTGAAATCTAACTGTATAGAAACTGAATGTTCAATGCAGTGAATTTGTTATGAAAGCAGAAGCCACAAGGTCTTTTCCACTTTCCAAATTCACCCACACAGCATTTCATGATAGAGAAAGGTTTAATGTGTACAAAGCTTCAGAAGACATATCCCTGAATTATGAAATCAAAGTTATATCAATAATTGTAACAGTAATTATGAAATAATAATGTTTATCTCAAAACCAACACTCTTAAATATTAAATCTACAATAAACTCTGCTTCTGACCAATAAATCCATTAGCTTTAATGTTATTTTTGTATCATTGAGATACTATAAGGGTTTTTATTAATATTTTAAATGAGTTTCTATTTTTTGTTTTTCAATTAAAGTTTTAGTATATTAGTGTTTTTTTGTATTTTTGTGATTTGAATTTTTTATTTATTTTTAGTATTATTTTTTGCATGTCTATATAGTTTTCATTCATTTTTATTTCAGTTTCAGTTTGGTTTTAGTAAGTTAAACTAAATGAAAATGGGAAATGTTGCCTTGAAAACAGGCTAAAATAAAACAAGTTTAAGTTTTTTTTATATCTGTTAAAGTTTATTTTATTTCAAGAAAATGTTTTCACAAAAAAGTTTTTGTTTTGCTTAACTATAACAACCCAGCTTAACTCACAATGTTCTTTCAATGCTTTTGGGTTGACTAAATCTAGCAAAGTCCTAGAAACATTCAAAGAATCATTGTCCCGATTAATAATTTATTAGGCTTTGGGAACATGGATTGGTTCCATGATGCCATTCACCTTTTAAGCGCTTCTATTATCTAAATTAATTTGCATCAGGCACTGTTCAAGTCAATAATGGCTTTCCTCCATACTAAAATTCAAATACAAATTGTCATCTGCATTACAGAAAGCATCTTTATGGGCAGAGCAGTTACATTCCGACTCCAACGGTGAAAACTCAGCCAATACGATGCAGGATGGATTCCCACATTCAGTACAACCTTGGCCTCATACAACAGACCAAAAAGCAAGACTAAACTAGCTCAGTACATAACTGGAGCTATAAATAAACTGAGAACAATACAGGAATGCTACAAGGGGAAAAAAGAGAGCGAGACAGATCAAGATGAGGAGAGCAGCAGTGTTAGCTAAAATAAGGCCCTTTCATGGTCTCACTTTGAACCAGATCCGTGCGTCCCTGAGCGCTGTGTGGCCCACTATGTGGGTCAGAACGACAAGGCACATCTTCAGTACATCTCGCTGCCTGTCACAGGCTTTGGGCTGTGAGATCAGGAGGTGATGAGCTCTCCGTCAGAGCCAAGCACACAGCAGTCTAGTGTCACCCAGAGACAGGCCCCATTGTTCTGCAGGCACACCAGGCATTTACTGAAAACCTGCATGTCGTCTGCTACAACAACAGTACTTCTTGATTTCTGGACTCATTCCCCTCCCATTCCCAATGGCCCAATCCATCTTCCATTGAAATAAACCCAGGCTTTAGGCAGGGGTGCATGGTGTGAATGTCGAAGGGAGTTTGGAGTGACAGTCTCGAGGTCTGTACCCTCAATGTTTTGCTCGGTTGAAACGTTTGGTGTGACACCGCTAATAAATCACAGCACAAGAAGACGGGCGATGGGGCGGATCACGCCGCAACTAGACCAAAAGCATCAACAAATCTACATTGTTAACAAGTCAAAAAAGTTGAGACACATGGGAAACATTGAGATCTTAGGTCACACCTCTGCATTTCTACCATAATTAGTAAGATATCACAAATCAGAGATTTCCTGAACTTTAGAGACATTTCAAATCCCATAATCCTATGATTGCAAGGGGAATGCGTTGGCTTATCTGTATATTAAACTCTAACCTCTCTGATCCATGATAAAGCTCCTTTTAATCAATATAATGGCTTATTTTGTATTTGTCACAAATCGAGCAGAGGCAAACAATCCCTTTATGTGACAATGGTCCACTTGTCGTACTAATGAAACAAATCACCTTAAAAGATGTAGTAAAGTTTAGGAATGCCACTATACTGACCAAAAAGGTGTTCCTAAACAGGCTGGCATGTTGAAATAATGACTGTTGCTTAATAAATCCCTGAAATAAGCAATTTAGAGTAATCCAAAGCTAGACAGAATAATATGCAGGTTATTGTGACATTCACAACTGTCATGCAAAGCACTATCGATTGTATTATGAATCATGACTTGAAGTGTTATCACATTTAAAGATAGTTGGCCAAAAATGATTACTTACCCTGTTTTTGTCCAAACAATGAAAGCCAATGTTGTTTTAGACCCTACTGATTCCATTGTATGGACAAAAATGGTGAAAAGTTTAAAATATGTATATAATAAAAGGAAGTAAGTCATACCGTTTTGGAACAACATGAATGCGTGTAAATCAAGACAGGACTATCCTCACCTGTTGAGAGGCTGAGATTTTATTCTTCTGCATTTGTTCCAACTTAACCCCTTTACAGCAAACAGAACAACCTAAAAGTGCCAAATGCAACGGGTTATCAAGTATCAGATATCACTACATACCATACCCATAAAATGCCCTAACTGCCAAAAACTAACTGGAAACTGCCCTAACCCTAAACATTCAAACTCCAGACAAATCAAGGCCCACTCACATTTAAAGCTCACAACCTAAATGACAGAACAACCTAAAAGTGCCAAATGCAACGGGTTATCAAGTATCAGATATCACTACATACCATACCCATAAAATGCCCTAACTGCCAAAAACTAACTGGAAACTGCCCTAACCCTAAACATTCAAACTCCAGACAAATCAAGGCCCACTCACATTTAAAGCTCACAACCTAAATGGTCCTCAGAGCCAGTCATAATCCCCACCAACCCTGAGGGAGATATAAAAGGATAACGTAGGTCCTGGCTTTGTATTTCGCTCTGTACACCTCCACACTCTCAAAGCCTCTCTACAGCACAGCACACGCGCCCCCTCAATTATACAGGAATTAGATGCACTTCAAGATGGGGGGAAAAAAATGCTTTAGTGCTAAGCATCCTTTGCACTTTAAATGCTGCAGCCTCTGAGTATACGCATTTAACACAGATCAAGCAAATGAGGTCTTGAGTCACAAAGAGAGGGTGTAGTAACATTCAACTTTCTCTGGCTTTTTATAAGCCTTTTTTTCTTTTTAGCCTACATATTGTACAGTTATATGATAAACACCAAATTAAGGAGTAAAGCTAATTTGACATTTAATGAAGCAAACCGATACCCATACATTTGCACTGGGTCAGTCTGTAACACATAACATCATTGGACGATATCTAATAAGCAGCAGCAGGCCCAAATTTGAAGATCTTTTGCAGAAAATTTGGTTTGGACCACGGTAACATGCTTCTGTTACATTCGGGCTATGGTTAAACTATTCCATATGAGAGTTCCTCACCGCCAAGTGGCTGTTCATGCAGCACACTAACCCAGTTTCCACAGTGGCCCCTGATCCTAGAGTGGAAGGTTACGTCCAACAACAAAAATAAATTTAACAGTCTCATGGCAAACATTAGAGCTGAGCAAATACACTTGGACTCAAAGCACAAGTTGGACATGTTTGCCTCACCCGATGACAGCAAGCCATTGAGCAAGAGCTTGTGTACATAGGAGCTCAAAAAATCCCCTGCAATAACTCATCTCTCACCCTCATTCTTTCTACCTAATGTCCTATTGTCAAAGGCAGGGCAGGTACTTTGTCAAGGGCACACCATGGTGTTCTTATTTAAAAGGCCCTTAGCGAGCTTAGCATGCACCGCTCTGTAAAACATGGAGATAGAAATCATATCCCATATAGGGGCAGGTGTTAGTGTGTGCCAACTTGCCAACAGCCTGAAAGCTTTGGAACACCATGCCACACTGTTGTTGGAAACTTGGGATCAGTATTCTTGTGTATATAGTTAGTTTATATATGGTTATGTTTACAAAATCTTGTTGACCCTATGGGACTCAACTTGAGTGACCTCATCCCATTGAGAGATGGAGTATCAAGGCACACAATGTAAAATTCATCTAAAAAAAATTTATGCTGGGTCTTAAAATAGCTTGAATAATGGATCATGGTTGGACAAGCTAAAACATGCGTAATAGAACATCATCTATACTATCATATTGGGAAAATCTGAAAATTCACTGTGAGAACTGTCAAACACAAAGCAGGTTTGTATATAGGGGTCTTAAGTGGATTCATCTTCTGCCACAGGGGTAAACAGTTAGGGTGAGGATGCCTATGGGACGGTCACTGCTGCATTCTGCAGGTTTCATTCACATCCTGACTCTCCAGTCATATGAAAATGTAGGTCAAAGTGGAATAAAGCCTAATCACTATGAGTAATATGCTCAGTCAGAGATTTTAAACAGATTTGTTATCTGGCTGGCCAGTTAGTAAAATGAGTTCATAATTAATGCGATTCAGAATTATTACTAGTTTGGAAACCAGCATCCCTTATCTGCCTTTCAGATAATGAAAACACAAATCATTACACATTACTTCCAAAGCACTGCAAACTCAACAAATTATACACAAAGAAAACATACAAGAGGAAACTTAAAAAAACTGATACAGCTTCAGCACAACGGATAATTACATAACATTTGGTTTTACTTCCCATTAAAAAGGGATTTAAATGGTAGAAGTCATGGTGAAAGGAGACCACGAGAATGGAAATGAGATTTGCCTAGAAGAGGCCAGTCTTTCAGAACAATGACACAAAGTCACCACAGAGGAAATGACACGTCAGTCACTGACAAATGGGAAGGTCTGAATTCAGCCATTTGAATAGTATAAAAAATGTTTTAGTATTAAAGAGTAATAGGACTGCTAAAACTTACTGGCTAATTTTGTACTACATAAAAATGTAAAAGATGACCTACACTGAGCATGACTGATGCTTTTGAATAATCCCTCATGGCATCGCAGGAGTCTTTTAAATTCTCCAAGAAAGAAAGGTCTGCAATACATAGTCATTTTATGACAGCGACATTTATGGATAGCACAGTACAGCCATAAAACTTGGGTGTGAATTCCTAGGGCTAAGGAGGAGGAATGCATAAGATCTCGGGACCATACATCAGGAGACCCACGCATACATATGTCTACATCAATAACAGATGTTACTTTGCTAACTGTCTCCAAGTAAGTACTGTGGCATGACACGGTTCACGAGAATGGGAGAAGAACGCAGCTTTTTGCCACGAGTAACCTAACAGTCATGTTGGGATGACTCTCGTGACATAAATCAAATCCTTTGGAAAATTGTGCAATAGTCATCTACATGGGCCATGTCAACACCATGCTGCATTTAATATGATTTTTTGAAACATGGGTGCTGGTCGCACTTCCACAAATCTTCTGACTTCTTAAGGAATATCTACTTACAACTAATAATGTCTCAATGCCACAGTTGCCTCCTTTTGAAGCCATTAACAACAGCTAACAGCTGCGAAATAACATTCAAGATAGAGATATGAATACCTTATATACGTACAAGCATCCAAAGCCTCTGGCATTATGATTATTAAATAAAGATCTCACAACCTTTCCCAGCATGAACCGGTCTCAATATCACAAATCTTTGCAGTCACCTCGGCGTGAACTCCAAGAACATACAGTCTGTTTCAAATTAGCTACCTTAGATATGAAAAGATGAGGAAGGGGGTGTTCAAAGACTTGAGTTTTTAATAGGATGGAACTTTTATGAGGAGCGGGCTATTTGTAGATGAAAGGGAGAAACAATTCTCTTGTCTGCCTGTGGCATTGATGCTAATAAACACCTTTGCTCTCTATAACAATGTCCCTGAACGAGGTTGGCTCACCTGTACGCTTCCTTGAACAGCACTAAGCTCGCAATTTTAAAGAAGCAAAATCATGAGCAATTAGCTTTGTGTGGGCATTTGCCAGGAGCATCAGCCATTAGAGACAAGTAAAATAAAGATTCTTTCATTAGCTCCAACTGTGGTTAAATCTGTAGCTCTATTAGAGGAAACGAAAATATTCAGGGTTCATAAGACAAATAGTTTAAAGATACTTTCAATAGTGGTGGCTTGTGGTATAGGGCATGTTGGGCTGTCAGTGGCCACACTTAAAAAAGCAACAAGTTTTCAGAGACTGTTTCAAATTACTAACTGGTCCCAATGAGTGGAGCTTGGTTTAATATTTTGTCAATGACATAATTTTTAATTGTGGCTATGTTTCCAAATACTCCATTGAGGTCATTGAAGAATGTGAACGTGAAGTATGTGGAGGACCAGTAGTTGTCAGGTGACTCTTTAAATAAATCCAGGTGGTTTGTGCAGTGCTATGAATGACAGTTTGCATAGCTGAATTCAGAATGTTTGACGTGTGTTGCCTTCTAGAAGCATGAGCAAACATTGCGCACGTAAGAAGGTGCAGTGAAAGACGTGCTCTGTGATATTCTGTTGAAGCGCACATAGTGAAGCGTTCTTTGGAATATGTGTACATAGTGGAATATTCAATGGAACTAACAGTTGACATGGATGGAGGTTTGATTTGCGGATTCACCTACAGCAGGAAATAAGCAATTTCCAAATAATGAAAACCCCACTCCTCCAGGCTTCCACAACACAACAATTACATCAGTGGCAAAAGTTTACGAGGGGTCACAAAAACAAGGGACCTGAAAAACAAGTGAAAACAGAAGGAATGCACAAATAGAGGCTTATTTTAATGAGGCCTCTGGATCAGTGCAAAAATCACATGCTTACGATATTTTGAGTAGCACTAAGCCAGGCGAAACAAATCATATTTATAGCCGCTCATCGCAAGGCAAATAAGCCAAATTTATCGGTGTAGACATTTTGAGGTCAAATGTATGGACAGCTCCTACAAAAAGCAAGGCTGTTTCTTGAGGGTGTTTCCTTCTAAAGCTGCTGATAAACTATTGCTGCATGTCACGACCTTGCTGAGCCATATATGTGGTGTGAACATCCTTGAATGAGGAATGGTATGACGATGAGATCATTCAGAAGTATGAGAAAGCGTGATAAGCCTGTAAAAACACTTCCACGAAACTTGTGACTCATTAAAAAGACCTTAATGTTTGGGCAGCCATGGTATATTACAATGAGCTTCACAGTTGCAATCAAAAACGATTGAAACAATGATAAAGAAATTGTATGCCATGCTAGAGTTTATCAATCTACATCAGTTATCAAACAGCCCAAGGCGTGTGAGTCAACTGATGAGTGATCTGAGCCAATCCCACTTTTCGTCAGGCTTGCTGCCACACGATTAGCGACGTGACACTGGCATGTTGTTGTTTTTGCAAACCCTCATCATGACACATAATAAACTTCAGATTTTACAAAAAGGCTGATTTGAATGTCATCAGTGCATTTAAAGTATGTGACGAGAAAACAGAAAAAAGCTTGGTGCTGAAGGGTTTGACAGCTTTCATAAGATAAACATAATTCTCCATGCATCTGGAGTGTGCCCTATTACACCTGCTGTGCGGATAGTGAGCTTTACCTGAACAGGAAGCCCTTAAGAGATCCGCTGCCATGGAAAAAAAGTCACCAGGTGATTAACAGCAATGATAATCATTCATCAGCGCTACTGCAGTTACCATAGTTCATTACCAGCTGTTAACTCTAATGATACAGCAGAATATTTTCCTCAGTGTAGCATTCACAGTGCAGCGCTCCCAAACTTAAGTCAAACCCAACGCGACCTTACCAACCAGCGACAAGACCAAATTCACATGGCAAAACTTGAGGATATGCGCTTAGGCAAGCACTCTCTGTCTTTGTGCAGCATGCTAGCTGAACTTATTTGCGGAAGTGGTGTAAGCGGCCAGCTGTGGACTGAATCAGCTCATGTGCTGACAGTCAGAGGGAAGTTTGAGGCTCGTAACGTGGTTAATCTGATAGCAGCAGCAACCTCCATTGAGAGCTTGCTTCCTACAGGATGTGACTCATGATTGTGAGAATGTTTGAGGTGCAGTTACAGATTCACATCCGGCAGTTTGAGCAAACAACGCTTTCACACAAAAATGCAAAAAATGTGCAAATATTCCAAGAATCTCAGGCAAACAGGTTTTGTTTAATTAGCTGACAATCAAACTGTTAGCATCCAAATCAATCAAGTAAAAACGCAATTGAGCATGAGTGTTTCTGGGACAGGATGCAACAGGAAATGCTCACTGTCTCTTTCAAACATGGCCACTCCCCCTTCCTTCTGATCCCATGAGTAACTCTTTAACTGCATCTGAAATTGCTCCCTATTTCCTAAATAGTGCATTATATGGGGTGTCGCATATTTTTGTATTATTTTTTAATCATTGCAAAAAAATGCTAGTAGCAGGATTGTAAAATGAATAGATGTGATTATGATCATTTGATAAAATGAAGAGAGCAAGCCGTAGTTACGTTTGGGATCGTTTTACTTTGTTGACTGTTTCCTATCCCATCACGGAGACCGCTGATGGCGCCTCTTTAAATGGTTTCGTGGTGCTCGTTGTTGTCTATTTGTTTTAAAAAATCCGGCATTTACAGTGCATTAGATCGTGAGCGCAGGTTTAGTTAGATGTATTTGGAGGTTATTGCTCACGTACCTCTCTCATTCGGCACAAATCCAAATGTTTCCATAGTTGCAATGTATTTGAATGTTAAACTATTATTTATAATGTTAACTAGGCTTGTACTTTACACGCATTCGCATGTAGACGGAAAAGATTATCCTCTTCACATGAGCAAAAATGTCCTTGTCATTCTGAAACATAAAAAAACTCAATTTTTGGAGTAAGATATAATCCGCAAAAGTGTTTACTTTTATTTTTGCACATTCACAATAAAAACAGAATATTTGTGCTTTTGTAAAATAAAGTAAACAAACAGAATGCGCGTTGTCATCCTTTCCTTTCCGTGAACTTGTTTATGGAGCGCCGTGCCACACTTCTGTTTTAAATCTGTTAGCTTAATTATTTAAGTCAGATATATTTATTAATTTTTTTAATGAAAACAAATTGTTATTTTAGGCCTATTACTTACATAGGCTATACATTTTCCTTAAAGCATCCCATTTTGTCCCAGGGCTTGAAAACCCGTGCCCTAGGCTAGTTAGGTTCATGCAGAAACTTGTGAACGATGCTCTTATAGTTGTGGCATCACCGTTTAGTGACATCATTGAATGTTCCGGGAAAACGTTTTGTCAATTTTATTGTCATTCACTTTTTATCACTGTTTTCACATCTCTTACTTTGGGAAACATGTGGGAAGGGAAATGAAAGATTTCATGGCCATGAATTAAGAATTCATTCGATTTATTAATTTGTTCCCTCATTTTAGTTAAATCATGGGTTATTTAAGGAACAAAATGAATGAAACATGGACAGTGGCCATAAATTTAATAAGTCGTTGGAACGAATTAACAAGTTGTAGGAATGAACAGCCTATCTGTCCTGTGTCCCGCAGCCCTGCAAAGCGCAGACCCCGATATGAAACCATTATCTGGGGAAATTACTTATGAAACAATTATCTGGGGAAATGACTTAGTTACTACATTTCTATTGCTTTCCAAGTTGAAGAACTTTGTGCTGTTTCTATTTTAATGTACTTTTAAAGTTTAAATCACATTAAAAGCTTAATTTGTACATTATGAATGAATGATGATGCATCTATATACCATAACCGTCACTCACAGCTGCTCGCACGTGTTTTGTGCATGAGCCGCATGCAGCCCAAAATTAAATAGCTTTAGATTTATTATATAATTTTACAATCCACGAAATTGCAATGCTGGTAAAGTATGCATCTACAGTACAAAGTCAAATTATTATTATTATTATTACTATTAATACCATCATTAATTTCCATACCTAAAAAAAACAAGCACATATATTCTACAACATCATCATTTCTACTCAGAATTCACTCGTTCACTTTCACCCTATATAGTGCACTATAAGGCATTCGCTATACATGATAGTGAATGTTGCAACATTTGGCTTCCTATAGTGAGATTGATTAGGATAAAAATTTTACCTGAGAATGAAAGCAGCTGTGACTGCATAACAGAAGTAATCACTGGCCGCAGGAAATAGCTACTGGAATCCAGCAGATTGCCAATGAAACAATCTCTTATAAAGAAACAAGGCTTGCATTGATTATGTATTACATTAATTACAGTTTTAAAGACTATAAATCCCATAAACACGACCAAGAGGTTGAATAAGTGTAATCTGAGATGTTGGGTAATGAAGGACATCTGAGTTCTGATTACAGTTGCAGAAGTCATTGAAAAATGCAAACACTGCTATCAATCAGCAGCAGTCAGTCTATCAGCTCACAAAAAATTCCATTTGAAGAAATAAACTTTTGGCATTCCATATATGGGCTGCAAAGATCAAAGGGCTTTTGGTTGAAGCAGGGTTTGAAAGCCCATGGGGTTCCCTGACCTGACCTTTTGTTGTCCTTTGCCTATCCATAGACATTTAGGCCTGACTCAGGGCTGACGCCATGAGGAACCTGATAGGCCCCTAAGCCTCCTTCTTTCTACCCCTCACCCATATGTTCAATCAGTCAAGGCAATATGCCATACATCTACACATGGTGCTGGTTAGGGCAACAGCCACCCCCCAGGGACAGGGGCAACTACAGGTATCAGGCTCCTGACTAGTCACCCCCTGACTAGAGTGTTGAAAGCTACACTCTAAAAAATGCTGGGTTGTTTCAACCCAACTTTGGGTCAAATATGGACTAACCCAACCGTTGGGTTAAATTTTTACATTCAATTTTTAACCCAAAAGTTGGGTTAGTCCATATTTGACCCAAAGTTGGGTTGAAACAACCCAGCATTTTTTAGAGTGTATAGCTTTCAAGCACATTACAAGCAGATAGAGTCCTCTGTGATCACTCGAGAGGTTATAGAGAAGAAAACACGTGGAAAAGTTACTAGTGTGTGATGGCTTTTATTAACAACACAGAAACCCCTACAGGTTTCCCTTACACTGTGAAAAAAAGACCCTTTCTAGATTATCTGCATTCCACTAATCTCCCTCTCAAGAGAGAGGGGTTTACATAGTCAAAGCATGCATATTGAGTGGTTTAAGTTAACATTCATCTGTATGTAAAAGGCAGAGACTGTGTTCTCTGAAGAGTCTCACTTTTACTGGAGAAAGAATAATGACTGCAGTGATCTGACTAGCTCTCCTACTGTGCCTTTTATTGGGAGATTCGGTTGTAGGAGCCAGTGAGTTTGAGAAGCCCATTTTTCCTTGGAGTGATTTGAAGATTACAGCTTGTGTGTTTAGGGCTGAACTCAAAGAAAAGCGTTTCTGAGATTATGGTCTGCATTTGTAATTCCGCTCTGTGTGGTGTGATCGGCTCCTAGGGTTGCAAAGGGGTGGAAAATTTCTGGTAAATTTCCAGAAACTTTCCAAAAATCTGGAATATTCCAAAAAATACTGGAAGGCTCCTAGGGTTGCAAAGGGGTGGAAAATTTCTGGTAAATTTCCAGAAACTTTCCAAAAATCTGGAATATTCCAAAAAATACTGGAAAGTTTCCAAAATTTACTGGAAATGTTCCACCTTTTTGCAACCCTATCGGCTCCAGTGGTCCAGTTCTGCTCCGGTCTATAGTTTAGCTGTCAGGACTGACCCTCAAAACCATAACTAATAGCTCCATTACATACAAAGATAAAAAAGGGAAGTTCAAATGCTCAAAAATTAAACTCAAAAATGAAACTCATGACTTATTACTGCAAACCTGCATGAATTTCTTTCATTGGAACACAAAAGAAGTTAAATTTTTTATTCACTTAAAATCTCCCCCTCTGCCATTGCTCTCAAATTTCATTTGTACTTATGTCCACTAAGACATGGCACACCAAAATGGGATTTTGAGATTGAAAATGAGATTTGACTAAAAGGAAGACTTGAGCAGTGCAAAAGTTGTATAGGGCACTTTTAAAACAGTTACAGGCCTCATTCACTAGGAAAGAGCAGCAAGGGCATTTTGCTAAACTTCTCATTTTGTATTCCACAGAAATAAAAGTAATTTAGGTTTGAACCAACATAGGGGTAAATGAAAACTATTTGAAATTTAAATGAACTATCCCTTTAACACTTCCAAAATGAATTTTTCTGTTTGTGTAAAATAATAATACTACTACTAATAATAATAAAAGAATTAAAATAAAACAAAGCAAGGAACAGAAAACACAGGCTTGTTTATCATTGTTGGCAAAGAAGGTTGTGATACAATTATAATAAGCATGCAGCTGCAGTGAATGTTCACCATGTGTATCACAGAGCACATTGTTAACATGTTATGTTAACAAAAGATTTATAAAGTCTTTAAGTCATTCGCAGGGAGGTCTGCCCAGAGGTTTCCCAGCAGTAAAAACATTTCACATTTAGGGAACTGACCATAATAGTTACTACCCTGCATATGATGCATTATATCTATGCAGGAGAGTTTATTCTCCACTCTGAACAATGGGACTCTTGTGAGGCCCTCAACCCTGACATGCTCACGAGATGGAGAACTTCACCTCTCTGGAACACAAGGGCAGCACATTTCTATCAACGGTGGAGTAATTTACACAGAAGAGGATGACCTCAGCAGTGATCTGACACATGAGATACACACACGCAAATATCTTTGCCCCGGAAATCATTTTGAAAACTACACTTCCTCAATCAGAAAAGGGCAAACGAAACTTATAAGAAAAGACATTACTGGTGGCACGATAACAGCTGTGGAGGGGTGGAGTGAAGCGGACAGGTTGGAGAGGGCTCAAGTTTCTGTCTCTCTGATTAGATGGACAGGCATCCAAATGGGCAAAGGGGACGGGACAGGAGAGACCCCTCAGCTGGGGCGAAGTGTGTGTTGATGCATACAGCAGGTTTAATGTGACAGCGTAGCATTCCTCACGGCCACACTAGATACGTATCGCTCAGCAGTGGGCTCAGATGAACAAAGTTCAGACATCTGCCTGGCAGCCATGTTGTGGATTGCTTCATCTCTTGGGCACTGGATCTAAACTGATGACTAGTGTGTGACCGCATGAAAGTCAATATGCAGTGCCAATTCCTTTGATGAGAAAAGCAAGTCATGGGAGAGAAAAGCAGGTTTGTAAACCATGAACAAAAACACTAATAAAATATTTTATATAAATGCTTCCTGATGATTATATAAACAATGCCTAACAGTGATGATTATAGTTGATGTCTGTTGCATCACTGGAAACCCAGTGTCAATAATTACAATGGCTAAATTTAATCCAAGACAAAAAAACACTCTCTAATAGTGTGACTAAAATGTATTCATAATCCCTAGGATCACACAAAGGAATTGATGAAAATCTGCTGCCCTTTGACAATCCTTAGTAATCTCCTTACATCCTTTTCATGTAACGACAGCTTTCCTACACAGCTGGGATGAGGCAATGGTAAGGTAGAAGCCTAACATTTTCAGTTAAAGTATTGTATTTCTTTTTTTGTCGTTGATCCATTTGATCTCCACTTTTAAAAAATTACAAATAACAAAGCTTCTAAAAAAGACATATCAAGAGTCTTCAAAATATCATTGATTATTAGAGGAAAAAAATGCCATTTCTGCCAAGAAACCTCCACACTCAAGTGGGTGATAAGAGTTCAATTTGTCTGTGCCCAGCAACCAGATTTGTAATTATTCAGGCAAGTCGCTAAAAATGTTTTTACTTTAACTCGTTCTTCGAATTGTCTCTTTGTTATGACAGTAATTTTTCTGACAAAGAAAACTGTCTGTAAAAAAAAAAAGTTTGCACTAATGCACTTTAGCACCCCTCGCGTAATTTTCCCAGATTAGCTCGCTGGACTGAAGAGAATGCAGAAGAAAGGGTAAGAGTGGAGAGAAAGGAGAGTATTTTAGATTTCTGCCCAGAGTTAGCGCCCATTGCCCGGGGTGCTTATTAGGGCCCTGTAAAGGGAAAGCACCACTGAGCGCTCAGCAGAGTGGAGCACGGCTCAGCGGAGGTAAATAAGTGGTGCTCAAAATGTAAATAATCACACGCTGCTGACACCTTTGTCCCACATGAGAGTTATTTATAGGAACGGTGAGAGAGAGGTAGGAAGCGTTACAGAGATACAGTCAGGGATTGAGATGCTTTTTCTCAATTTCCCAGAAATATCTGAATAAATGCAAAGCAGGAGTAAGAGAGGGAACGAAATCTTGCAGGGTGCATGATAAAGCAATGGGTAGACATCAGTTCCTCCTTTATCCTTGAATGGGAACACTGATGACAAATGACTGCTTCAAAGAACTTAAGCAAGCTGTTTGGAAACTTGCTCTGGATGGGCTTAACCTGCAACTTCCAACCAGACTGCTGGGCTTAGATAATGTCTTCATCTTCTGCCTCTCATTCTCTGAAATCAGAGAGGTTCATGAGTGTGAGTTAAGAATGGGAACAAAGTAGGAGAGTTAGTGACTAATATTGCTTAGATTAATCTTGAGGTGCAAAAACCACCAGCAGACGGGAACACGCTACACCGCATTCACGTACACTCAGGCGACAAACTATCCTGTCATGAACTGCAAGCCAAGGCACAGCAGGTGTAGATGAGTCACTGTATTAAGCGGCTCTCATGAACACCTGTCTGTTGTCTGGATGAATCAGGCCTTTTATCAGTCTAACTTTCTCAAGAGGCTCCAAAGCACAACTCAACCACATCCTCCTCCATATAGCCCTATCAAAATGACTCACCACTTCGTCTACGGAAACCAGCAGAACGGAGAGCTAAAGCTCATTATATGCCATCCTGCCCTCCGGCATCACCTGAAGGGTTCTCCATGCTTAAAGACCCAAGAGTTTGAGCCTTATCTATGGCTGATTGTTCTCCTTGTTTACTCAAAGGCACACCATTTGCTCAACTATGCAGGTAGACCAAACAAAAGAACAGCTTATTGTAATGTTGAACCCCAGTGGTAACATGCTAGTAGGCCTTTGTTTGAAAAGGTGGAAGGCCAGTTGCGATAACAAGGAAATGTAGGCTCTTCTTGGCTCTTCTTTTTTAAAGAAAACTTGGTAAAACTGAGCAAGTAACTGCCAAGTCTTTGCCACCATCAACTTGACCACAACCAGCCTGCAGTGTGTCTGCAACTCAGCAAGGAGGAAGTTGTGTGGAGTCAAGCGTGACCCACTTTTATACCTGGAGTACAGTAAGCAGGTTTGAGGAGCTGGCTCATTTGGCAGAGAAAAGCAACATTAGACAAAAGTAACCTAAGGTGCATCCTATTTCTCACATTGTACTTCTGCACTATCCTATGCCATTTAGTGTGGTGTTTGCCACACTACGAGCACCCTGATGTGCAACTGAGAAAACAAGGTGTTGAATGTTGAACATTTTATGCCCTCAACGGTCACAGCTTCCCTACATAGCTGAAGGACAGGGACTAGTGGCAACATCACTTGCATTTGAATTGACACATTTAAGACAATTCTTGTACAACTGTGCTAGTCAAATTACCTTTTGGTGATGTGTCAAGCAGAGACAGTTGCCGATGTGTTAAGCAGATTTCAACTTTATGCAAATGCATAATGATGTGATTTGGGCAACTACCAATAAAGAGTGGAGCTCACATGATACACCTTCTAACACCGTTAGATACTGCAGTCGAGAAAGAATACCTACTAACCAAGTACAACTTGGTGACCTCCAACAATTCAATCTTTGTCAGTCCTTTTCTCCAAGAAATGGGATACATCTATGTACTTAAGTGAAATTTAATTCATAGGATGAACATCAAGCTTGAAAGTAAAGCGGAACAAGGAAGCAAGCATTGCTGGCCTATCTAGGGCAAAAGCCAAGGTGTTTGTAAGCATTAACAGCACAGAGTGAGCTTCCTCATCAGATGTGTTACACACAGGAAGCTGAAGGCTTCCTTTTCCTTTTTGATGATACAAATGCAAAGACAGAATAGATAGCAGCAACACAAGAACATTAGCAAGACAGAGCAAGAGAGCTGCAGAGAAAATTGAGATGCTTCGTCAACTGAGGTCCAAATTCCTGGATGTTGTTCAAAGTAGCACTGTTGGTCTATTAATAGGCATGCTGTTGATTATGCAGAACTCTGCTAAAGTAAACCTTGCAGAATACCATATTGTACAGTTAATATTGAAAGTTTGGGAACAAGGCTTTCAGTCACTGACGAAACAAGCTTTATGGTGCTCAGGGTGTTCACTGATCATCTTGCTGTATCAGGGCTGCCTCAAATCCATTAAGCCTGAAAGTGGAGTGGATATGTTTGTTCTTGCAATCACAAGCCTCGGAGCAAAACGTACCAGATTAGGACATCAGGCCTGCATTCCTTCAGCTTGGGAGAATCACATGTGAAGCGTCACGGCACTGCCATTCTGACTGGCTCTGTCTGGAATCAGAAGAACTCGCAACGATGAGGATGGCCCCACAAGAACAAGAATGCAGGGATTCCGCTTTATACATTCCAGTGGTACCATCCTGCATTCTTTCTGTCTTCTGGTGTCCGTTCCAATGGCATACAGCGGACAATGAGAGCAGAGAGGATGTCACATGGACAAGAGTGCAGGAAGATTATTTTAGACAACAGATTTTAGGTAACACTGGAGCTTTAGTGAGGGTTTTTTTTTTATTTTTTTTACACAATCCGAAACCGCTTTCTGTGCAGAGTGAGCATTTGAGCACTATACTCCAATATTTATGAAGATGCAGGTGGACTGAATGTGCACTGAATTTTTTAGACTGCCTATCCTCTTCACATTTATATACACAATGAAACCAAGAGCAGAATTATCTACATATGTGGTTTGGTGTGGAATATAATTTTGGTCAGACGGACGGCCATGGGTGCTCATCTCTCCCTTTAACCCCACTAACCTATGCAGGGTCACAGACAGGTCATCATCACATGGGAACATCCAGCAAGGCAGGAACCAGCCACCTAACTGTCACATTCCACACGGGAAAGGCAGAAGACAGAAAATCTGCTGCGAGGGAAGGAATGTTAAAGGGTCAATGGGGAGTAGGAAGTAATTTTATAAGGAAATGGATTCACATTTTTCACAATTTCGGGTGAAATACACAAGTATAGTGTTCATCGAACAACAATTACTATCAAGTGGAGGTGTGTAACAGTCAACCGGAACAGATTTCTATCGAATTTCCTGGGTATACCTAGATCTATCAATTTTATATGGTAATCAAATATAAACGCTTAATAAAAGTTGAATACAGTTCTGCTTGTGGATATCTAGAAAACTAGCTACTAAGCATTGCAAATCATCTTCTGAAGCTTGAATACCACCAACCTGGCATATTTATAATTAGTTCTCAAAATTCCTCATTATATTAACCTGGTACTTTACAACCCAACTTGCTCTCTGAAGTTGCATAACTCAACCAATCAGATTAGAGCTTGCCAGATCATCAAAGTCTGTGTGCAATATTCACAAATCGTGCCTGTGCCATTTGAGATTCGGTATACAGTTACATGGGAGGGTCACTGTGACCGACAGAGCATCAGTGTACAGTTGGGTACAACAGCTGAGCTGAGATTGTGCCACACTTCTAGGTTTTTCATTCCTAAAGCACATGTGAGAGCTAGAACATTCCTTCAGGCCAACACTGCCCCACATCATTACCCAAAACTGTCTGCTCCAGTTCTGGCCATGGAATGGAATGACAGCGGCAGATGAGGTGTTGCTATTTTTAGCTTGTAAATAGGGGAAGAAAATCGAAATTCTGGAATGAATGAATACTTTGTATTTTTTGCATGGACAAGTATTCCTGCAGCCTGCTTTAGGGTCACTGAGAGGTGTCCAGAATGATGTGTACTGCTGCAGAGGATGAGCGAAGCTTGCCTGAGCATCCTAAATTAAGTTAACCTCCGGCAGGAGAGGACGTCCTAGTTTTGCACCCACAACAGGGGGTTTAACACAGCCTTGGAATGACGTTACAGACCCTGACAACCCAATAAACACCAGCTCTTGTTGATACAGCTCAGGCTACACCTCTAGTACTGCATTTATATAGGTGTGACAGAGCTAAAATATCCCTGACATTTAACAGAAACAGCCTGCCTCGGCTCCAATTAAACAAGACGCATTCCTTCAGATTGAGTGAAGCACCATCACATACCTGTAATGAGATTTGGAGAAGAGGAGAAAAAACAGCAGTTTCAGTAAATTCCAGACTTTCTTGGGAAAATTAGCATGCACGCACATTGGTCTGATGAAAGAAGAAACTCAGTTATAGCCAGGTCTGCCACATATCCTGACTTGCTTTATTTTTACAGACAACTTATGATATGATCTGCACATGAAATTGATCTAAACACTTCATAAGTCTGAGCTCTTAACTAACGAGAGATAAGTAGACTTGGCCCAAAACATACTTCACAGAAATATGTGAATGCAAATGCTTCAAGCTATACAAGTTCAATTTCACACGTCTATTTTACACTGTACTAAAAGATCATCAGGACTTTTTGTTAACCATTTCAGCCAAGCACTTCTGAAAAAGCAACCTACTTATATACATATAAAATACTAAAAAACTATTTATTTCAAAACTTTACAAAAACAAAAATTTATTAAATTTCTCATTTTAATTTAGTTGAACTTGATGTATTAAAAAATAACAGAAAATTAATAAAAAACTATAATAGTATTGCAACGATATATATATATATATATATATATATATATATATAAAACTCAACTCTCCTACTTATCAAAATCCAAAAAAAAAATCAGCTTGGTTTGTGGTTGGGTGAGGCAGCCAATACTAGAGAGAGACTCATTCAATCGAATGACCCCCTCCTAACGTTTTTTTGTCCTCTTTTAAAGCTGACGTCCTGCCACAAGAATCCAGAGAATGCAAACGCGAAACAGACACTGAAATCTGGGAGGAGTTGCGGGTCCAACCAGCCCACTCAGAGTCTGCAAAAAGCCACTTCAAGAGCAGCCTCTAAGATGCTTGTCATACAGGATACAAGGTTTACATGCTTCCAAATTTAGGGTACGCTACGTCATTGGGTCCTTTTAAAAAGAATGAAATCACTGAATGAAAAACTGAACCAGAGCCTTTGGAACAGTCAGAATCAATCTGACAATAACTGCAATGAATTTGATTAACTTATCAGCATATTATGCACGTAATTGGACTACACATTTTTACTGATTAGCACCCCCATTAGAAATATGTGCATTAAATGATGATGAAGCACAACTCACAACAAATGAGAATAGAGGTCGACCGATTGATCGGCCAATTTTTGGCATTTTTTAATTAATCGGCATCGGCCGATTGTGCTGCAAATTAGGCCGATTTATAGGCAGGCGCATCTGCGGGCAGCTAAGCGTTGTTGCGGAACGCCGGAGAATCTCTCTCTGGCTGCGTGAGACGGAGCAGCTCACACTCTGCAGCCGCTTCTGCAGGGCAAAACAGACCGTTTCGAAAGCGTAATTACGTTTTACCCTACTAGAATTGATGCCGGAACGTTATCATATTCATAAGTGCAAGTCATTTGCATGTGACAGTAGAAACATATGCAATTCAGATGAAACTTCTGGGCTGATTATAATGTGCACGATAACTTTCCTCATGAAATGTGTGTGTGGGTCCGACAATAGCCTCCACGATGTCATCGCTCGTGGCCAGTGCACTCTTAAGCAGTTATGAGCAGCAGGCTGTGTAATATGTGTGAACTCTTTTATTTTTGTTATCACTTGGCCATTTGACTTATAGAAGTGTCCAGTGTTTCCCATACATTGAGTTATTTGAGCACAAATAGATTTTCCAAAAGGCTTATACTTCCTTGAATAAACTGAGCACTGCACATTTCAAAATTAAAATGCAGCGCGGGTGTTTTTATATGAATGTATCTGTGAAAAGAACCGACCATCTTCAGAAAAGCTTCTATGTCATTTTCATTTCGTCTTTCCTGTAATGCCTGATAAAGTAGTGCTTATTTGATTACAGCCGTTACCGGGGAAACCGCTATATCGCCGCTCAAACATATGAATGAAATATGAAACAGAATGAATTTACATTTGCAAGTCTGTGAGAAACACTGGTGTCTGTCAGCAAACATAAACAAAAAGCATGCTTCAGAACTGTTTTGAAAAGGTGCTTAAGTTTTGAGCCATGAATTATTACTCTGAATTAGGCTACTACTACTATTACTATCTTGTATCCTGCAATAATCATTTACTCAAACTCACTTTTATGAGATGAAGGGGAATAAAAGAAAATCAGCCAAACATATCGGCCAAAAAAATCGGCATCATATATCGGCCATCGGCTGCCCTGATTTCTAAATATCTGCATCGGCCAGTGAAAAACCCATATCGGTCGACCTCTAAATGAGAACAAATGGGGTCAGTAGGGTGAAGGTAATTGAGGGCGAGACTGAACGGTAAAAGCACTTTGTGTGTGTGTGTGTGTGTGTGTGTGTGTGTGTGTGTGCGCACGCATGTAAACAGCATCTTAAGAGGCTTATTGAATAAAATGAGGGGCAGTTAGGACAAGGGGCTGAGGTGAGCAGTGAAATGTGAGGAATTTACTGCTCTCCCATTGTGACCTTTAACACACTTACACTACGTACAAAACCATAGGCACAGAGAGACAATGTTGAGAAAGAAAGTCTGCAAGAGATCAAACCAGATTTTCCTCACAAGTCTTGAAACTTGAATTACACTGTTACATATCACATGCTATAGATCAGGATCTCAAAGAGGAGATGAGCACAATGTTGCGGGAGAGGGCTTCAACAAGCCTCAGCAAGCAAACAAAACTCCATGTCAGAGACAGACAAGCAGCTGCATGAGATTACGCATTCTTTTGGGAGGAGTACAAGCTGCTTTATGTTACCTGTGAAGTATTTACAGTGGATCTGGTCCTTTAAAGAGTTACTATGCAGGCAATAAGCTGCAAAAACAGGTAATTCAACAATGTCATGGTAAAAAATGAAATGCCTCGAAAGTTTCAAATACTTCACAGAGCAAATATCAAGTTATCACATGGAGAGAGGGTGAGGGGAACTGACAGACTCAGTTGTAAGAAATAGATTATGAATCTAGTGAGAAGTGAAACCGCAAAACCCTCCAAACTTGAGCTGAAAGCAAGAAAGATGCAAGAAAGCAAGAAAGAACCTTTTTAAGGAAAGAGCTGTATGCACACATTTTCTGCTTTGCATACACTTTTCAGTCATTGTGCAACTGTAGAGGTTTAAAAAAAGATCATCTTGGAAAAAAAACATCAGATTCACATTAAGTAAGATAAAACAGTGCAAGTGAAACTTAATGCCAATCAGATAGCATCTCACAATGGCAAAGCCCCTCAGTATATTTCCATTTACGATGACATCTTTTTTCCTTCCAGCCCGTGTAAGACACAATGGATAAACACACATACACACGGGCCAGTACTGTAAATGAGGAAGGAGATCAGTGCTTGCAAATGAAGGAAGCATTGCTCCTGGCTTTGTCTTTCTCACTCCTTTGGAAAAAAAAGGATTTCAACAATGAAAAGGGAAACGGCTGTGGCTGGGATCCATGGGATTGGATTTCTTCCTCAACTGTTCCCCCAACATCCTCTGCATTATTCACAGATGATGACATTCTCTCTGGGGCATGTCTCTATTAAACCGACCCGGAGTTAAGGCACCTCCTGCACAAATTCCTGCACTGTGATATCTCACAGCTAGCATGTGGTGATAAGGCTGATGGTGCGAAAGCCGCACAGTTTTAAATAGTTTAGGGTGAAAAACCTCAGTCAACAACTTGCATCTAGATCAGATACATTTGTGAAGCGAGTCAATGTATGGACATAAGACCCTGTGTGAGTGTGTGTGTGTGTGCATGTGTTTAGACAACTAATTGCAAGTGGTTTCCATTCCTCTCGTCTGCTGGAAAAGCTCATGAAGAAAAGAGTGATGTGTGATGTGTGGAGAAGTGGATGCTGAACAGCTTACACACCATTAGGGCACTTAAATCACATTAGAATCACACACAGCTTCACAATTTAAAAAAAAAAAGTAATAAACTGGGTAAGGGAATGTTAGAGTGAAAATGAGAGAATGAAAAAGAACCAGAAAGAAGAAATTGTGAGTGGTACTTGCCGTACAAACCTCACTGGGATGTTGGGTAGTTGCTTTTCAGCCCAAGTCAAAAGTCTAATGGATTTTTTAACCTGTTTTATCATCTGAAAATCATAAGCCAAATCACTCTCTCTTCAACTGGACACACAATTTAACCCTCTACCGCACGCATTATGATAGACCTATAGAAAAAAATATTTGAATCTTTTTATTTTCTAAGACTGGCTTAACTTGAAGTGCTGTAAAAAACAATTTGGAAAAAAAATATTATTTTAAGGTACTTTATGATATGTTGCCATACGGCAACAGCATACAATAGTGGATCTAACTTAGAATAAGTGTAAGCTTACTTATAATTAATATTTTTCCTCAGAAATGTTGTTTGTGTTGATTCAATTGGTGCTATTATAAGCTTTAACACAGTACTTACTTATAATTGACACCTTATACATACTTTCCAACAACTTGTGCTTTTATTTATTCTATTCTTTTTTTGCTAAATAATTATTTATAATTGTTTTAATTATTAAATTTTTCATGAATATTATTTAAACTGCAAATTTATACAGTTAAAACAAATATAATACTGTATATAATGTATCATAAAACACTGACATAAAACCAAAAACATTGCAGTTCATGAAAATTCAGCATTATGCAATCTCTTGAGAGGAAGACTATGAACATGAGTGCACAATTTCATGTCTTTACTAATATAATTCAGCTGAATAGAAAAACAAAAGCGTAAAGGGATGCCTCTGCTCCCATTAGGAGAGCCCTTGCTTGCTTCTCCCTGAATCCAAGAGGAATGAATTGGGGGAATGTCGGCCTTTGTCATCCTACTAGCTCATCTATGATTCAACACATACTAAGGCTATGAGGACAAGAGAGACCCATTTTAATTAAAAAAAAATATTCAGAGTGATACTGATGCATGCTGGGTAACAAAAAAAACACTATTCAAACAACTGATAGCACAATAGCGTAACTAAATTGCTACTAAATATGTAATAATTGCATCCTAATGGAAGAACTGGAGAACATTAGAATTTCAGACAAATAGGAGGAAACGTTTGAGTCAATCCATGGAAAGAAACTAATTCCCAAGTGATCTCAAACGCGAGAAAAAAAACAAGCTCTGCAGATGAATCAGCTCTGGGAAATAAAGCCGTTTAGATGTCTCATTAACAAAGTCGACTAGATAATCTTCTTTCCTCTTCTGCATCCAAGAAAAGTCTCTTTTGCTGATGTCCAGTAAGACTTCAAATACTTTACAACTACAAAAGCATCCTGAAAATGAAAGAGATAGAGAGTGAAAAAGAGAGGGGGCGGACAAAAAATAAACCCTCCCTGATGAACCTAGCATTGCTCGCCCCGATTCCCTTTCTGCGCCCTCCCTTTGTCAAAGCAATCTGGGGGTTTCCAGTGGACAGATCTCTCCTCCTGCTTACCCTCTGACCCTTGATCCATCTTTAAATGTAGGGCAAATCCCCCTTTTAGCAAGTGTCCACACTTCATAATGCTACTTTGCTTTCACCAATGCACATCGGTTCAATCCCCTCATCCTGGCAGCATCGACGTGACGTCACTGACACCATCCGCGCTTACATTCCAGAGTCTTCCACCCCAACCGCACTGCATATTTTGCACACTTTCATCCGTATGTGCTTTGACATGTTTATGTAATGGTTTAAATCTATGAGCTCTTGGGAGGAATTACTAATAGTCTGATATCAGTCTGACCGGTGTGTATAACGGTTCAGTTTGTGCACATGGACCTTCACCAGGCAACTAACAACAATCCATCTTTATCTGTGTGCAGTTATACTTGCTCCACGAAAGGCCCATACTGAGTAGAAACCAGATACCAGGACAAACACAGAGGGTCTTGTGATATTTAGAGGAAACACTCGAGCCTGCATGTAATGAGATCCAACTGAGTTTCACTTGCCAAGACCCAATTTGTCAGATTTAGATGTCAAGGTGTTATTAAAAGAAAAAAAGACAATTCTGGCCTAATGTAACTCTACTCATGGTATGAAACTAAAATAGCTCTGTCATGTTGAACAAAGTAAAATCTTGCAGTGGTCTGGAAATAACAAACCTCAGTCTTCAAGGTGTCATTAAATCAGATATGTTATTACTTAGGTAAGTTATTGTTAACATATTGACGTTAACTAACATGCTCTGCCATGACAGTCAAAAGCAAAAACTTGCAGTGGTTCTCAACAAGGAGGCTGCAGAATTACCTAAAATTATTTAAATTAATAGATTATTATTAATATACTTTGTATTAATATTAAAAGAATTTATTGAAGAACATGCAGTTCTTGAAACTTCTGGAATCACACAAAAAAAAGAAATTCAGGGGGCTTTGGTTCAAAAAGATTGAAAACCACTGCGCTAACACTACAGGTGCATCTCAATAAATTAGAATGTCGTGGAAAAGTAGCCAAAATCATCACAATTAAAAGAATTAAAGACTTAAACTACTTCAGTCTGTGTGCATTGAATTTATTTAATACACGAGTTTCACAATTTGAGTTGAATTACTGAAATAAATGAACTTTTCCACGACATTCTAATTTATTGAGATGCACCTGTATAGTGCTGAAAATGCAACAAGTTCACGTTTTAAATTTGCAGTCTGACACATTTTTGAATGCAACTATGAACAACATAAATCAAGCTAACATCCGCATTCAAGAAAAATATGAATGTAAAAACTTCCTGATATGCAAGTTTGACTTTATCAGGAATTCATATGACAATACAATTGTGCTTTGCATTCTCAGCATTGCTGCAAGCGGTGCTATAGGATGTACAAGCATGAAAATATCTTAATTTTGTCTTTCATGTCAACCACTGTAATGGCAGAGCAACGGTTTGAAGAGAACTTTGCTGACTCAGTTGGTTAACATGTCGGCATATTTACAGCTAACTGTCTGAATAAGCATGTACAACAAGACCATCCATGAGAGGATGACCTATATACAGTAGGCCTATGTTTTGGGCCTAACCTAAAACTTCACCAAAGTTGTTCTTCACCCACATCCTGTAGGGGCACCATAAGAACCATGACCACAAAACGGCATAAACAAGTTATACCAACATGACTTCCTGTTGTAAGTCTGGCACTCTTTTTTGAATCGATCTTACTGTTGTGTTTCACAGGAGCATTTTCAAGCCTTTGGTCAATCGCAAAAAGTGTTCACATCAAACAACAAAGGCATCTTCTGCAATTAATGAAGGCTGAACATTGTTGCAGAGGTTGATAACATGGTAGCTTCTTACCTGAAGTTCACACCACGCTACTTCCACCGTTGTCTCCGTGTCCAAACCCTTGTAGACGGTTTTGAACGAGCCGCGTCCAATCTCGATGTCAAATTTGAGGAAACGCCCATCAGGTGAGGTGCCCACAGCTTTGGTTTCCACTTCTTCATCCTCCTGAACCTTTTTCTCAGCCTCCCTCTGCTCAGCTTCAGCACGGGCCTTCGCCACCCCTTTCTCCTCCTCTTCACGTTTGTCTGCTACTCCACTCTCCTGCTCCTTGTCACCCACATCGCTGGGCTCCGTCTCTGCCATCCCAAGGGCCTCGATCTGCCTCACACCCACATCCTGCACAGATGGGCTCTGTACCTCCACAATCCCATCAACCCCAGCAGCTCTTCCATCCTCTGCATGTTCTTCCAATAGGACACCCGAAACACCCACTTGGGTGTCAATGGTAACATCAGGGGCCGAACCCAGCACTGCAGGCACAACAAACTGCTCACAGTCCGGAGGCGAGGTGAGGATGCAGGCTTTGCTGGGCAAGTCGAGGGCTGTGGCATTGGAGTCACAGATGACGCTACGCCTAAAAAATCTGTGCTCAGCCGTCTTCAGATCTTTATCCATGGTGTGGCGTCGTTTTCTGACCTCCGTGTCTAGCTTCTCACCCACCAGTGAGTCCGAACCGGAGCCATTCACATTCTTTGGAGGTGGAGGGGCCAAGAAGGTCACCACCTTGTTGGGATTTTCCGATGACATCTCTCCAGGAAAAAAAAAAAGAAATTTATAAATAAATTATTATGAAAAAAAAAAAAAAACTCAAATGTAAACCTTGACCTTTTGCAAAAATTTCTTCTTTCTGCTTTTTACTGCGGCACAAAAAAGCCTATGAAAAAAAGTAATAAAAGCTCACGTGAACCACAGAGTTTGCTGGAAGGCCCCCTCCGTGGGGTATTCCTTACTAACAGTTACTCTTACAGTGTAAGGGGCCAGAGCCCAAGAGAGGAGGTGTTCTTTTATAAACGTAAAAGAACAAGACACAGTCACTGAGAGGCAAGCACTGATGGTGACAGACAAAAACTGTCAGATCCACTTCATCCATCCTGCAGTGACCCGGAGACAGCTGTCATTGGGCATAAGGGACCGCAAGAGGGAAAAGGGCAAGAGCCTTGATATTCTTCAGACCTTCAGAGTGCAGGAGACCTGGCTCCGAAACCCAAAAACCAGGTCCAGGTTTACTGCAAGATACATATAAAGAACATATTAACTGCACACTCAAGTTTATTTTTCCTGGTTCAAAAGCATTAAAAGCCGTTCTCCATTTTAATAAGCATTTTAAAAATTATACTAACAGCATCATTTAACTTAGAAATAATAAATATTAGCCTACGTTTCAACTAAAGACACTTATAAACGGCACTAAATTTTCAATATTCCGTTTAAAGGAGTTAAAGGTTGACATTAAAAGCAAACATAAGCTACTTCGACTTCGAAACCTTTTGCTAACTTCGGTTTTCTGTGCGTGTGGCTGCTGGGCTTTCGTCAGGTGTTCAGTTTCAATCGTATAAATATAAATAATAATAATAATAATAACAATAATAAAATGCTGTGCCTCAAAATGTCAACAAAACCAAACCATGTAATGGAGACGGGTCGCCCTGGTTACATGGGGTGGCCAGCTGAGATTTGGGGGGATTTTTTTTTTTTTTTTGCAATTCTCCAGCAAAGACAAGCACACAACTCGGTCAATTTCTGTCGTATTTTGCATTTATGACGCATTTAAATGGTTAAAAGTTTCCAGCGATGCTTTTATAAAGTTGCCAAGTAACGGCGAACGTTAGTTCTTCGGGTCTCGAGCTCATTCTTAAGATAACGCCGCGCGCGTTTAATCGCGTTTTTTTAACAGGAAGCGCGTACGAACACACAGACGCAAAATACGACATACCAGCCTATAATATACAATGGGAATTTAATATCATATGCCTGTCAACCCATAAAAAACAAGCTGAGGTTTATAACCAGGTATATAATGAAAAATAGGAGGCTGGCCAGCGATTACCTTTCGTATCGTCGTCTCCATTCCCCTCTGATGTAGACAAAGCGACAGCTGCAGTTGCTTGAGTTGACCGAGCGAATAATTTAATAGAGCTAACGATCGCCGAATAGTTGTAAAGACCAAAAGAATCACGGCTAGAGGACCGAATGGTCAGAAAATATAAATTCCATAAATTTAGCACAGCTATGCGTTCATCGTGCTAAGCATATTTGCTCTACAGGCCAAGTTCAAAACGGGGCTGTTGAATCCAGCGTGATGCAGTGACTAATAAATTCGGTATCCAGCGCAACGATGTATCCCGTGATAAAACATTATGACAAATCAACAACCGAGTCCGGTTCCGGTCGACTGCACGCGGATCCGCTGCAAACCAGCGAGTTTCTTCCTTTCACGTGAACAATGCAACAACATCCACTGCGGTTCGCGTTCGCTGCTGTCGAGCCGGCTGAATCGTTATCCTTATGCAGCAGTCGACAAATGACAACTGGTAGTCTCCATATGCAGTATTAAGGTTTCTCTGGAACTGCTGCTCTCGGTTCGGGTGGTGTTATTGAGACTCCGGTCTGTCACGTTGGTTTTAGCTCCGGGGCTGCTGCTGTCTACCCTCCCACTGAATACTGACAGCAGAGACGCCAGCCTGCAGTGTCTTAGAACGGCCTGAAGAGGTCACTGTTTCCACCCTGGGTTTATTTACAAATTTTGCAGTGCAAAAGTTGATTCCCTTCCTCATGAATGCAGTTTTCTTCACGTCTACTTTGGTTGCGATGCTAATTCTTATTTTTATTTTAAAAGCTGACATTCTCAGTGTCAGTGTATCCTGATCTAACATGGCCATAGTGTTTTTTAACATGCGATGTTGTGTAATAGGCTACATGCCAGTTGCACACTCTCTTATCTAAGTGCTTATTAACAGCTTGCTTCAAGTTGGACCACAGCAGAGATGCCAATATATCTCATTTGCCCTGGCATGGAATTCTGGCTCTTCTTCCATGCGGCTGATTAACAGTAAATCTGCGAGCAATCAGGCCCCCTTAAACTTCTGGCACATGTGCTTTTACTGTTGTAAACAAAGAGAGCTTTTCAAATTCCAGCACGTTCCATGCAACAAAAATCATTTTTTCCTTTGTAATTTATTACAGATGATGGGCATTAAATAATGAAGTATGAAACTGTTAACAGTCCTTCAGAAAAAGTGTGTGCAGATCTTTTGATGGATATTAGAAATTAATACGAAATATGAATCATGAAGCAAATTTAAAATGCTAAAGATATCCAACAATGAAAGCAAAAAAACAAAATAGCATATTTACTGTAAGTGCTCAGTGCTTTATTTAAAATGATTAATGAGGAAGCATATATGGTAAGCAACATTTAAATGGTTATTTTGCTCAAATTAATTTATGCATTTTTACTTTTTTTTATTAAATTATGCATTTTGCATTCACATATTAAGCATATCTCCTCGGTTTGTTATGCATTTCACTTTATACTTTTGCAAAACATAACACATTCAGTTTTATATTTAAATAAAATATTAATACTAATGTAGGAAATGCCAAATAGCAATTATGTTGAATTTTCATTTTGCAAAAATTGTTACGCATATCACAATGGGAAGTGTGAATTCAAATAAAGAAACGTTACTGTTTTCTTTTCTCTTTTTTCTCTCTCTTTTTCTGTGGCCAGACTGTTTTCTCAGAGCCCCTTATAACACTAGACATTTGTTTTTCTTTTTTGCGTTCCCTTCCTCTCCAGATGGCACACACGAGTAGGATCTTTCTTAACATCACAGATTCTCTATATGGAGGCCCCACTGCTACCACTGCTAAAACTACCTGTGGGGCCCAAAGAGGCGACACAAGCATATGCAAGTTGTGCATACTCAAGTAAGACAGTAAGGTGTCGAGATCACGGTATGTGTTTTTGATTGCACCCTGAGAGGCTGTTTGTTTTGGATGCATTGACTGTGGGATGGGTACGGCAGTGACTGAGCTCTGTTGACATACAGGTCAATTGAGAGCATGTGGAAATTTCACACTGGTAGGAATAACACTGGTAAGAAGACTGCATTAACATACATTAACAAACCTTTCACTATTTGACTAATTAATTTGTGCAAACAGAATGTGTCAAATGTACATTGTCTTTGAATGAGAGTCCACACAGCTGATAAAAGCAGTCGATCATTTAACATCTTGTGAAGTGAAAAGCTGCGTGCTTGTACTCATATTTTTGCCAGAAGCAAAGGTTTAAAGTTCAAACACCTAAACATTGAATTTGGACGTCTGTGGATTACTTGTGGATTATTGTGATGTTTTTATCAGCTGTTTGGTCTCTCATTCTGATGGCACCCATTCACTGCATTGATGAGCAAGTGAAATTGCTTTAAGTGTGACAGTTAGATTAGGGGAATAACAAAATAAATAAAGAAAAATAAAGAGGATGTATATTTTGTGTTATCTACTGTAGATAAAAAAATCCTTCAAGCTGTAAGATTATGTAATATAATGTAGCTTCAGTACATCAGTTTATCCACTAGGCGGTGGGAATGAGTGAATTTTTTTTCACCCAACATACACAGAATTTGTATTTGATTATTTATTAAGACAAATATTTTTGAATATTTTAAACATTTGCGAGTCCCCTCACTGTGCATTGCTGGGATCTTGTATTTAGACTGGTCTTTAAGATAACTGCAACACTCCGGAAGGTAAATATTTGCTCTGAGACTGAAACAATGCACAAGCTAATCTAAATGAGTGTAAGGAGGGTTATCTTAAAGTCACCATGTCAAATGCCTGCTGGAAAGTTTAACATTCCATTGTAAAGAGCCACTGGATGGCAGATGATCTGTCAAATGTCAGTGTTTTTATTCAAACTTCTAAAGCAAGTCCTGTTTGATGGTATAGAGCAGAGGGTACACAATGTACAGGACCCATTCCAGAGTTCAGGGGCTGGGTGGAGCCTATTGTCTTTACATACAGGAAAACAAACCCACTAAAATCTATTTTCTTGATTAACTAAAGGGCAATGTCTTGAATTTGGTCATTAAGTCTTCATCACACTGTTAACAAAAACTGTTAACACTGTTATTAAAAAGAAAATGGTTACTTTAGTCAAAGTCAAAGTCTGCTTTATTGTCAGTTCTGCCACATGTACAGCACATACAGAGAATTGAAATGGCTTTACTCTCAAACCCTTGGTGCATACAGATAACACGAAACACTAACGGTAGAATGTAAAAATATAAATAAATACAGATTCAAATATAATAGAAAATACAACTATACAAATATACAAGTAAGGACATGCAAAAAAAATTGATAGATAAAGATGAAGAAGCACAAGGCACATGGCAGATAGAGAGCAAACCAGTGATATAAACAAACAGTGCAGATATAATGGGTATAGTGCAAAAAGAGCTTATAGGTCTGTTTAAAGTGACAGAGAGCTCAGAGAGCAGTCTTTATTTAAACTGTATGTCTTTATAACAATATGTCATATTATTGCTGTTTGTACTGTTGTTGTTTTTTTTAATCAATTAATGCAGCCTTGGTGAGCATAAAAGGCTTCTTTCACAAACATTAAAGTATCTTACCAACTCCAAACATTTGAGTGGTACTAGTATATGCACAGCACATTTGCTCACACACAGACAGAGTAAGGCCACTTGCACTAGATTCCAACAAGGATAGAAGTTAATTTTAATTCAGTCTATTTTAGGCTTCAAAGTGGTCATCTGCTCTAGCTCAGTGTTTGAGGTTACATGCAGAGATGTTTTGAGCATTCACAGAGCACAAAGAACCACAAATGCCACGTGTCCACCACTATTGCAGCTGCGATGGCACTCAGCCCATGGACTGTGTCAGTGCCTGTAGCTGCTAATGCCTCATTGTGTCTTTTAGGAGAGAAGTGAGTGAGTAACCGGCACGCACTGTCACTGTGGGAACAGTCTAAGAGAGCGAATGTGCTGCTGTTGGGTTCCTCAAAGCTAAAAGGAATAGTTCACCCAAAACCGAAAATTTGCTGAAAATGTTCTCACCCTCAGGCCATCCAAGATGTAGATGAGTTTGTTTCTTCATCAGAACAGATTTGGAGCATTACATCAGACACAGAGGATCCATTGGTGAGCAAATGTCACCAATGGATCCTCTGCAGTGAATGGGTGCCATCAGAATGAGAGTCCAAACAGCTGATAAAAAACATCACAATAATCCACACGTAATCCACACAACTCCAGTCCATCAGTTATCATCTTGTGAAGTGAAAAGCTATATGTTTGTAAGAATACAAGTCCTCTATCTATAGTATTGCTTTCTCCAGTGAAAAAGTTGTTTAGTCTGAATCAGGAGAGAAATATGCACAGGGTTATTGCTCTTAATCCTGTGATGTGCACATTTATAATAGACTCCCTGTATTATGACTGTGCACGTCTGATTATGTGTCGTGCTGTGCCTGATGACTTGTGTGTGTGTGTGTTTAGTAAAATATTTAATAGCTTTTCTAGTACACTTTTTTTTTTAGTTTGTATAAACATGCAAACTAGAACAAGTCAATTATGAATTTGTTTCTTCATCAGATTTGGAGAAATTTAGCATTGCATTACTTGCTCAGCAATTGATGCTCTGCAGTGAATGGGTGCCGTCAGAATTAGAGTCCAAACAGCTGATAAAAAACATCACAATAATCCACACGTAATCCACACAACTCCAGTCCATCAGTTATCATCTTGTGAAGTGAAAAGCTATATGTTTGTAAGAATACAAGTCCTCTATCTATAGTATTGCTTTCTCCAGTGAAAAAGTTGTTTAGTCTGAATCAGGAGAGAAATATGCACAGATCAAGCACCATTTACAAGCGAAATCAGTCCAAAACAATTCTAAACAAATTTGTTGCTGGATGTTGATGTGAGAAGAACAACAGGGGATGGACCTGGATTTTTTTCACTAGAGGAAGCGTTGTTATGGATTATGGACTTTTTGTCTAGAAGCAAAGGCTTAAAATGAAAATGCCTTAATGATGGATTTGTTTATTGCTAACATGCAGCTTTTCACTTCACAAGACGTTAATTGATGGACTGGATTCATGTGGATTACTTGTGAATTATTATTAGATGTTTGGTCTCTCTCATTCTGACGGCACCCATTCACTGCAGAGGATCCACTGGTGAGCAATTGCTGTAATGCTAAATTTCGCCAAATCTGTTCCAGTTAAAAAAACAAACAAACTCATCTACATTATGGATGGCCTGAGTACATTTTTAGCAAATTTTCATTTTTGGGTGAACTATTCCTTGAAGCTCTGGACGATGGCACTGTTGAGTGAACCTTCGTTTCAGAAGGCAAAAATGTCTCTACATCAATCTATCACCATCTCACAAGACATTCTGTTTTTTGGCCCCTTCTTGCCCTTTTTTGCTTAGTGAGGCCCAGCACCACAGCAAACACTGGCTTGCTTAACATACCTGGATCAGGGCAGTGCAACTGAAAGAACACTGTCAACCCACACCCTTAATGGAGGCTGTTCTTCAGCTCTAGGCCTGTACCTTTCAGATGTATCTGCTTTGTTTGATACTTTTCTTTAGCCAATCCTCTCTGTGTCTGTAATTACAGCAATTATTATTCTCCCTTGTGACTTTGTGAGTCAAATCACTATTGTGACTGCATAATGGGACGTTATGTCCCTCGCTTGGATAATTGCTAACAAGAAAACAAGCAGGTCACTACCGTCTTGGATGAAAATATCTATTTCATGGTTTAATACCGGACACGCTTTATCCAAATGCTCGCTGTTATCTAATATGTGGGAGCATCCCAGGGCCACATTGTCAGAAGAAAGTGTCTCATAACACCACACGGCTGCCACTGTATAATGTGTGTCAGACCGCTGTGGTGTGCTGGATTGTGTATGATGGCTTGAAATGCAATATGCATAATATTGTGTTTTAATCACACAATATGTGGTCACACCTAAAAGTCTGCAGCATTACGACACTGATGGTCATAATAGATTCGGAAAAGCCAGAAGTTTAGGTTTACTGAGTCAAACTTTGGTCTTTGTGGAGAGCCAGTCCCACCCTCCTATACTATAAATGTCAAGGACATGTGAAAGAAAAATTATTCTAAACTCTCTGATATAGCTAAAAGTAGCTATCAAGGCCCTAGATAAATTTCCTCTTATATTTTTGTATGACATAAGATATATACTGTTACCAGGAGATATTGATTAAAAAAAAAAAACACACAAATTTCAATCTAATCTGGGTTATGAGGATTATGTGCTTATTTCTTGAAAGTATAGTTCACTCATGTTGTTCTAAACTCATATGATGAATTATATATAATGTATGTGAATGAGTACTGGGGATGTGAAGCTTCAAAATTATATATTGTGGCAGCATACATTTAAAGATGTAACAGAATTCACATACAGTGTTTATGTTTCCCCTTTAAGAATGTTTCATTGCATGTGGTGGGGTGTTTCCCTTTCAAGAGTTTTCACCTTTGAGGAGTTGAGTAAAAGCGATAGCAGGTTCACGGCTTTTCACACAATTCTGATGTCGTCTGTGTTCATTTAATCACATGAACACCTACAATATTAATATTCCAAGTTTTCTGAAGCCATTTTTTTGTGAAGAACAAACTGAAATTTAACTCACTGTTCACAAAAAAAATCTTGACATCCACCCTAGATACTGTGTATCCTTGATCTGTTCATGAGGGAAGAAGCAGTGTCCAATTCATGAATGAATTATTCTTTTGAATCAGACCTTTTCAATGAATCAGTTGAGTAAGTTTGCAAAAACTTTTTCCAATTCACTGACTCAATGGTCTCAATGATCCACTGGATTCATTTACTGGATTCATTTTGGTCTGTTTGTCACACTAAGCTAACAAATGGCTTTAGAAGACTTAATATAACACAAGAGCCATGGACTACTTTTAGAATATTTTTATGGTTCTTTTTTATTTTTTGTAATTTTTAATACTTTCATTGTGATTGCATGCATACAGGTTTAGAATGATATGAGGGTGAGTAAATGATGACAGAACTTTTACTTCTGGATAAACTATTTCTTTAAAGCCAAAGTGTGTTTTTTTCTGCACAACTAATCAAATAACAGTGGTTTCCTACAAGTTTTCTTAAAACTGTTTGCCATTGTCCAGCCAAACAGGCATTTCTACCCCGACTCGTGCCATTGATTGAGCCAGAAGTTGACATGTTGGACCGCTCAAACAAATAGAGCAATACTGAAATAGTCAGTGTTTGCACTTTTTGGAAAAATCAGCCTTCAGCACAACTGACTTACTTAAAGTAGTCTCTGCATGTTAAACTAGGCTAGGAGAAGGTTTTTTAACTCTGAAAACATTAGACTCATCACCGAAGTTACCACTGTTTACCTGTGTTCCCAATTCAGTCTTTTTGTGTGCTTTATATTAAACCACAGACCACATATTGGCCACACATTCTTACAAATATAAAAATTTTGCATTTTAAGTGTTGGGTGGGTGAATGAGCTATGAATGTAGCCTTTTACTGGATGGGGGAATTAATTATACTGCCTGGGCACTTGAACAAGAAACAGATAAAATCTAGTCTTTCTTCTTCTATTTGCAGACTGTGATTGGATATACCGTATTTGACTGGTTTACTGTTTACAAAGGAGTGCTCAGTCTTTGTTGTGACCCAGTCCAGTGGGTTGGAGTGGGCTGGAATAAAAAAAAAGAAAAAAAAAAGAATGAATAACACACTTGTTTGTCTGGACGGCTGTCCTCACTGTGTGCCATGCATTTCTTCAAAAGCTTTTACCAGCCTTCCCACTTTCCCTTTCTGAGGAACTCCGAGTGTATCTCGTCTCTCATTCAGCCGTTCAGCACCAACGACAGTCGTCTGGGACTCAGCCATGCCAGCAGCAAGAGGACGTACAGATCTACAGGTACGCTGAGACGTCTAGAAGCCGTTGGTATTTCTTTGGGGGCTGCGACATAGCATTCCTTATTTTCTTTCCC
>NW_015548309.1:1939456-1953432 GCF_001515605.1 Sinocyclocheilus anshuiensis | reverse complement strand
AGTGAATGGGTGCCATCAGAATGAGAGTCCAAACAGCTGATAAAAAACATCACAATAATCCACACGTAATCCACACAACTCCAGTCCATCAGTTATCATCTTGTGAAGTGAAAAGCTATATGTTTGTAAGAATACAAGTCCTCTATCTATAGTATTGCTTTCTCCAGTGAAAAAGTTGTTTAGTCTGAATCAGGAGAGAAATATGCACAGATCAAGCACCATTTACAAGCGAAATCAGTCCAAAACAATTCTAAACAAATTTGTTGCTGGATGTTGATGTGAGAAGAACAACAGGGGATGGACCTGGATTTTTTTCACTAGAGGAAGCGTTGTTATGGATTATGGACTTTTTGTCTAGAAGCAAAGGCTTAAAATGAAAATGCCTTAATGATGGATTTGTTTATTGCTAACATGCAGCTTTTCACTTCACAAGACGTTAATTGATGGACTGGATTCATGTGGATTACTTGTGAATTATTATTAGATGTTTGGTCTCTCTCATTCTGACGGCACCCATTCACTGCAGAGGATCCACTGGTGAGCAATTGCTGTAATGCTAAATTTCGCCAAATCTGTTCCAGTTAAAAAAACAAACAAACTCATCTACATTATGGATGGCCTGAGTACATTTTTAGCAAATTTTCATTTTTGGGTGAACTATTCCTTGAAGCTCTGGACGATGGCACTGTTGAGTGAACCTTCGTTTCAGAAGGCAAAAATGTCTCTACATCAATCTATCACCATCTCACAAGACATTCTGTTTTTTGGCCCCTTCTTGCCCTTTTTTGCTTAGTGAGGCCCAGCACCACAGCAAACACTGGCTTGCTTAACATACCTGGATCAGGGCAGTGCAACTGAAAGAACACTGTCAACCCACACCCTTAATGGAGGCTGTTCTTCAGCTTCGTTTGATGCTTTTCTTTAGCCAATCCTCTCTGTGTCTGTAATTACAGCAATTATTATTCTCCCTTGTGACTTTGTGAGTCAAATCACTATTGTGACTGCATAATGGGACGTTATGTCCCTCGCTTGGATAATTGCTAACAAGAAAACAAGCAGGTCACTACCGTCTTGGATGAAAATATCTATTTCATGGTTTAATACCGGACACGCTTTATCCAAATGCTCGCTGTTATCTAATATGTGGGAGCATCCCAGGGCCACATTGTCAGAAGAAAGTGTCTCATAACACCACACGGCTGCCACTGTATAATGTGTGTCAGACCGCTGTGGTGTGCTGGATTGTGTATGATGGCTTGAAATGCAATATGCATAATATTGTGTTTTAATCACACAATATGTGGTCACACCTAAAAGTCTGCAGCATTACGACACTGATGGTCATAATAGATTCGGAAAAGCCAGAAGTTTAGGTTTACTGAGTCAAACTTTGGTCTTTGTGGAGAGCCAGTCCCACCCTCCTATACTATAAATGTCAAGGACATGTGAAAGAAAAATTATTCTAAACTCTCTGATATAGCTAAAAGTAGCTATCAAGGCCCTAGATAAGTTTCCTCTTATATTTTTGTATGACATAAGATATATACTGTTACCAGGAGATATTGATAAAAAAAAAAAACACACAAATTTCAATCTAATCTGGGTTATGAGGATTATGTGCTTATTTCTTGAAAGTATAGTTCACTCATGTTGTTCTAAACTCATATGATGAATTATATATAATGTATGTGAATGAGTACTGGGGATGTGAAGCTTCAAAATTATATATTGTGGCAGCATACATTTAAAGATGTAACAGAATTCACATACAGTGTTTATGTTTCCCCTTTAAGAATGTTTCATTGCATGTGGTGGGGTGTTTCCCTTTCAAGAGTTTTCACCTTTGAGGAGTTGAGTAAAAGCGATAGCAGGTTCACGGCTTTTCACACAATTCTGATGTCGTCTGTGTTCATTTAATCACATGAACACCTACAATATTAATATTCCAAGTTTTCTGAAGCCATTTTTTTGTGAAGAACAAACTGAAATTTAACTCACTGTTCACAAAAAAAATCTTGACATCCACCCTAGATACTGTGTATCCTTGATCTGTTCATGAGGGAAGAAGCAGTGTCCAATTCATGAATGAATTATTCTTTTGAATCAGACCTTTTCAATTAATCAGTTGAGTAAGTTTGCAAAAACTTTTTCCAATTCACTGACTCAATGGTCTCAATGATCCACTGGATTCATTTACTGGATTCATTTTGGTCTGTTTGTCACACTAAGCTAACAAATGGCTTTAGAAGACTTAATATAACACAAGAGCCATGGACTACTTTTAGAATATTTTTATGGTTCTTTTTTATTTTTTGTAATTTTTAATACTTTCATTGTGATTGCATGCATACAGGTTTAGAATGATATGAGGGTGAGTAAATGATGACAGAACTTTTACTTCTGGATAAACTATTTCTTTAAAGCCAAAGTGTGTTTTTTTCTGCACAACTAATCAAATAACAGTGGTTTCCTACAAGTTTTCTTAAAACTGTTTGCCATTGTCCAGCCAAACAGGCATTTCTACCCCGACTCGTGCCATTGATTGAGCCAGAAGTTGACATGTTGGACCGCTCAAACAAATAGAGCAATACTGAAATAGTCAGTGTTTGCACTTTTTGGAAAAATCAGCCTTCAGCACAACTGACTTACTTAAAGTAGTCTCTGCATGTTAAACTAGGCTAGGAGAAGGTTTTTTAACTCTGAAAACATTAGACTCATCACCGAAGTTACCACTGTTTACCTGTGTTCCCAATTCAGTCTTTTTGTGTGCTTTATATTAAACCACAGACCACATATTGGCCACACATTCTTACAAATATAAAAATTTTGCATTTTAAGTGTTGGGTGGGTGAATGAGCTATGAATGTAGCCTTTTACTGGATGGGGGAATTAATTATACTGCCTGGGCACTTGAACAAGAAACAGATAAAATCTAGTCTTTCTTCTTCTATTTGCAGACTGTGATTGGATATACCGTATTTGACTGGTTTACTGTTTACAAAGGAGTGCTCAGTCTTTGTTGTGACCCAGTCCAGTGGGTTGGAGTGGGCTGGAATAAAAAAAAAGAAAAAAAAAAGAATGAATAACACACTTGTTTGTCTGGACGGCTGTCCTCACTGTGTGCCATGCATTTCTTCAAAAGCTTTTACCAGCCTTCCCACTTTCCCTTTCTGAGGAACTCCGAGTGTATCTCGTCTCTCATTCAGCCGTTCAGCACCAACGACAGTCGTCTGGGACTCAGCCATGCCAGCAGCAAGAGGACGTACAGATCTACAGGTACGCTGAGATGTCTAGAAGCCGTTGGTATTTCTTTGGGGGCTGCGACATTGCATTCCTCATTTTCTTTCCCTTGCTCTCTGTTCTGCTCCGTCCTCACATCGGGGTGCAGAATGTTGTGTATTTAGAGGAAGGTAATCAAGTAGTTCTCTCTCTTCTGAAGCTGAGCATCACTCAAAGAATCCATCAAATATCAATTAGTGATGGACTGTAAAGGCTGACTGAACCTTTAATGTACCTGATGATCAACACAACATGCACTTACCAGACTATTACTGGGGTCAGGAGGATTGTCGCAAACCTCTGACAGCCATGGCTTCTCAGGGAGAGAATTACAACAAAGCTGGGAATTGTAAAAATGAGTCTCTTGAAGCACATTTCTATTCCTGGCATCATGATATTTTTAGATGGCTCATAATCTAAGATGACTGAAACAAGCCATTCTGGATCTTTTCTTTTGGGATTTTTAAGAGGTTTTAGACCAATATAATTTTAATTTAGGAATAAAATACAGTTTAAAGTTCACAGTTCACCCAAAAATGAAAAATCTGTCATCTGCCGTTTACTCACCCATAAATCGTTCCAAACCTGCATGACTTTATTTCTTCTGTTTCCCTAGCTCTCTGTCCCGTTCCGTCCTCACATCGGGGTGCAGAATGTTCTGTGTATTAGAGGAAGGCGATCATGTAGTTCTCTCTCTTCTGAAGCTGAGCATCACTCAAAGAATCCATCAAATATCAATTAGTGATGGACTGTAAAGGCTGACTGAACCTTTAATGTACCTGATGATCAACACAACATGCACTTACCAGACTATTACTGGGGTCAGGAGGATTGTCGCAAACCTCTGACAGCCATGGCTTCTCAGGGAGAGAATTACAACAAAGCTGGGAATTGTAAAAATGAGTCTCTTGAAGCACATTTCTATTCCTGGCATCATGATATTTTTAGATGGCTCATAATCTAAGATGACTGAAACAAGCCATTCTGGATCTTTTCTTTTGGGATTTTTAAGAGGTTTTAGACCAATATAATTTTAATTTAGGAATAAAATACAGTTTAAAGTTCACAGTTCACCCAAAAATGAAAAATCTGTCATCTGCCGTTTACTCACCCATAAATCGTTCCAAACCTGCATGACTTTATTTCTTCTGTGGAACACAAAACTGTAGTGTTTCTGTTCATACAATGAATGTACACTCTTAAAAATAAAGGTGCTTCAAAAGGTTCTTCACAGCGATGCCATAGAAGAACCATTTTTGGTTTCACAAAGAACCACTCAGTCAAAGGTTCTTTGAAGAACCATCTCTTTCTTACCTTTTTGTAATCTGAAGAACCTTTTTTCACCACAAAGAACCTTTTGTAAAACAGAAAGGTTCTTCAGATGTTAAAGGTTCTTTATGGAACCATTTAGACAAAAAGGTTCTTCTATGGCATAAAGGTGAAGCACCTTTATTTTTAAGAGTGTAATCGGGTTCATATTCTTCAAAAAAAACTTAAAATACACTACCGTTCAAGAGTTTGGGGTCAGAAAGATTTTTTCAATGTTTTTTTGAAAAAAAGTCTCTCACAGTATGCTCACCAAGGCTGCATTTATTGATGAAAAATAGTTAAAACTGTAATATTGCGAAATATTAATACAATTTCAAACAACTGTTTTCTATTTTGATATAGTTTATGTAATTTAATATAATTTTTTCTTGTTATGGCAAAGCTGAATTTTCAGCAGCCATTACTGCAGTCTTCCGTGTCATATGATCCATCAGAAATCATTCAAATATGCCAGTGCTTAAAAACATTATTATTAATAATATTATACAGTTGTGCTGCTTAATAATTTTGTGGAAACCATGATTTTTTCAGAATTCTTTGATGAATAGAAAGTTCAAAAGAACAGCAACTATTTAATAATAGAAACAGGCATCTTTTGTAACATTATAAATGTCTTTACTGTCACTTTTGATCAATTTAATGTGTCCTTGCTTAATAAAAGTATTACATTCTTACTGAAGGAAAAATAATCTTAGTATATATTCTTCTGAGTTCTGCAGTGAACTTTCCCTGTAAGGTTTTATTCAATGACTTTTTCAGACTTGCTTCTATTATTAGTGGCATATTAAATTCCACTTCCTATAGGGACAGATTCCTGCAGGATTTGTTTGTCACAGGACTATCCTTGCTCTTCACATGCCTCGCATCCGTCTTGCTAAGTATGTGCCAGTAAATGTCCAAATGTCATATCTGCCGACTTGTTAATTTTATAATGACATTATATCATTAACATCAATAACCCAAGGCCAGAGCAGCAAAGACAGAAATTAGTTATGAAACTGAAGTCTCAGCCCGGTCACTTGCAGCAGAAAGACACACTATCATGTGTCCGAGAAGCGCGGCCCGCCGGGTCTCCGAACCAATCCACAGTCCTGACAGTGAGTCTAGGATCCCATTTCCTCAGGATTACACAGTGCTCACAGGCAGGGCAGTTGGAGTACTATATGATATTACAAAGCACATTGATCCCTGTGAAATGATTGCCAGATAATGCGCTGATTAAAACAGGGGCCATGGGGGTTCAACAGATGTCAAATGGTTTAAGGGGGTCATCTGACCTCGGATATGAGTATTACTGCACTGTAAAAAAAAAATCTGTGACATTTACGGGTAGCATTTTTACAGTCTTTTACTGTTAAAATCACAATCGTTTTTTACAGTGTGGTATGAGATAAAAGATATTACTCAGTTTTACCCTAGGGGTGAAAAAAAATCATGTCACTTACGTAAAGGTTATGTATCGTCTCTTTTGATTTTGAGATTTAGGCCTAGCTTTAGTCTGTTTTTCTTTGTCAGTGCAATTTATATCTAATCCTTTACTGAGATTCTCTCCAGTCTTTTCTTGTATTCTCCGCTGAAACATTTGGAGTGTCTTTGTGAAGTACAGCATGATGACTGGCATTTCTGGGTATTGGCTACTATACTCGTCTTTGACCTGATGGCACCTTGGTGCCACTTCATCCTGGCTCTATAGTGGGCAGTAGCACCTGATCTGGCATCTCTCACACTAGTGTCACACTTTTGAAGGCAACACAGCCACGTGTTGAATGCATTTCCTTCAACTTTATGTCATTTTCTTTTGCTTTTTTGCTTTCTTCGTGACTGGGAGTGTCTCAGAAGGGTGCGTGTGGAATTCATATTAAATGTCTGTGGAAATCCAAGCAATGTATAGATTTGTCTGGCCTGCAGACCTGGATCATGTCCCATGTCTGCTGTTGCAGAAACAATATCAACTAATACTCTAATGCACTCAGGAATGCTGGGAGATATAAGTGTTTCCAGATGTGGGGTGAAACACAGATTTACACAATTATGCTGTCATCTATGAAGGGGTCCTGTCAAAATGTAAGTGCACTCACATGATGTAAATGTGACTTTTTCTTAATTTTGCAGCAGTTTTGGTGATTTTGAAGATTAAAATGAAGGCAGATAAGAGTGATGCAGTCATGAGGTTTACACTGAAGGCCAAACATGTGTTATGTAAGTGCATTAAACAAGGTTATTGGTAATTAGGTTTGTTTGCTATAATAATAACACAGTGTTTAATGTTTAACTCTCCTCCTCTGGTTACAGTCGTCTGTTGGCTGGATGTTTGGTCACTGTGGTGACAGTTGGATGCAGATGTCTATATAGTTTCTGTGTAGATGAACACAAAATCCCCATTGTTTTTTTGAAGACATCTAGTAGGAGAAATCATGGGTTTTCCCCTTTCAATTTCAAGGATTCCAAAAAAGGCTCATTGAATAATATCTTTAAATAATACTTTACTGTATTTTATGGCAAGCAATGGATCTTGTATTAAAATAAGAAATATTTCGTGAATTATCTGACTTACAGTCATAGAATGGACTGGAAAAGCCGCCCATGCAAGGGTTCATTTGTCATTTGTGTCTGGACATTGTGGAACCCATCCTTACTAGGACACTAACTCACAAAAACGGTGTTTTGTTGTTGCTGAATAATAATAATAATAATAATAATAATAATAATAATAATAATAATAAGGATTTTAATACTTCACTAGTGTTTTTAACATTATATCAGATAATGATTTTTTTTATTGTAAATTTAAGTTAAATCCATAAAAACCTAAAAATGTTGCTACCATATTTTTTACGGTATGTCTTTTTTTTCCGGTAGCTTAATGATCAGAGGCAAATTTTTCTTTTTTTATTTGTTTGTTTTTATAAGTGATACAGTATGTTTTAAAAATAGAGTAGCCATGCTATCAAGCCGCTTATTTTCTTCTGTGCACGGATAAATATATAAATTTGCTTTAGTGTCTAGAAGCATGCATGCTTTTTAAAATTAATGAGAGGGAAGGATGAAAATGGTCAAATATTTACACATTAATTGGTTTGAGTTAGTGTAGTTGCCTTTTTGTGTGATCGACATTACTGTTATGCTTAAACAAAGCATGCATGTTTATCCTTTTTAAAAATTAAAAGATAGAAGGATGAAATATGTACACTTTAGAGTAAATGTCGTCATATATCTCTATAATTTGTATGGCAACCACTGGAATACAACCAGACCCTCGCTGACTGACATGCTTAACCAAGTCAGAAGTTTTCTCATTTTTCATCTTTAAAACACGTATATATGTTGGCACTGTGACCCAACAGGTCATAATGTGCTTTGGATTCAAGGCTAATGGGGTCTTCAGGGGTCAGAGCTATCAGAATGAGATATGTGCATATCCCCTCACCTGCGGGATGGGGGAATGGGGCCTCTTTCACAGGGGCCTCTCGAGGAGAGATCTCACAGAGGACACGCAACATGTTGCACCGGCCTGTGAACACATCCGTGAGCACCCCGCAGACACGATAAGCTCTTTAATAGAATGGTTAAAAAGTAACAACTGAAAGAAAATTTAAATTGGCAGGGTTCCGCTGTTGCCATCTCTCTAGAGAATGTTTGTTTAAAGTTATCGACTGACACTACAGCCGTATATGAAGGAATAATGTCTAACCGGAGGTTGCGATAGTGTCACGTCTTTGATGAAACACCGTCATTTTTTTGATTTAGTGTCCCAGTGACAACATGATTATTGCTTTGTGGGTTTGACGTGATACACAATTCAGCAGATCTATGCGTTATGAGCCCTCTTATGCGTTGATCTTTACATTTTTTAGAGTTAAAAATGTATAAATATAATATAATATAATATGAAATATATTATAATTTTAATATAACATATCATAACTACTTTTATTGAGCAAGGACACATTAAAGTGATCAAACACAACTTTCACACGTATACATGGTTACAAAAAGGTTATTTAAAATAAAATAAAAATAAATGCTGTTCTTTTGAACTTTCAGTTTTTAAATTAAATTAAATTAAATTAAATTAAATTAAATTATGTACACCTGTATGAAGTTTTCAAATGCCACTTGTGATGCAATTCAGACATTTGTAAATGTAGCTTAAGTGTCCAGATAGTTTTGAGGCCACTAGATCTCATGACAATGGATCAGTCAATCAACAGTCACACTATGTTGCAGTTGTTTTCATACAGCAGCCGCGTGTAGCTGTTGTCTTTCAGGCTTCACTGGTGTAGGACACACACATGGCACTGCTGGCTGAGAGTTTGAACATGGCTTGTCACTGACAGCATGATTGATCGTTCATGGATCAGCTTTCAGTTTAAGTTACTTTATCCAGTCACATCTGTCTGCTTTTCATCCTTGACAGAGCTTCTCAGCAGTACAGCGTTCTACTGCGGGCCGAACCAGCAGGTCCTCCTCAATGAAAGGCAGGAAAGCCCTGGAGGAAAGTCTCATGCTGAGATGTCACATGTGAAAGCAAAACATGTGGGGTTTTCTTCCAAATTTGATTCTTTGGGAATCATGTGTACCCCCCCCCGAGGACATGAGGAGTTTTCCATAGAGTAGGCAGAAACATCATGTTGCCTTCTAAGATCCCTCATTTCTAAGTAAGCATTGCACGTGTCCTTCACAGAGAAGGCAATCTCAGAATGCAGTCAATGAAACACTCAGTGAAAATATTTGTCCAAGATGGCAGACAATTCGAGAGAAATATAGACCCTGCAAAAATAATATATATATATATATATATATATATATATAAAGTATATATAAAGCATATGTAGTAGATTATATATCCATTTCCTGTTATATAACTTTTCCCTCTAGAATGGTTTTCCTAATGACTCTTGGGCAATGTGTTTTCACTTTAATGCATTAACCTGCGTCCTTCAGCCACAAAAAGTGTAAGTCACACTCTGGTCTGTTAAACATGCTGTTGGCCTGTTTCACACTATTATGGGTGTGGATTTAATATTAGGCACTGGTTAGTCCCGTACGACATTGACAGCGACCCAGCAGCCTGTTCGCCTAGAGAGTCCAGCTGCTTTAATGGTGTTCTGATTGAAAGCAGCTTTACGTGTGCGTGTAAGGCACAGTGAGTCGTTTGTGGGTTTTTAAACAGCGAGGAAGGTGTGAAATCTTTTCACCGAGGATGTGTTTTGGTCAACAGGCAGCGCTTGGATAATTTGAGACTCTGGACCACAAAGCAATGCTTTGTAAACCAATTCAAGTGTGTTTTCATGCTGCAACCTTGCATGTTACGCCACCTTTTTTGCGGTATCAAGAATCATGACCTTTTCTTTCATGCACTTGATGTGACTGAATTTTCCAGACGATTACACAAACAAATGTGAAACCTGGATGCTAATGTAATGAGAGCACTGGAGGCTGTTCGGCATAGTCACATGAGTTTGTCACTGTTTGGCATCTGTCCATCCTGTTGTCAGTAGAAATGTCAGGAGAGATGTTTGATGTATTCTGAGATTATTTTTGTCGGCTGTTCGACTCGTACAGAGACTTTCCTGTCTCTTTGATTGATGTGCGCACGCAAATGCACAAAATGATTTCTAGTCTTCTTCATGTCTTTGAACTGTTTGTTTGCCACTCAGATTTTCTGTTTTTGACTTTCACAAGGGAATCGCTGCATTGTTGTATTTTCATAAACAGAATGTACTTTCCACGTCTGCTAAAAATGACACTTTTAGATATTTAAAAACAAGTGTACTCACAAATGATATCTTACATTCTCACACTACCACATGCCACATAAAAAGGTTTAAACAATAATTAAATGATATTAATATTAATAGTGAGAGTGGAACTTCAAATTTTGTTGTTTATTTAAAATTTTTGAGAAACTTCCTAATTTCTCATCAATTTCTCATCAAAAACAATGTTTTCCATGTATTGTATATCAGGTTTATTATAATTAAGTAAAACTAAAAAAATGTCATTATTTGTGATGAAATAAATATTAACTGATATTTAAATATAAATAATAAAATATAAAAAAACATACAAAAATATATATATATTAAATAAAACATATATGAAAAACATTTCAACATTTCTCATTTTCATTTAGTTTAACTTACTAAAATAACTCAAACTAAATAAATAAATAAAAAATAATAAATAAAAGTTTATAAAATATACGATACACAGACATATTGAAAAAAAATATACGGTAGACATAAAAAAAACTAATAAAAATGACAAAAACACAATAAAATTTTAAATAAAGAGAGAATAAAACATATAAAAGTAAATTCTCATTTAAAATATTAACAAAAAATAAAAAAGTAATACTTAAATATCGCTGCGTATTATAAATGTGTGTATAATACACACACACACACACACACACACACACACACACACACACATATTTAAATATATGCCTAAATGAATATGAGAGTAAAATAACAATTACAAATACAATTTCTCATAGGCCTATATATGCAGAGAAAGAGATTATTTATTTATTTATTTTTAGAGCAACATCTGAAGCTAAAATGTCACTTTAGAGGAACATCTATGTCTGAACAATACAATAATGCAATTTTGCTCTGAGTGGTTTCTCCCTCTCGGAACTGTTTTACTGAGTTGCTTGTTCCCCTGCAGGACAAACATAGTACTGCATGAGACCATAAACACCCCGGTGGAAGTGTCTCAGACACTACATGGCCTTCAGAGCAGGATGAGTCATCACAGCCACATAAATCTGAAGTCAACCTGCCCCAGAGATTCTTCTCAGCACAGACACACACACACACACACACACACACAGACAAAGGCCTGTCTCCCTCTAGCTGTTTGCTAACTCACTGACCAGCAGAGCAGGAATTTGCACTCATGTTTCTAGCAGTTTGAACTGTATTCAGTATGAAAGACATTCCAGCTCATGTGACTGCAGCAGCCATGTCTAAAGTTGTCGGCCGTTTCGGTGCTTTCCAGAGCTGCAGCTGCCCAATTCAGGCCATTTCAGTGCCCTGCCCTGCCCATACCAACACCACCCCAAACGCACCCCTCCGTACACACACATATTCACACGTCCTCTAACTTTAGAGTGTGATAACCAAAAGACGCAATTAAAGAGCAGTGGTATAATCATACAGTAACGTGCTGTATAAATCTGAGTGACTTCAAGGTCAGTCTGACAGGGCAAAGTGCCTGCAATATAATCATATATCATTTTGAATATGCTATAAATTCCCTTGAAAATATCTGGTGCCCTCTTTTATGATTACAGGCCTGTGATGGTAATGAGAGAATCATGGAAATTGTTCACAAGTGGGGAAAATGGGTTGGTCTCATAGCAAATGTGCAGTTTTACCTTATGGCTTGTTGCTAGGATGGGAATACATTAAATATACATCATTGGATACAGTTAAAATCAAGCAAAGAAGATTTGGCATAGGGTAATAGAGGAATACGAGTGGGAATGTGTGGGCATGTGTTTGGACTACATCCAGTTACTGAGCTACATTAGTGCTAAATCATAAAAAAGTGGCTGAAAAAGGTGTAAATAAAATAAAAAGACAATATATTTATATATTTAAATATATTTAATTAAGTGAAAATAAAAGTTATAGTACAATATATTACATTTACAAAATAAAATATATAAATTAAAACCAAAATTACATTTTAAAATACTTAAACTAATTTTAAACATTTAAACTACTTAACACCTCTTTCTAATATTTATTTTATGTTCCATGCCATGGTACAGCCAAGGAAAAGAAGAAGAAAAGAAAAGAAAAAAGAAAAGAAAAGAAAAGAAAATAAAATAAAAAACATATTTAATGAATATTTAAATGTAATGAATACATGTATGAATACTGTAATGAATGAATTAATAAATGTAATGTATTGTAAATGTAATGTAAATGTAAATGTAAATGTAATGTAATGTAAAATATAATAAATATATATTTTTAAGTTAAATAAAATGATACTATTGTAAATTAAAATTTAATTTTAATTTATATTATTGTGAATGAAAAATTTAAGTAAATGATAAATTATAAAAGGTTAAATTAAATATAATTAAGTATATAAAAATAAATTAAATTTTTGCATTAAATACCCCCAAATCCCCAAATAAAAAATTATATATTTTCATGAATATTTAAATGTAATGAATATATTTAATAAAGAACAACAACAATTAAAACAAAAGAGTAATTACAAATGTTAAATTAAACTGCAAATAAACTTACTGTACATGAAATAAACTTTACATTAAATACACTAAAATTAAATTAAGCCACCTAATATATTTTCATGTTCTAAGCTGCAACAAATCCAAAATGAAAATCAAATAGGATGAAAAAGGATAAAAAATATATATGTAATTATATATTTAATTAAGTGAAAGAAATGACATTAAATTTTACATTTAAAAAGATAAAATAAAATGATACTCCTTAACATCTCTTTCATCTACCCTCCACGCCACGACACACAGTCAAGCTTTGTGAGATGTTTCTGTGGGCACACAGTTTACATCATGCCAAAGCCTCGGTCTGCTCGAGTCCTGTTTGTCTGAGGTCATGTTTTCTTAGGGAGGGACAACAGAGAGAGAGAGAGCTCAGGGGAGATATAGAATAAACGAGGGAGGGATAGAGAGAGCGAGTGAAACAGGGTGATAAGATGGTGCTGGAAAACTCAACAGACCAACACAGACCTCCACCCTGAGCTCAGGAACCTGCTCCACACACCATCTGCTCCTCCATTTACAGTTCTGTCTCCCCTTTTCTCTCTTTATTATTGTTTCCAGGACAGATAGGGACAGAGAGCCCTGAGCCCAGCTCTGCAGATAAACTCTTTATCAGAGGACAGAGGAGGACATTGTGTGTGTGTGTGTGTGTGTGTGTGTGGCTATTGTGTATTCTGCATGTCATTTCTAGAGCAATTTTTGGAGACTATGAGTGTCATTGCTGGACTTGTCCTGGGTTAACACCGAACATCATGACCCACTTTATAGAAGGGACACCCCAGTTGTCTAGCTCTGTGTCGCTGTATCCCAATAAAACCCAGCAGAACACACTCACATTCACTTGTAAATGAGGACAAACTGACTTTTATTTTTTTAAATATAAAAATGTTTTTAGGCAAAGTTGCTGTGATTTTGATGACAAAAAACTTACTTCATTATTTAGTTATAATTATTTAAAAAAATTCTCTGTTTAAGAGTTTTAATTAAGGACGTCCTTGTATGTCCCCAAAGGGAGGTTTGGTCAGATTTAGCTCACTTTTGGGGACAATTTTGGCCTAAAACTATAGTTAAGTCCACACACACACATTCCCAA
>NW_015548309.1:1935732-1939300 GCF_001515605.1 Sinocyclocheilus anshuiensis | reverse complement strand
ATAAGCGCGTTGACGTTTTGCTAAAACACCCGACAAATGTAAAAAAAAAAAAAAAAAAAAAAAAAAAAAAAGAAAGAAAGAAAAAGTTCCCTCAAAAAAATCCCCCTAAAAAGTATTTTTTTAAAAATACATTTTGCATTTTTAGTGTTAGAAAATAATTAATAAATGGAAAAACTCACTGTTTATGAGTGAGTACGCATTTATTATTTTTTTCTAACATGAAAAAATAAAAAAATAATTAATTAATATAACAAAGAGTGAAAAATTGAAGGGGGTCTGAATACTTTCCGTACCCACTGTATATATATATATACACACACACACACACACACACGCACACACACATATACACATATGCATATATGTAAACAATGCTTTTATGTAAAGCTGCTGTATGACAATTAATAACTTTTTGCATGTTAGAAAAAAAAAAGAATGAATGATTTTCAATTAAGGGACGTCCCTGAATGTCCCCAAAGGGAGATTTGGTCAGATTTAGCTCTTTTGGGTAGAGTTCTGCTGCCAAGCTAAAGTTAAATCCACACTCACACACACACACACACACATTCTCAAACCACTCTCATCATGTAGTTACTCCAATGACAGCCCACCAGGGCACCGTGTCTGATCATTTACTCGTCCTTGTGTCACTACAGGAAATATAAAGAATGTTTGGTGAGTTCATGGGAACGCAAAGGTAGGGATTTTATCCTGAAGCTTAAAGTGTCAAGTAAACATTTCCTCTTCTCTAACTCCTCACACATTGGTATGACAGGGTCAGGGATGATTTTAGTTTGAATTCTTTAAGAGTAGAGTCTCCCTTGGGTTCTATTATAAATTTGTACAGTCTTGTACTTTGCCAAACAGGGTGTATGTGTCTGTGTGTGTGTGTGTTTTATGCTACCCAGAAGATGAGTTCATTGCTCAGAGTTTGCTTTTCCATCTTATGGAGGTCTCATTTGTGTCTTTGCCACAAATGTGTCTCCTAAAAGCAGAAATGTTATCTCTGTAACAGAGATGCATGCCTGATTTTACTGTATCAAAAGTCTCAATTTCCACTCCATTTAATCTCATTTCTGCCTATAAACAATTAAAATATTATCAAAACTCATTGTTTTGTGGTTTTATTACATGTCTGTTTAGCTTTATTGTCATTTATGCTAATATACTGTATATTCGTAAAAGTTAATCAAACTAACTATTAGCTGCATATACACATTTAAAATTTACTGTTTTTCTCTTCTTGTGAAAAAACAGAGCAAAAATGTTGATGACTCATCCTGCACTCACTCGTTTTGTCCAATCAAATGCTTTCTAAAATGAAAATGTCTCTCCCCATTACCAACTATATCTGACTGCCAACATTATATAGCAAATCCTGTTGACGTCTGTGATGTAAATGCAAACTGTTGGCATTGTTCTTCTTTATATTCCACCCCAATTTCCTGTTTCAATACAGGAAAGCTCTTTTCTCCTATGGGTATAATAAATCTATAACGCTATAATTTTTTCATGATGGCAAGAAGCAGGACGTCACCGAAGGTTATGAGTGAAAACAAAGAGTCACAATCTAACAGAAAACACATTTCCAACATCTCAGACCCCCTGCAGAAATGAAGGATAGAGGAATCTAGTCAGAGAGAGAGAGAGAGAATGAGTGGTATTGTGGGTAGATAAACCCAATGTTTGGCTTCATGTGAGTGTGAATGTATAGAATGAGAGAAGAGAAACTGGGATTAACTTTGTCAAATGTCTCATGTGGTGTCTAACATGAGCGGTCTACAGTGTATTTGGTGAGCCACGACCTCAAAAGAAGAACCAAGGTTTTTTTTAACCTATTCACTATTTCTGTATCTAAATCAGCTTTTTTTCTCAGCATCTATTTAGCCACATCCGCATGACAAATTCAAATGAAGTCAACCACACAGTTAATACACAAACAACACACCGGTTCCCATCCTCGCATATGAACACAATAGCAGCAGCAGTGACACACTGGAGAGTCACGGTGCCAGGAAGTTAGTGCAGGTGACAGTCTGTTTGTGAGCAAATTACTCAGTGAGTTTTTAATAGTTTATTACAGTTTCGCAGTGTCTTTTTTAGAGACCTATATTCTAGAATGTATGAATCTGAATTGTTTTGATCAAATATAGTAATCAAAAGCCATATAATAATAATAATAATAATAATAATAATAATAATAATAATAATAATAATAATAATAATAATAATAATAATAATAATAATAATAATAATAATAATAATAATAATAATAATAATAATAATAATAATAATATATATAATTATAATTATTTTGTTATTATTATTAACACTATTGATGTATTATAATTATTTATTTTATTATTATTACTTTTAATTTTTGTGATCATGTGAATGTTGTGGCATAAGTATCTGTGTGTGTGAGGTCACAGGGTTTATGAGGTGTGACAGCTGCCACAGGCTCTGTGGGCGGGGAAGGGGCGTGTCCCATCACATCCCCTCCGCCTCCACTTTGCCCGTGTTTGATATGAAGTGAAGATGTTCCAGTGTTTATAGCAACTGTATTCGTAAACATAGCGTGACCCTCTTCAAATCCAAACAACCCACAATACGCCCAACGGATAACTTCGCTTAGACATAGAAAATAAATCTGTTATTGCACAAATGCAGACACGTTGTCAGTGATAAAAGGCCCAGTTTTATTGGTTTATACAGACTGAAATTGTCCATGTGTAGTCTGTTAAACATGCTCTTACAAGCACTTATTCTCTCAATGGGGGAATAAACAACAGCTTGAGGGTCAGGCATAGATTTATACTTTAGTATACTTAAGCGATAAACTACAAGGCCTTCAGTGTTTTTGTAAAACAACATAACGAAGAAGCTATGCTACACTACAATAGGCTTCTAGTATACACTATAAACAAGAAGTTAATATATATTCAATTAAAGGGTTAGTTCACCCAAAAATTAAAATTAGCCTTAAATTACTCACCCTCAAGTCATCCTAGGTGTATATGACTTTCTTCTTTCAGACGAATCCAGTCGGAGTTATATTAAAAATTGTCTTTGATCTTTCAAAGCTGTTTCATGGCACTCAGCAGGTGTTGCATGCATCAGTCCAAAAGCATTTAATTAAAATGCGCCCATTCATAAAAAAAAGCGTCTCACACAGCTCCGGGGGGTGAACAAAGGCCTTCTGTAGCGAATCGATGCGTTTTTGTAAGAAAAACATCCATATTCAAAATGTAATAATCACTTTAATGTAGCTTGCGCTCACTGTTGTACAGGAAGCAGTTCCGGGCGGATGACGTATGAGGTCAGTTTTGTGCATGCGCCGCTCAGAAGTGACGAACGCTAATAATAAAATAAGTAATTATAAATAAACAAATAAATAAATGAAAAATAAATACATACATAAATGAAGATGATGATGATGATACTACTAATAATAATAGTTGTTGTTACAATTAAGTATTTATTTATTTGCTCATTTATTTATTATAACAATAATAATTATAATTAAAACTAGTAATTATAAATAAATAGTGATGATGATCATTTTTTA
>NW_015548309.1:1931913-1935503 GCF_001515605.1 Sinocyclocheilus anshuiensis | reverse complement strand
TTCTTTCAGACGAATCCAGTCGGAGTTCTATTAAAATTGTCTTTGATCTTTCAAAGCTGTTTCATGGCACTCAGCAGGTGTTGCATGCATCAGTCCAAAAGCATTTAATTAAAATGCGCCCATTCATAAAAAAAAGCGTCTCACACAGCTCCGGGGGGTGAACAAAGGCCTTCTGTAGCGAATCGATGCGTTTTTGTAAGAAAAACATCCATATTCAAAATGTAATAATCACTTTAATGTAGCTTGCGCTCACTGTTGTACAGGAAGCAGTTCCGGGCGGATGACGTATGAGGTCAGTTTTGTGCATGCGCCGCTCAGAAGTGACGAACGCGGAAGCGCAGCGGAGAGATCAAGACAAAACAACGGTCACTAATTAGAAGTACAAAACGAGGATTTGTAAAGAAGAATGTCGGAGGATTTCGATATAAGCCAAGAGGAGACTGGTTTTCCTTTGCTAAAGTAAGGAAACTTTGCTTCCTTTGCTCCTGTTAACAAACGTTGGTTTTCACGAGACTCACTGGTGCATGCGCAGCGCTGAACTCATAACTCATCCGTCCGGAACTGCTTCCAGTGTACAACAGTGAGCGCAAGCTAGATGAAAGTGATTATTACGTTTTAAATATGGTTATTTTTCTTACAAAAACGCATCGATTCGCTACAGGAGGCCTTTGTTCACCCCCCGGAGCCGTGTGAGACACTTTTTTTTATGGATGGGCGAATTTTATTTAACTGCTTTTGGACTGAAGCATGCAACACCCGCTGAGTGCCATGAAACAGCTTGAAAGATCAAAGACAATTTTTAATATAACTCCGACTGGATTCGTCTGAAAGAAGAAAGTCATGTACACCTAGGATGACTTGAAGGTGAGTAATTGATGGGCTAATTTTCATTTTTGGGTGAACTAACCCTTTAACTTCCATTTTAGACAACATTGCTAGTTTGTTTATATTTGCTCTGCCATCAAAAACAGTTCTAAACGAAGACAAAGCAGGATGAATCGTTAAGCAACTCCAAACAAACACATAGTAGTGGTGTTTTGTTCCTGAATGAATTCGTGTTGTTGAACAAATTGGTTGAGTGAATAATTCAATGACTCACTCATAAATGAGTCATTTCAATGTCTACTTTCCAAGGCTGTGTCCTCTGGAGGTCACATTTATCGGCAACATAAAGTACAGTCAAGGCTGTCACACTTGGGAGGTGTAAATTACTGTCATTTCTTTCTTATTTTGGAGCATAAATGTTGCTTTTCTAAAATGAGGCGTATGATATCTGCAGCCGACAAATGTGACCTCCGGAGTTTGCAGCCTTCAAATTGATCAAAAAGACAGTTTAATTCTTGAATGAATCAATGTGTTTAAACGAATCGGGTGATGATTCAAGAACAAAAAATTAATGATTCAAATGACTCACTCATAAAAATAAGTCACATGTCGCCACCTACTGGTAACAAAGTAACTTGTAGCAAGAATACATTTTTTCTCATTTTAAGTATTACATTTATTTTTCCAATAAAATAATATTAGGCAAATACTTCAAGAGCTGCCTAAACAAACTTGAACAGGGCAATATAAATGAAAAATATTGACTCTCTCGGATTTTTATGAGACATCTTCAAATGTTTGTAATGCTTTGAGCAAATATGTTGTAATGCTCCATGTGTTTTTTGTCCCCTACAGTTGCTGGGGAACTAAGGTTTACTGTATCTAACATTCCCAGAATTCCCTGGGCCCCTACTGACCTGTCAACACATTCCTAAAGCTCCATTCACTCTCTAATTGGCTGGGACATCAATGCATCCTGGTCCTGATTGGCTCAACTCTGAAAGCTCTGAGGCAACATAGAACTTTACCAGCTCTGTTTACACGGATTCCCGGTTGCCGTGACAACATTGATGGTGAATGTTGCAATGCAGTGAGTGCCTTGAAGTTCTGTCATATTCTTATGTAACTGCGCATGTGTTGATTGATTCTGACATTTCGTTACATTAATCATTCAGAGCCTCATATTTTTATTGCTCAGATTTAGAGCCAATAAATATGTGGTCAAAGGTCACGCTATCCATATGAACTCACTTGGAAACACTGCCAGGGTGTCCAACAGGAAGGAAGTCTGTGTTTTATAGATGTTTAAAGGCCAAATGGTAAAGTCAGCACTTTAAATTTCGCTCATTTTGCACCGTTGCCGCAGGTCAGTGAGTACAGTAGCTTTCATATCAACTGAAATGTATAAACCGGTTTTAACAGTATCCCGGCATGTCAGAGCACAGAACGACACAAAAAAAATCCTTGTAGCCATAAAATCGCACAATATTATCATCGTAACATGAATCCTGTAGAGACAGAAAGCCCTTTGTTTTACAGCACACCCCATACCGCTGTCAAGAGGAAAGGGCTTTTATGAGAATCTTTCATAACTAATAATGGCTTTGGGTGAAACATTGAACCAATGCTTCTTTTGTTTTAAAGTTTCTAAATGAACAGTATAATGTCATTGTAAGTAAACAGAACTTATTCTCAGTTCATGGGATGGTGCTTCTGGTTTAAAAGGTGAGTGGCTCATAATTTGAAAATGAATGGACGAAAGAAAGGAAATATTGGGAGAGATGGATCTGACCGAGTGGCCCGGCAATGTGACCTTTTCCTGACTTCAAAATAATTCTTAATTCACAGACTAAACTAAGAATGACGAGAGTTGGTCAGTTTCCCACAAGATAAATCTGCTGGGTCAGTGTTGGTGCTTTTGTTCAGTTGCAGTATTTTTTCATTAGAAAGTTTAATTCATAAAATTAGATTTTTAGTTAATAAGATTAGATTAGCATTTTTCTGTGTGGTTGTTTGGCTGTTCTGTGTGGTTGCTACTTAATTAATAAAAATAACAAAAATACAACAAAATTACTAGCATTATAAAATTAAAGTGAAAATAATAAAATATAAAAATTAAATCTTATCTAATTGGTTTTACTACTAATAGATTTCAGCGGTTTTCTTTTTGTTATGTGAAGGTCTTGTTAACCCACTTATTTGTTCTATTTTTCAAATGTGTTCATTTATATATTTTATTATCTTTATAAATTTGAGCACATTGGAAATCTGTCATTAAAAATATTAGATATTAGATGTTTAAAACCAGGATAATCTAATATATATATATATAGACTTGCCTTAAATTGCCCCTATTATGCCATCTTGAATATTGCCTTTCATGCAGTGTGTAATGTAGCTGCATGCAGGATTGTAGCTCAAAGATAGAAATTAAACAATGTTTAGTTTTTTCAAGTTTGTAGGTATTCCGGTACAGAAACCGAATAATCAAATGTAAAATAGCATTACATAGTCTTCACTGTATAAATTAAATATAGATTAGTTCTTGTTAAAACTAAAAATTTATTCAGTCAAGAGCAGTGAGTGATTTTCTTTCTTTTATTTTCTTGGATTAACATTAAGGACACCGACACAGCCGTGGGCCCCTATAATTGTATTCGTCACCACCTTTCTACTAGCGACGGCCCTGGGTAGAATGCAAAATGTTTCAATACAAGCATTTCAGTCAAATGTAATTTATGCAACATTTCAAACCTTTAACCCAC
>NW_015548309.1:1930850-1931847 GCF_001515605.1 Sinocyclocheilus anshuiensis | reverse complement strand
AGTACATAATGTACATAATGTGTATGTGTTTCTCTCATTTCTGTGGTGAATGAGGTGTTTTCAGACCTCCTCTGTATCTGCACGTGATGTGGGATGTGGTTGCCCAGAAAAGAGGAGTAAAAAGAAGACGGAGCAACGAAAGTTATTTGTTTGAGTGCACCCTCCTCGCCCATTCCCATTTGCTATTGGACGTGAGAGCAGCCAATGAGTGGGTGGGGAGGTGGACTTCCTGTGGGCCAGTGACACGGGCCCCACGTGTAAAATATTCCTGACCTCTCCCAGGGTGTTTATTTTAGAAAGAAAAAAGGGGAAACATTCCCCATCATTAAGGAAAACAGTGAGCCTGTGCGTGTGGTATTTGGACGTTTGCCTGGTCTTAGTTTTACTGTATTGTGATTGGTTGAGAGGATTCAGGTTTTTTTTTTTTTTTACAAAACAGGCTCTTCTTATGTCACATCACATGTATGAAACATGTATGTTTGGAAGGGGCGGGACAGTGTGAATGACAGCAGATGCACATCAGAATACTTAGTTCTGATGTAGATAAGATGTCTGCTGGCCTAAGTGGGTGTTGGGACACATTCTTGAACTCCATTGATCTTATATTTATAGAGTCACATGCATGTAGATGCAATCTTTCTCAACCTACATGTCTCTAACAGGTCCTGTAGACAGGGATAAGGGCATGTTTAGAGAACCATGATCAAAAAGAAGAATAATGAAACACATGAAGTGAAGCAAATGTATTGGATTGATTTTGAAATTTGGTAGAAAGATTTCAAGGGCTCTTGATAGATAAGAAAAAAGGTATGAGCAAGAAAGGATTTGGATGATGACTTTTAAAATTTGTTTAGTGGGTTGAGAACAAACACATCTAGGTTAAATTACTGTTTATATATATTTGGCACTAAAGTAGGCTACATATTAGTCTTATTCCTGTAATGTACTAATTTTCAGGAGACTTATTGGAGTAATATATATATATATATATATATAT
>NW_015548309.1:1900221-1930664 GCF_001515605.1 Sinocyclocheilus anshuiensis | reverse complement strand
CATACACACATATATATATATATATATATATATATATACATATATATTACTATATATAATTATATATATAATTATTTCTTACATATTTTATCATAATATTTTAGTTATTCATATAATAATAATAATAATAATAGTTAATAAAAACTTACTGTAAAAAGATTATGTAAACAAGGATATCTAGCGCTCCCAAGTTGTCAAAAAGAACACTGCAGATTGAAAAAAATCAATAGTGAAATGCTGCCATGTATTGGTAGAAATGGGTAACTAAAATGTCAATTTCAATACTTAAATTCTACACACAGTACGTCAGTGCATTAATTTATCATGACAAACTTTATAAATATTCATATAGTTCTGTAGTGCATTTCAAAAAATAAAGCCATACCTTTTATGATGGCAATTGCCAACATCAAACATCTATGGAGAAGACTTTAAAGTTATATTTTAATGTATATATATTTATTATGCATATTAGAATTTTCATTACACTTGTTCAATATTATAGCTTATGTATATAATTATGTTCTGTTTGAAGATTTTTATGTATAAATGGTATAAATAGGTAATTATATACTTATATTTTTGTGTATGAAATAAACTATTTGTGTGAAAAAAGGGGAGAAAACTCAAGAATAATAATGTCTCAAGAAGAAATAATTTTAAAATATTCTCAGGAGTTTTGTCATTTAAATGGGTTCATTTAGTTCAAGGTGGATGGCCTTTTTTTTACTCCACTGAAAATATTCCAGCACATTGTAGGTGAATTAATGCATCTGAAATTAGTATACATGAGTCTGAAAATGTTCTTTATACAATAGACCCATTAGATGCATGCCAGAACTTTGCCACCTGTGCCAACAGAAGCTGCATATATGTGTACCATAAAAGGTGGATTCAATGCCATTCAATGCTAATTACAATAGCAGAAAAAAATATTTAATTTGATTTAATCATTTAATTTTATTTTATTATTGATTTCTCTCTCTCAGCCTGCAGAACCTCTTAACATTAATCATTATGCCACTAAGAAGAGTGTAGCAGAGAGCATGCTGGATGTGGCGCTGCTGATGGCAAACGCCTCTCAGCTGAAAGCCGTCCTGGAGCAGGGCCCCGAGTTCAAGTACTACCTCACTGTCATCGTCCTCATCGCCACATCACTCTTCTTCCAAGTGCTCGCGGGGACTCTCTTTGTCCACATGGGTGAGAGTGAAATCCATCATGCATTATACACAAAACCTGTAAAGGATTTTAGAGGGTTCATTTTTGTTAGCACAAATCCAAATCAGATGTTTTATATTTAGTGATTCCTTTTCATACAATCTTCCCTTTTCAGCACGCAAAAACCTGAATGACGTGGCCAATCAGAGGAAGTTGGACATAATAAACAATGTGGCCACTGTGCTGGTGTTTCTCACCGTCATCATCAACATCTTCATCACCGCTTTTGGAGTGCAGAAGACAGGTCTCTATCCTAAGCAGTAAACTGTCTGTGAGATCATACAGGTGATACAGAAAAAAATTCCAATGTTGAATATGTATGCCACAAACAATATGATAAGCAAATTGACTGTTTCTTTCATGTTGTTTGATTTTAGGGTCTCAATAATGGTTATGATGAAAGTCACATTCTTCAGACCAGTCCAATCATGAAAGACTTCCTTCTGGGTTTGATATTTCTTATAGGACACATAATTATTTTATGGTCTTTTTTATTTATTTCTACGGAGGGCATTATATTAAAGGGTCTATAAAACAACATACATTTATCATAGACTGTCTAGTGATTTATATTACCCAAAGGTAAAACTATAATCAAATAACACAAATTCATCATCTAATATGTGTTCTATACTTCATACTGTCCCAACTATTAATAAACGTTTATTGTGAAATACTCAACTGTTTACCATCCAGTTTAAATGATCTCTGGCACCTTTTCTGTACAAAATGTCTATGGAATGTCCCCCTAAAACATGGAAAGCCAACAAATGTGTGTGTGTTTGTGTGTGTGTGTGTGTGTGTGTGTGTTTTATACAGTACACAACGATGGAGATCAAAATAGAGAACAATCTATAAATATTTGACTTTTTCTGAAATATTGTTAATCTTTATCGCTCAAAGTTTGCAGCTGTAGTTATACCCCTGTTAACATTTGACAAAGTATCCAATGCATTTAAAAAAAATCTTTATCTTGTGGAAAACACAGTAATCAAAATTGGAGAACAGTAACCACTGTAGCACGAAAACTAACATTTTGGATGGTTACAGCGGTCAGAAATTAGTAGGAAGTGTAGAGGCTCCTGGTATGAATGACTTCAGCACATCTGAGGCCACAGGACATCACAAGTTTCTCAGACTGCTCTGGTGTGATCTTGGTCCGCTCTTCTTCCACAGTTCGGTAACTGTAGAGGGTTTCTTAGCCATAACTTTGTCACCAAGGATTCGGGTTTAGATCAAGACTCTGTGCCAGCTATTTCATTATTTCAGTGTTCTTAGCTTCAAGGAACTGCTTTACCTGTTTTGCAGTGTGATGGGAGTATTGCCTTGCATGAAAATTGCAGGCTGATTGGGAGATGCTTGTAGGTAAGGAACCGCATGTTGCTGAAGGAGGTTCTGATAAACATTTGCATTCACCCTGCCATGTATCTGTATAAGAGGCCCAACTCCTGCTGCAGAAAACATCCCCCAAACCATGACACTTCCTCCTCCACCTTTCACTGACTTACACACTCGGGGTTCAGTCTTTCCTCAGTTTGATGCCGAATTAAATGTTTCCCATCAGACCCAAATAAATTCAGCTTGCTCTCATCACTAAAGTGAACTTTGGACCAGTTCTCCTCTCTCCACACAGCATGCTCCTCAGCAAAGGTGAGCCTAGTCTTTTGATTATTTCTGCTGATGAGAGGCTTGGTCACTGCAGAGTGTGCTTTCAGTCCTACTTTTCTTAAATGTGCCAAGACAGATCCAGACCCTGTTCAGCGCTGAACTGTTGAGCCTTTTCAGCTGCAGTGTTGAACCAGTTCCCCATTGAGAGTCTCTGCATTATCCTGTCTTCTCGTGCTTTTGTCTTACGTGGACGACCAGGCTTTTTGCGGGACTTGAATGAATTAGTGTTACTGTAAAGCTGCAATATTCAAGAAATCACAGATTTGGAACGACCAGCTTTTCATGTCTGAAAGGGTCATCCCTTGGGCCTTCATCTGGACCGCCTCCTGTTGCAGGGTTTCAGTCACCTTAGAGCTGCCTGCCATCGTGCAATCTCAGAGAAAATTAGAGGAATGCTGCCTGGTTTGTCATATAATTAAGGAAATTAGCACCAGGTGCCAGATTAACACCAATAACTTGTATGCATCTGTAAGTGTTCTCTAATTTTGATCAGAGTTCTGTTTCAAATATCTCATTTAAGTTTTTTATACTGGGCTTCAGAATAAAATTAATTTATTAAATATGCTTAAAAACTGCCCTTCTTCTCCAGTTAGGATAACTTCAAATATGACTAAGCAGTGACCTTGAAATTTAGGAAACTGTAGGTTGTTCTCTCGTTTTGATCTCTCAACTGTATTGGAAGATCTCTACTGGCCTCTAGTGGACTATATCTGTTATAGAAACAGGCAAATGGAAATAAGTAATGAAAAAAATCCCTTTCAAGTTTTAAATGCAAAGTAAATTTGACGTGGTTTTACCTACAGTAACTAAAGCATTAATAATAATAATAATAATAATAATAATTTATCAAGATTAGACAGTACAGTTCAAGTATTAATGTAAATGGAATTGGTTTGAAAAGGCTTTCAGTAAGAATAATGATGTAATTTCCTGATAATGCTGATCTGATAACGCATCACATAGTTAAAAGGAATGAGACTAGAGCCTAATTTTATAAAATGTTCTTGGGTAAGGGAACTTAACACCCTGAACCTGATCAGTGTGGTCTGGGTCTGTGAGTCCTTTTCCTGCAGTCATGCTTCAGTTACACAAGCAAGTAATATCAGTCAAACCCCAAATACTGCTCCAATCTCCAGTGCTGAACATTTGAAGATGTGATGATTGGTACATCTGAACAGAATGGATGTTGTTTAATCTGTTTACATTTACATTTAATCATTACCAGATTATTTTAATCCACAACAATTTTAAAATTAAAAATATCACCAGCAATTCACTAACATATAGTGAATATATATATATATACAGGTGCATCTCAATAAATTAGTATGTCGTGATTTGTTGAGATAGTGAATTGGTGGGTTTTTGTTAAATGTGAGCCAAAATCATCACAATTAAAAGAACCAAAGACTTAAACTACTTCAGTCTGTGTGCATTGAATTTATTTAATACACGAGTTTCACAATTTGAGTTGAATTACTGAAATAAATCAACTTTTCCACGACATTCTAATTTACTGAGATGCACCTGTATATACAGTATATATGTTCTAACATGTTCTAAAACAGCGGTCATGTCAAGAAAAAAAGACATTTAAATATCTGGGCAGCATTTTGGATCAATTTCTTTGCTCTTTGTGTATATGATTGACGACGGTATGAAAAATATAAATTGTATGTATGTATATAATATATATATATACACACAATTTAACTGATAAAATTACTTAGAAATAAGTTGTATTCTGCACTACAGGTCACTAATAGCAATAAAGCAGTGTGGTGGTACTGATCATGTGAACTCACTTGTGTAAAAGATCAACTATTTCTTGAAAAAAAAAATGCAAACATAAATATTAAAATTTATATTTAAATATCTAAAAACTAAATATAAATATATGTGAACTAACTGCTATAAAATTTCAACTACTTCTACTTAAATAAATAAATAAATATTAGCTGATACATTTGAACCCCACTGTATATAACCAGCATATCCCCCTCTACGTGGTGCACCTCGCATGAGAAGTGCAGAAGAGCTCGTGCACGTCACGACGGTCATGGAGGCCAGTGTCGGGCGCGCGCATCCCGGTTCGTTACGTCACTTGAAGCGCCCTGGCTGCTGGTAGATCTGGCAAAGAGAGGGAGAAAACGACAGAAGTACTGTAAAACAGGGCTTTCCCCGCGGTTATCAGCTCTCAAAGTGATAACGGCCCGTCTACAACAATAGATACAGGCACAGCCATCTCACCAAACCGGACTAACCTCTTGTGGAAGAAGGTAAGGAGCTTTTGAAAGTGATTTTTCTCTGCTGAAGAGTCTGAACTGCTCGGACACAGCCCATTGATAGTGTGGGATTATGTGGAGAAATATCTGTATATTGCACACTAACGGTCTATATACGTTCGTGTGCGCCCAGCCAAACTAGAAGGAAGGCAAAGCTGATATTTCACAATATGCGCACGAGAGACTGTTCAAATGAAACGCTGTTGCGCCAGTAAGCAATGGAGGAACAGGAGGAGGGAAAAGAAGAAAAAATACACACATATTCCGTGTAAGAGAGGAGTCTCGTTCCAGTGGCGAGTTTATGATTCGACATGAACAGCTATAGTGAGGCAATCTGGACACTATTGTGTGGTAAAAAACCTCTGCGAATCAGTCCAAAGCTTCAGCCCAGGCGGTGTCAAGCCCTGTGACTGCATGCATGTGCATTTCAGACTTTCATTCCTGATTTCTTTGCTTATTTCCCTCGTAGAACTGATTTAAAGCGTCCGCGAGGCGGTTACTAAATATCCGCGAATTTTGATAAAGTATCGCCCCACTCTCTGTGACGTCAGCAGGAAAATATGTATCGGTTACAAAATATCTCTTCTTTAGAACAGACACAAAGTATCTCCCCGCTGGGGAAATATTCACCCTAATTCCAAACTGAGAAGTTGTGTTTATTTCTGAGCAAAACAGTTTTGTTTAAAAGCAGAGAATGTTGTTATAGGGACCCTGCAGGCAGTTCAATCGAGTCTCGTTCCCGACTGATTCTCGTTTAGATTCATTTGATTGGCTCCTCTGAGAAGGATCCAAGAGCCCCTCCCTTAACATTTTTAACCACAATATTTAATTTAAGAAAATATATATTATGTTATTATATGTATTTATGCTGTAATATTAAAAATTGATGTCTTCATAATGTGATGTTTGTTACAATTCTGTTTTTATTAGCTCGTATTATAGATGACACATGGAATATTTGTACTCATTTATTAAATATTTAAAAAATATATTTTTTAATTGAATAAAAATTCTAAATGGAAAGAATTTTTGAGTACTCAGACCTTTTAATTGATGCTGGTTGTAAATTACAGTACAACAGTACAAAACAAAATCTGACAACTTTTTTTTTTTGTTTAAAGATTATTTGGATGTTAGAGGTGTTCATGTATTATGAATACAAGAAATATCAATAATATATATTATCTAGTGATCCAACAGGTGTCTTTCACATCAGTGCTTTAAGTTGTTGTTTCAGTACTATATTGTGTGGCTGATCCTTGTTTTAGAAAGGTTGTTTTTGTGGTTGTTTTAATGTTCCCCCAGGTCTAATCACATGACGTATCACATTTTGCTATGACCCAACACCGCCGTAGATCCCCATGAGTAAATATTTCAGGATGACTTTAATGAATGAATGTCTGTGGAGTGTCTGGCTGAAAAGATCTGATGAGCCGGAGTGAAAATCAAGCATGCTGACACACAAACAAGTCCAAACGGACACGCTTCTGACACATTTGGTAATGTAGTACAGTATGAATATTGTCAGCAGAATAGGCTAATAGTGATTTGATAACCATGCTGAGCATGTGCTTTCTTGCTTTCTCTGTTGTGTGGATCTCAGCAGGATTCTTCAGTTGCAACATTAGGTCTATCCTGTGTATCTGTGTTTGTCATGGTTTGACTGGGCAGCTTGTGTCAGGAAGCTTGAATCGAGGTCTTACTGATATATAGAAGGATTAGTGTAATGTCATGCCGACCCGGTGTGAACTCATACACAAACAAACATGCTTGACTAGCATTTTTTTTTTTTTAATTGACGAATACTGAAATCTGTATCTATAGAGCAGGGTGACTGATCACAAATTAAAAAAATTAATTTATTTTGTATTATTTATGATTTTTTTTTTTTTTTGATTTTGTATTTATCAGAATTTTTTAAGGGGTGCATATCTTCTGGCCTCCAGGGTTTGTGTCTGTATCTTCTCAGAACTGGAACTTTCCCAGGAACTGTGATAGACACTTGGTTTTAATCATACCTGCTGTCTGTTGTTTGGTGATGAGGGTGACTGAAAAGAAGATCTAACTAAGCACTGCCTAAAACCATTTGTTAATTTTTAGTAGAGAAAAATGGTTAGTGGCAAAAGCAAAGATGTTTGTTTAAATATATTGAGACATATTATCAAGATAAACTGCTGAGATTAGGGTGTATACGACTGAGCTATCTTCTCTTTTGTAAGACCTGGCCTGGTCCTCATTTTTTATTTCATCTCTGGATGGTGTACTACATGAGAAATACAGGGAGGTGACTGGTTCTTGGACACTGAGACATGCAGGAAAGTTTGTCTTGTGTCAGCGTGTACCAGCATGCTTTCATTTCTCAAAGGGGAAGGTGTTGTTCTGTTGGTGGTTTGAAGCCGATGAAAAATGTAATTTTACTTTTGGATATGTGGATGTGTTATGCAATCTGGTGTGTTAAGAGAAACACTTTTTGAAATGGTGAAGCTGTGGTGCGATGCAGGATGGGGTTTAAGGGTGCATCCAGATTTGAAGTCCTTAGTGCCTCATAATGTGATGCTTGTGATATGGTTTTAGTTAAAATGTAAATTAACATCTTTATTTTTTAAGATAAAAAAAAAAATTGTTTACATTTTATTAGACTTTTAAAAAAAAAATGTAGCTGTTGATATGAGATATTTCCTCTATTTTTAGATCATCATTTGTCAGTCTAACACTCAGTTAATCTTTATAACCACTAATAATTTGATAATGCACTTCAATGTAATCAGAATGAATATCCATTTTTCATACTGCACATTATTGTTATAATGCCTAAATTCACTTGTAGCTTTCAAAATGATTAGATTTTTTATTATTTTTTTTTAATTTTATATATCAGTTAAGCATTAACAATTAAATATCTAATATAAATTATATATTAAAAATCAGATCAGTCATTTTAAAAGCTACAAGTGAATTTAGGCATCACAGCATTATAATATGATGAAAAAAGGAAAAATGTATATTCATTTTCAGATTCAATAAAGATTAGGCCTATATGTTACAGTGTTATTTAATTAATTTCTTTATAAAGATTAACTTTAATTGAGTGTCAGATGATGGCAAATGCAATTTAAAATGTGAATGCTCATTCCCATTTCCATTTTTACTATTAAATATCTAATATAATTTCATATATTTTTAGATTGCTTTTGCCATAATCTAACACTCACTTGAAGTTAATCTTTATAAACACTAATAATTTAATAACACTTAAATATGATATCTAGTTTTTATAATTCACATTATAATGTTGTGATGCCTAAATTTACTTGAAGCTTTTAAAATTATTTATTTATTTATTTGTGTGTGTGTTTTATTTTGAACTTATTTAGACAAAATTGTATTTAATAGAATTTTAATATTTGGCTTTTTGATTATTGGCCAAAATAAAAGTAATTATGCTTATCGGCATCGGCCATAATATGGGCATCATTATAATATGAATTATCATTAGCACAGCATGCTAATGAAAGCAGTGGCATGATTTTCATGTGCAATGTCTCCTCAGTTGTGTGTCCTCTGCTGCTCCTAGTAGCACACATCTCAGCGACCGCACTTTCATGACGTCTTTCACAATGACACCTACACCTACAAATGCAACAGCAACTCAATGACTGTGCTGAGCAGGCCAGACTCAAGCTGTCCAGATAGAAAGAGCCCAGCAGGATTCTGATCCTCCTGAGTCCCTCGTGTGGTTTAGCATGTCTGGTGCGGGCAGCCCATCTTTGACCTAATTAACTCTCGCAAACAGACAGACAGACAGGGGACGAGAACCTGTCAGGCCAGAAGAAATGCACATTCAACACCGAATCTCTCGTTTCATGCTAGCAGGTCAGGACTAGAGATGAGAATTGATTCGTTGATCCAGAGTCTCAGAGGAATGATGTGTTTGATGAAGAGTTTGTAACAATATCTTTGGCTTATAGCTCTAAAGCTGTGGGTATGAGAAATAGAAATGTGTAATGTGGGAAACACTTTAGTGGTTCTAGCTAAGATTCTGTTAAATAATTATTCTGTTATTATACAATATAGAAATATACAATAAAATGACTAAAACTTTAACTGAAATTAAAATTAAAATGAAAATATAAAAAATAAAAACTAATTCAAAATATAAAAAAACTGTAATAGTATTATAATCTAGTAAATAGTATTTCAATGTTACTAAAATATCACTGATTTATCATACAATTGATAACAGAAAACCAACATGATTCTGAGCCAAATAATGCAATGTGAAAGAGTCAAGGCAGGTGGAGGAAGACGGAATCAAACTCTGGTTCAGATAACCAAACCGAACAGTGTGAAAACAGCCTGCGGCTACTTTGGCCATGCAGAGCTTCTATTTAGATCCCGTATCAGAGGAGGTTGGTGGATCTTCTACCCTTGGTGATTCTCTAAAGAACATTTTGAAATGCTTCACCTCTTCTATTTCCTTCATCCTCCAGAAAACCTTTTAGCTGATTTACAGAAGTGTTACTCCGTGAATCAGTTCCAAACTCTACCGACAGTCTTGTCAACAGATAAGAAACTATACATTTTTTTTTCTGCACTGAATTTTGAGTAAATAATGCGTAAAAACTGGCAATTTGTTTTCAATACAATAAGTAAACTAAGCAATAGTGTATGTTCACTGTAAAAAAAATTAAATGGTTAGTAAGTTATGGGCCCCTAATTTTTACATTACTTTAATTCATCAAAATAAGTTGAGCAATTTCAACTTTTTTTATAATTTGTATGAAATAAGTCAGTTTAATGTAATTTGAAATTTTACAATAAATTGAAATCTTGAAATCTTTAATGCAAGTTGAAATTACTTGCACAACCAAGTTGATTATATTTTAAATTAAGGCAGCAACTGAACTTAAGTTTCCCATTATTTCTGTTGAAATAGGTGCAATTTTTTTTTTTGCTGTGATAGGATTTACTTTGAAACCATTTTCTCTCAGAAATTGCTAGTAGTTTCTTTTTCATGGAAGTAAATTTGAAATTTTGAAGAAAAAAGACTGAAATAGTATTTTCTTGTAAAACATACTCAAATAATCATTGTTTTATTTTTTGTCTTTAAAAATAATTTTATACAGTGTGCAAACTTTGCAATGTTGCAAGGTCCGGATAAAATTTGGGAAGAATTGGACAAAAATTGTGGAACGAGTCATAGAAAAAACAGTTCATCTTTGGTGCTAATAATTTTTCTTTTCAGTAAATCTAATTTTCTTCCATTTAATTATAGTATGTAGGCCTAAATATCTGCATTATATTGACCATCAACCTCCACTGGGTCTCTAGATATCAATATCGGAAGTTCTGCAGAGATATAATATGTTTTCTTTGGCTGCTTATTGAGTTATGTCACCCGTCTCATCCTTTACCATATTAGGAATAAGATCCTCAGGTTGCATATCTGTCAGATATCTGATTTATGTTCCCACAGTTACCTGGATTTAGAAGGCAGAAGAGCAGTTTATGTGCGAATGGATGTGGATTGAATGAAATGCGCTGTGGTTGTAGTTGTTTGAATGCTGATGAATCAGAGCTGCCGTCTAGATGTTCAGTGATGTGAAGTGACAGGCCGTCAGGCATCAGGCAGAGCGTTTTAAGTGAGCTCAAAGCTGACTTCTGTTCCCTCTTATAAATATAGAGGCAGACACACACTGTCCCATTGATGCCATAACAGAGCTGAGAGGGAGGCAGAACAATTCATAGGGTTAGATGTTTGAGAAGGAGACCTTACCCAAAAGATACTGTAATGCCAAGCGGCTAGTTTAAATTTACACCGTATTGATTATTGTAGGCAGCTTTGTAGTTTGAAATGTGAGTTGCTGACTGTAATTTAGGGTGTGGGCTTGGAAGGTTTGATCATGTATTCTGACTCAGCACTCAAACCATTACTTTAAAAGATTTGACTCAGTTTAACTGTATGTCGTGAGTCATGAGCAAAATAAAACACATTCATTTTGTGGTGTGTTTATCCTCTGTATAGAAGTACAACTGGGTCATATATTGAATATTCCCAATATATTTATGATTTTGCAGGCTATATATAACATGAAGAAACATCACAAATATCACATTCACAGTGAGTTTAATGTGCTTTTTAATTGGTTATTAATTTAATTTAAAGAGACATTTTGTAATAATTGGTTTTTAAACAAAGATTATTGGTGTACATCTTGCAATATAATACTACTACCTCATTTTACTTGAAAAAATTAATTTAATGTGTTACTTGCCATTTCTTTGTAATAATTTGTGAGATTTACTAGCAATTTTTGTGTGAAAATTGTTTCAAAGTAATTATTTTTTCAATGTATAAATATATTTTGCATTTTGCATAAGAGGTATAAGCCAAAGATTGCATTTAAAGGAAAATTTATGATTCTGTGTGTGTGTGTGTTTCAGTGAAAAACCTTGTTTTTTAAAATTATTTTTAACTAGACTTTTATTTACTTTGTTTGGCCACAATGGTTAATCTGATTATACTTTTAAGCAATTTCAGAATAAAATACTTAGATAACAAGATAGCTTTTTGGGTTATGAGCTCATTTATGAGTGAGAATAGCATAATGGCATTTCTTGTGGAGTTTGAGTCAGTCTTTCTGCTGTTTTTGATGTCCTCCATTCATTCACATTAGTTTCCTCTCTGATATCTCTCTCACTTTTGGAAGCTTTTCCGGAGGCTTAAACATTCATTTTTACTATTTGGAGAAGGTTTTATTTACTTTTGTTTGTAAATACCACTCAGTCTGTTCCAGATATATTACAAATAAGTTTAATACTTTTATAGTTTCCAGTTCTGTGAGCGATTATAGTAAACATTGGTTTTGGCCTATTTTTATGTGTGAGGATTTAGGCCAAATGTAATGGAAACTTACTGTTCCATTAGGCAGCATTACTTTGTGAAAATCCCCATTGAAGAGCAGAGCAGATTGCTGTAATGGAAAGAGATATGGCTGGAAGGAGGGATTGAGAGATAAAGAAATGGAGGGAGGGTACCTTTTCTTGAAGTGTCCACTGTCCAGGTGTAATCCACCTGGCAAACCAGATGGCGAGGTCTGCCATAGTTCTTAAAGGAACAGTTCACCCCATAATAAACAGTGTCATTATTCGCTTAGTTTACATTATTTAATTTAAGATTAAGTATAATTTTTTAGGCTGTAACTTTAAAGCGAGTGTTCTTAATAATTAGGTAATAAGTAAAAAAATTATTGATAATTCATGCACTGTAGAAATGGTGTGGTGTACAAATTTTGTAGTGTGTTGTTGGTAAAATGGCAAATCTGCAGTTGTTGATTATATCTACATATTACATGTATATTTTAGGACTAGGATGATTAATGCATAAAAAAACACTGTTACGTCGGCGCCAATAGCCTCGTGGTTAGTGCGTCGACACATAGTGCAGCTGCGCTCACGGCGACCCGAGTTCGATTCCCGTCTCGAGGTCCTTTGCCGATCCTGCTCCCCTCTCTCCTCCCAGTGCTTTCCTGTCATCTCTCTACTGTAGTATCTCAATAAAAAAGGCATAAAAAAAGACTGTTACATAAGTGAGATAAGTGCAGGCATTTAAAACATGTTGTCTCAGCTTCAGGGAATGTGACGGGGTTAGACATGCCCACTGCTTTAATGATTTGGCTTCCGTTCATAAGCAGCAGAGGAAGGAGATCTGTGGTCTCGCTGCCCCCTCTGCATCTTATCAGTAGCCGGCTCCGTTCTCTACTTGAGTCTATCACAGCTTCTGCAAACTGTTCCTCCATGAGACTGGACTGTTTTAATTCTTTAATCTGTATTCTTTGTATCATGTTCTGTATGACATGTTTGTGTATGTGTTTGACAGTCCAGTTCCAGGACAAAGTTTCTCTCTGAAGGGAGTCTGCGGTCGACATATTTCACGTTGGGTTCATTTTCATGTAGATTTACTCCATTGAGACACATTGTGACTCTGATGTTAGATTCTTTCCTAATGAGAGAGTGCAAGTACATTGGCTTGGGCATGATTGCAGCCTCACTGAACATTTTCCTGGCTTTTGGGATGGACCAAAACACGGCTCCAATGTCCACTGCCAGCCTCTTCTCAATATATTTCTCTTAAGCTGCATTTGTGGCAAATATTATGGGTTTATAATCTAGAACTTAAAAACCAGATGAATTGAACAGTCTATACCACTTCCCAAAATGAGTTAAATTTAGTGATAAAATAGCATTTATAGAAGAGATCACGTATGAGTCCCATGTGACCTAGTATTGCTACAAAACAAAGATGTGTTTTACAAGAGACAATGAAGTATTTCATCAGGGATAAACACACAAGACAAAAGGCAGCTGCCGCTTGTGGCTGGACTCAAATAAACAGTTCTTCTCTCTGAACGAGCACGTAGCTGTGTTCATGTGTGATTAGAGATTTGGTTTCACAACCCCCTCAATGGCTTTGTGTTGATTAATACAGCAATAGCACAGGCATTACATTGTCTGTGTTAGTATTTTATTTCCTTCTGTAATGAAGCACATAATGTCTGCCATGGTTCAACTGCGGGTGTTACGCATATATCCAGGTGTTATACTGAAGTAATCTGCCTGTAAAGAGGTGCCACAGTCTCTGAGAAAACCTCACGAGACTCGAATCAAGCAAGCAGTTTTTTTCAGGTTACACGATCAGTGTTTAAAAAAGTTAGAAAAAAATAGCTTATTTTAAATATTTTATTAAAAAAATTATATTTTGAAATTCAAATGAATGAATGACTATTCAGCTAATCGTTCTTATGGAAGTCATAGATAATTATTTCTTTAGATGCAATGTGCTAAAGGGGATGACAACAGGTAAACCACAGCACACTGTTAGCATGCTAATTGAAGCACTGCATCTGAAAATATCTAAACTAAAAGATATATAAATATTAGAAAAAAAATCTATTTTTGAACAGTAGTATTCATGCCTTGGTTACCATCAGAGATTCAGAATGCCGACTGTTGTGTCATTCATACTCATAAAATAAGTTTGCATGATATCATCTCAGCTACTATTTATATGAAAGCTGTCAAATGTTAAAGCAAGTTGCCACTGATGAAGAAGGCAGAGGAAAAGACTGTGTGGAGAAGATGAAGAGAGACGTAGAGCTGAGAGTGCAGCATGGGTATTGGACAGAAGCCACAGAGCTAAAGTAAATACAGTGTGGCATGTGAGTTACCTACATAGAGTCCAGCGAAGGAGATTAAAGCATACATTGTGCCAGACCTGTTCATTAGCCTATTATTTCCTCTCTGAGAAGAGTGCAAGGCAGCAGACGCCGGGGAAAACTCTGCATGAGCGCTGCTATCTCAATGAAAATGTGACATGAATGGTTTTAACTCTGTCTCTATCTCTCTCTCTGTTGCAGGAATATAACATGACCAGATTAAACGGATAAAACCAGCCACTCTTCAACACCCAGATTCATATGGTGAAAATGAAACATCTGCATCTTTGAATGCTTAAAATAAGCCAAAAGTAGATCACAGACCCTTCAAGATTTACAGAAATCATCTAATTAGTCCATATCGTCTTTTTCTCTTCACTCTTGCCCTTCTCCAGTCAAAACCGCCATGTACGGTAGTGCCCGATCCGTGGGCAAAGTGGAGGGCAACCACAGTGGTGGGAGCAATCAGAGTCCCGGCCGCTCGCCCCATCTCCCTCGCTCGCCCCATCTGGGCCACCGCCGCACCAACAGCACAGGGGGCAGTGGAGCCGGCGCGGGAGGTCCAGGTGGTAAAACCCTTTCCATGGAGAACATCCAGTCTTTCAACGCTGCCTATGCCACATCCGGCCCCATGTACCTGAGTGACAACGAGGTGGTGGCGTCCGGCCCGGACCTGCCGAAGAGCACCATGACGCTGGGCCGCTCGGGAGGACGGGTGCCGTACGGCGTCCGCACGACCGTCATGGGATCCAGCCCGAATATCTCCACCGGGGCTCCCGGCTCCATTTCCACCGATGCTATCGCTTTCGGAGACCACCATATGCCTTCCACCCTTGCGTCCACTGTGCCTCATTCGCTGCGCCAGGCGCGGGACAACACCATCATGGACCTGCAGGCCCAGCTCAAGGAGGTGCTTAGGGAGAACGAGCTTCTGCGGAAGGAGGTGGATGTGAAGGAGAGCAAACTCAGCTCTTCCATGAACTCCATTAAGACCTTCTGGAGCCCTGAGCTGAAAAAAGAGCGTGCCCTGCGCAAGGACGAGGTGTCGAAGATCACTGTGTGGAAAGAGCAGTACAGAGTCGTCCAGGAGGAGAACCAGGTAAGAGGAGGATTACGTGGATTTAAGACATATTCGCAATGCATTTTATTTCTGTAATGTGACATATCTCTGCGTGAATCAGAATATTTGGCAGGAAATAATGTAAACTTAGTTTTGATGACTTTTATGCTTGCACCTTATAAACAAAAAACAATATTGGTAGGAAAAACAATATTGGTAGGGATGCATGGATATTAAAATTCTGGCTGATAAGCCATAATTATTTTCAAGCTATGGCCAGTAAATAAATTACAAATAAACCACTAAATTTAAGTGAATGTTAATTTTGAGATTGGCTAAAGATTACCTTTAACAGTGCTCTTAAATTAGGGGTTTTAAAGATTAAGTAAATGAAAAGATTTAAAAGTTTTAGACATTGGCAAATTGGAAATGAGCATGAACAATTAAATATACATTAAATTACATTCAATATACAATTAACCAACATGTCATGCATTCCTAAATGTTGCTTTTTTTCTAATCTCGTTTTTTTCTTACTTAGATGTTGGTCAGTTAAGTGTCTAAATATGGTTTCTCTTCTCTTCTGTAAACTGGAATATACTGGTCATAATACTGCAGTGTTCAGTAGCGAAAAGGCTTCATCTGCTGAAATGCTATGATACGAAACGGTGCTCCTGGCACTGAGAAAAAAAATGTATTGCAGATTGGATCTGATTACTGAAGAACATCAGTACAAGGCATTTAAGAAATAGCTCTATTTGTCTTTTAGTGTTGTTTTCGGAAATGGCTTGCCAAGAGCCATCAGACATCTCGAATGAAGCTGAATCAAAGCAGTTTGTTTGGTTCACTAGATAAGTGGATCTTTTTTGTTTTTGCATAAAATGGACAACTATTCAACAAAGTCTATATGACTTAGCTGCAGATTGCTGCTCTTTTCTTTCAATCTGACTTTTATTGTAGACTAATATAGCATTTTAAAACATCCATTTCTCTTCTGCAGGCATATTTTAACACATGCCCATCCTGACTTTTGCCGTTTTATTCTCCTTCATTCGTGCTGGATTTTTTAGCTCTGGTGTAAGCTGTAATTTAGCATTTTCCCATGTATTTTTAGGGCCTGCAGTCTACAGCATGTGGCATAGACATTAACTGTTATCGTTATACCACCACCTCTTTTCAACAGGAAGATGTTTTTATGTATTTAGTCTAGTCTATGCAAGTCTGGCATAGCCTGAGTTTTCACCATTGGCATTTGGCAAAGAACTGCCAACTTAAGGAAAGACTGTCTGTACCCCGCAGTGTCTGTAGAGTTAACTTTGAACTCAGTTGGATGTCAGAGACCTTTAACACTCAAATGGTATTGCTGCATGTGACTCTGGCCCTGCATTGCTTCTGCCTAGGCTGAACCGTGAGGCTAATGAGGGGCTCGTCGTCATTCATTCACACCGCCTGTTTGATGAAGGCTTGGGTGACGTTTTTGGGTAATCCGGTGCAAGATGGGTGGGTTTTAACCCATATGACACCCCACTCGGTCTGCTTAGTAAAGTAAGCTGGAGCATTTGACTGATGAAGTCAGGTTCTGTCATGAGAGGGTTTATCTAGATGAACTAGATCAATATTCAAAAGAACCTTGATCAGTTAAATGAACACGTCAAATTCTCAGGAGAGAGAGGCATTCAAAGGAGGGATAAAGGAGCAGGAATGAGTGGAATGAGGCTTGAATGCTCCTTTGAGACCTGTTCAATTATGAGATATGATACAGCAAACCCCTTTAGTCAGCCAACTCTCATTCATTTGCCTCCTCTGCTCGTATCTCTCTCTTCATTCATTCAGCCCACATGCTAGTTCACTGGATTCGTGAGCACGCTTTCTCTCTCTTCCATTTAGGGATGCATGAATAATAAAATTCTGACTGATATGATAAACAATAATTATTAATAATTATTTAAAAAAAGATTTTTTGGCTAATAGTACAAAAAAATTGTCTAATTTTTTTAATATTTTTATTTTTTTTTCTAAATACATTTTCATTTGTCTTAAATAAAAGAAAAGAAAAGAAAAGAAAAAAACTTTAATCAGTTGTTTTAAATGCTTAAAGTGAATTTAGGCATCAGAACATTACACTATAATATACAGTATGAAAATGGATAATTAATTTGAGATTTTCTAAAGATTATATTTAACAGTGTTAATAATTATTAGTGTTTTTAAAGATTAAGCAAACATTAGATGATTACAAAGGTAATCTAAATGTAAAAATTGTGGAAATGAGCATTCACAATTAAATATATTGCCAATATATATATAATATTTATTTACTAATAATTTTATAGAATAGATAGAAAACAGTTATTGAAAATTGCAATACGCTTTCACTGTATTTTATGGCATTTTTGTTCAAATAAATGATCAAGTCATCAATTAAAAATTGGAGAAATGAGCATGCATTCTTAAATATGTGATTTATATAGCCAAAATATATGCAATATTTACTAATAGTTTAAAAAAAGAATAGAAATAGAAAACAATTATTCTTACTTGCAATAAGGTTTCACAGTATTTTTCTGTATTTATTTTTTGTATTTTTTTCAAAGAAATGACCAATTGATCGATTAAAAAATGGGCAAATGAGCATGCTCAATTAAATATGCAATTATATAGCCAACATATATGTATTATTTACTAATAATTAAACAAATTACAGATTATACTGTTTCATGCATCTCTATTTCCTGCAGTATACTGTGACAGTCACTCTCTCTGTAATAAATACCTTTTTTTTTATGTGTGATGTGCATAAATGTGAACATGTTGTTTTGTTAATTTGGATTCAAATGAATCTCATTTACTTCCAGTGCATTGTGAACATCTGCCGTGACATTCCCAGCATTAGCAAACACGTTCACGTGAGCGCATCCTTTCAAACAAAGCCAATCGGGTGTCCATTTGTGTGTGTTTTCCGTAAGTGCATATATCTGCCCTCTGAGGAAGTGAGAACAGATGGCAGACGCGGCTCCTGATACGCTTACTGTAGTAGTGTTGTAAAAGGTCCAAAGATTCGCACCCCAATCCCACAATCTCCTTATCAAGTAGTGTCACTTTTCACAGCCAAGTTCCGCCCACACTAATATTCACCGTTCCGGTCAGACTGTTTGTTCATAATCCCAAATGTTTGAGTCACATAGTCAGATGAGATGAGAACAGATAGTGTAGGGGTTTGTTTGCTGTGTCATGTCAGTAAATGTAACCTAGAAGGGTAGCAGATGGTCAAGGGTGGAGTCAGGGGTCATCAAGCTCCACACTCTCTCTCAGATGGAAATAAACTTCACATGTTGAGCTCAATGACTAAGAACCATTAAAAATATCTTGCATGATTTTCTTATTCAATACTTCCTGTCGTCCTGCTTGGCCCGATTAAGGTTTGTGGGCTGTATTTACTCATTATGTAATAGATAATTAGCTCATTACTCACAGCAGAATGACTGTGTCATACAATATGCTGTGTGTTTACACTGTAGGATCATAATGGAGCAGGACCGTATGTAATGCTGTGCCATATTAGACAGGAGAACAAAAATCTCAAAATGTTAAACATTTTAATTAAACAAATGTTGTAACAAAATATTGAAGGGGGTCTGAATACTTTCCGTACCCACTGCATATACATATATATATACATATACATATATACATATATACATATATATACATATATACATACATACATACCATACACGCACACACACAATTTTATATATTGCCAACTTAAAACTACACTGTTTTATTACAGACATGAATGATATCTTAAATTGTATGGCTTGATTTTTGCTATTTTGTAAATGATCATCATACACACAATTTTTGCTTGTGAACAATAAAACAGATCTCAGCGATTTGCCTAGTGACCAAGAACACCCTAGCAGTAGCAACCACATACCAACATACTAAAAATGACACAGAACAAAACTACGTCCTGACAATCACTCACATCACATTGGTATCATGGCAACAAAAAGATCTCTTTTGTCTCTGCAAGAACTGTTTTAATTTTATTTTAAGTCTCTTAAAGAAGTCTCTAAAAGTCTATAAAACCACCAGGAGAATAAGGAACAAAATGTCCAGTTGGTCTTCCATTGTTTGCTCGCATACTCTGTGCTGATTAAGGAAAGAAAATGTTATCTCTGCCATCTCATGAGCGAGGTAGTAAAAGTCTGGAAGAAAGAATGCAGGGACGACAGATCATATTTTTATCCGTTCTCACCACGGGACTGTGAGCCGCTGCTCTTTGGCAGACGCGGCGGCCCTTATATGGAGTCTGGTCATGCAGGATAGGTGTGGAATGAACAGAATCCATGCATATGGTTACACAGACCTCCTCTTCGTCTCCTCTGCTTCACTGTCCCGCTCTCCCTCACTCGGTATAGTTCACACGTAGGAAAAACACTGAGAAAGTTGGAGTATGAGAGGCATTGAGACGAACATATGGGAGAGAGAGAGGAAAAAGAGGTGGTAAATAGATGTTTCTTGTAGCTTTTAAAGGGTCCATGACTTGAAAAAAGGTTTGCTGTATTACAGTAGGTAGATGCTCTGAACTTTTAAGCCTTGTGTTTAGGATCTCTGCTGCTTTGGATGCTGCGCTACTACAAGGGAGCAAGAAAGAGCAGGTTTGCTTTGTCCACTACTGCCGTACTTCCCAAAACCCCCACTGACTGTGCAGATGGCCCCTCTGACATGCTGCATTAAGATTAAGCCCTTGTGATCAGCTCCATTTTTCCTGTCAGTCAGCAGGAGTCCCACCCACCTTCAAGGTGTTTATACTGTACCTACATGTTTATCTGTATTTGGACATATCCGACAGAACCTAGAAGAAGCTGAAGTGGTCTGCCGTAAGGGTTAGATGTATTTCTAAAGTCAAAAGAAAAAAATAACAAAGAAAATGAGGACTATTTTCTGGACCATTAAGATTTTTTTGCATTGTTGCATTTATTTTCATGGCAATTATGCTGATTTCCTTTCACAATTGTCCATAGCATCCGATTTGTAGCATTTATTCTACTAGATTTAATTGAAATATATTTTAATAAAATAAATTCATACATATATTGTATTGTGTACAAGTATATACATTTTGTACAATTAATATACATTTTTATTTTAACAAATTTTGTAACATTTTCTATATTCATTCTTTTTAAATGAGATTAATGAGAGATAAATTACATATACAATATAAAATTGTCTAAAACATATATATAATTATGTTTTTATATATTTTGTATATTAAATTGGCCTATTTTATTGCACAAATTGTAATTCTCATTTCTAGTATTTATTGTACTGAATTTGGGCAGAAAGGAGGATCTGATGATTGACAGTGTCAAAAGCAGCAGAAAGATCCAGCAGAATAAGAACTGATGGATTTATTTCTAATGTTCTAAGCTGGTCCTATGTATTTTAATATGTTATATTTTTTGTACGTTTTTAGCTTGCTATTTCAATTCACATGTAAACCTGGTGGGCAAAATTGGACTTTTAACGTGCAGCCACTTTTAATCTGCTTTGCTCTAATTGAAAATGTCTGTTTTCAAATTATTATTCCCATCCGATTACGCCCTCCCCTCTTCACATCTGGTTAATTACATAATCACATTCAGTTGTCTGGCTTTGCCTTCCTTCGAGGGCTTCATGACACAGCAAGTCTTGGTTGCCATGGTAGCCTTGCAATAGCAGACCCTCTGCAAGAGCCGGCCCAGTTCTCAATGAGCCTTTTGAATCAAACTGTGGAGATTTCCTTTCCTAAACTCCATTTATATCAACTTTGAATACTGTTTTGAATACTGAAATTCGACAGTGCTGTATAGAGACTGGCCTTGGATATTAATTTCTTTTTAACCACCAGTATGCATTTTAAAGTTGCATTTTGTAATATGTGGACGTGAATTGTGTTTTTTAATGAAAGTTTATATTGTGTGTTCGCACAGGCTTTTTAGGATCTTTGACGACTAAGCATTTGAAAAAGCTAGGATGAGCTAGACCCTTGTGCGATGCATGTGTGAATATTACAAATGGCCTAAAGTCTGTGCTGATATTCTCAGACTCGAGGCAGGAGACAAGCTCTAATTGGTACAGTGGAACTGAATGACGGGCCTGTATTGTGATGGTGACCTGCAGGGTCTGACTGCGCTACTGGAAGGTTTTGTTTCTTAATTCGAACAGATTTGGAGAAATTAAGCATTACATCACTTGCTCAATTCAGTGAATGGGTGCCGTCAGAGGATCCACTGGTGAGCAAGTGATGTAATGCTACATTTTCAGCAAATTTTCATTTTTGGGTGGAATATTCCTTTAAGCTTTTTTGTGCTGTTATAGATGTCAATGAGTGGCTGACTGCTGCACAGACGTGCTGGAGACGATCTGTGAACCTCAGGTTCAGCTCTGTCACCTGATACCACTGCCTCTGTGTGCTGTTGGTTTGCCGTTGGGTTTCCTCATTAGTCTGGGCGCACACAGGGAATGGAATCAATTAATTAATGCACTCGCTATGATTTATTCATGATGTCGATCCATTGTGAGGAATCACCTCACCAGGTAGGAAAGAGCTCAGCAGGCTTTATGGTAAAATCCAGTCAAATGGTGGAAAAACACCAATCATCCTTTGTGAGTTTAAAAGTCAGTCTGAATTTCTGTTTGCAGCTCGTTATACTTATGTAATATGACATTATTGAGTAAAGGAGCAAGGAAAACAATATAGAACAGGACTTGTTTTTATCTATTTTAAATTATTTAGATTGTTAAAAGTGGGCATTATATACCAGATTTAGCCTGACCATGTTTGGTACAACAGTGCCTAAGTAGACCTTCTTCAGTACTCATGAAAGTATAATTTCTTATGGATATCTCTGTCAGATAAAACATGTCTCTTAACCACACTGGATTGTCTAAGTGTGCTGTGTTAAAGGGAGGTGTGGCTCTAGCATTTTTGTGTGGGATTCTTGTTCTCTGGAACATGTTAGTTGAAGGCAATGCAAAGCATTGTGACTGACTGAATGAGTCTGTGCTGATTGGCAGAGCACCTCAGGTCATTCACTGTGGCCCAACCAACATTCATAGAATGCTGGCGGGTTGTTAAGGGTCAGAGGTCGCACATGCTTGAGATTACAGCCTTGCTGTATCCTTGTTATTAGGAAAACAAGGCCCACCGCTTCTTGTCTATCCTTAGTTTAGGTTCATTTAGAGTCTTCTGAAGACTGCGGGGCTGCTGTGAAGTATCCCATCGCAGTTGAAATATCCAGTGGATTCCTCAGCCGTCTTTTTTCCCTCTCCGCTTGCATTCTGTGGTTTGGCATTCCCTCGAAAACATTCCATCTATGGGGGTTGGACCAGGAAAGTCTGATCCTTCTAGTGAGGGGAAAAAAACAAACACGTGGAGGAAAGTGGGAGGGTTGAAGAAAGGCCTGTTAGCATCTGCTACAACTTCCATTGAGATGAATGGAATGCTAACTACTATGCAAGCTTACTGTATATCTGCCATGGAATAAACAAAAACAAACAAAAAAAAGTTAATTGCGAATAAACTCAGAATTGTGAGACTTACAGTTCTGAGAAGAAAAGTCAGAATTTTGATATATAAACTCACAATCACAAGAAAAGAAAAAAAAATACCTTAGAACTGTGAGATAAAAAGATCGCAATTACCTTTTTTATTCCTTGGTGGAAATAGGCTTTTCTCACTTTTTTCCTCAGAATTCGAAATTAATATCTCGCAATTCTGAGTTAACATCTCGCAATTTTGAATAAATTTTTTTTGAAATAAAATAAAAAATAGCTTCCATAGCTAACAGCTCCATAGCTAACAGATAATATAGCTTCCATAGTTAACAGTTAACTTGCAGAGAGGGGGGTTGTTTGATTGTACACGCAGGAAAAAAAGGTACAAAAGTTGTCAGTGGGGCGGAACCCTTTCAAAAGGGTTAATATGTACCATATAGGTACTAATATGGTACTAATAAATAAGCTACAAATCTATACCTATACCAGCTTTTTTCAATGAGTGTATGATGTTTTAGGTGTTCATGTCCAGCCAGTTGTATCGCAGCAGAGTGCTTGTCTCTACCTTACAACTTGGTAGGAATAGTTTCTTATTTCAGCTGTAGAAAGAATCAATCCCCTTTGGATGTCTTTTCCTGCACAGCAAGCTAAGCTTTTTTTAGCTAAGCTAAATTTTTTTTTTTTTTTTGCCACTGTGTTCTTTTAAGCAGTCCTGAATCTTTTGCCTGAGGCTGACAGATAGCTTTTTGTGTGAGTCTGAGGCTCCGTCCTCAGGCGATGGACTTGTAACAGTAGTATGTGAGCAGAGCTGTCTGTCATGCTGTCAAGGACTGTGTGTGTTCTTTGTGGCCAGTCTTGTGTGGGACCCTCGAGCCTGGAAAAGGGATGTGCCTGGCATCAGCGGTGAAGTTTATATGTGAAATAAAATAAAAGTGCAAAGGCCACAGTTATAAATATAACCCCACTCACTAGCGGTTAGGAGGTGTTAATCATTGGAACAAATTTGGAGAAGTTTAGCGTTACATTGCTTGCTCACCAATGGATTCTCTGCAGTGAATGTCTGCCATCAGACTGAGAGTAGAAACAGCTGATAAATACATCACAATAATCCAAAATACAACTCTAGTGAATCAATTAATGTAAATTTGAATTGAATAGCTGTGTGATTTATAAGAAACAAATCCATCATTAAGGCTTTTTAACTTAAATCCATTGCTTCTGGTCAAAATATGAGTCCATAATCCATAATAAGACATCCTCCAGTGAAAAAGTCCATCTTCTGTTGTCCTCTCACATCAAAATCCACTGACATATTTGTCTTGAACTTTTTTTGACTGTTTTTGCTTGTAAACCGTGCTTGGTCTTTGCATATTTCTCTCCTGATTCAGATTAGACAACAGTTTCACTGGAGAAAGCGGTATTACAGATAGAGGACTCGGGCTAATAATATAGCCGAAAGCAACGGTTTGAAGTTAAAAGCATTTTACTGATGAATTTGCTTTAACATGCAGCTTTTTGCTTCAGGAGATGTTGATTGATGGACTGGATTTGTGTGGATTATTGTGATGTTTTTATCAGCTGTTTGGACATTCTGATGGCACCCATTCACTGCAGAGGATTCATTGGTGAGCAAGTGATGTAATGCTAAATTCCACCAAATTTTCTCAGCAAATTTTCATCTTTGGGTGAACTATTCCTTTAATAAAAGTCACAAAATCCCAAAAATAAAATGTAGTAGTTTAAATGTTAGGGAAACTTTTGTGATTGAGGGTGGATGTGGTAAAGTAGGGGGCCTCTTTGCATATTTGGGTTGAATGTCTGCAGTCAATCACAGTGCCCAATCTTTAGGGTGGAGTGTTAGTGTAGGAGTGGAGATTAGAGACAGGACAAGACATAAGACAAACCTTTCCACCAGACAGGATACGAGATGTGGAGTGAAGCGATATGGAGTGGAAAGAAAAGACACGGTGGATGTCTTCAATCGCACAGACTGCTATCAATGTGTGTGAGAGAAATCCAAACCACTGCATACTCCGATAAATGATTTGTTGATGTTACTATTGATCTGATATTTGTGTCTGATCAGGGTCTGCTCACATTTATACAGTGTTGGGGAGTAACTAGTTACATGTAACGGCGTTACATTACTTTAACAAAGTAATTTAAAAAGTTACACTACTATGACATTTTAAATAGGGTAACTTGTAATCTGTAACCTATTACATTTCAAAAGTAACCTTCCCAACACTGCATTTATAGGCCCATAGGAGGTGTTCAGACTTACTTTTGCTGATCTTAGGTTTCAGTTAATTGCCATTTTAATATAATATTGTCATATCAGACATGTACAAAGCCTGAATGCCTGATGATAACTTCATTATCGTGCAGCGGTTCTTGTAAGAGCCTTTAGATTGGTTACTACTCCATGGAGGCCTGTTTGCAATCTGTTCTCATGGGCCTGCCTTTTTTTTTTTGCCCCGTCTTTGTGCCTGCTGTCCCATCATGCCTCTGACACCTATCTCAGTCCCTGCTTGTCAGCCTTTTAGGATTTCTTTAGCACAACTGGCACTTTTATGTTAATATGTAAAGAATTAAATGATTAAACTGAAGCTTTAAGATGTGTTACTGTAGATCCCTGCTTAGTCCCCACAGAGATTTTATTCACCTTCATTTTGAGTTAAAGGCTGGCTGATACTTCATATTGATTTCTGTGTGCCTTGTCTTGCTCTTTAGAAGTGATTTCACAAGTACTGCTTAAATCAGTTTTTTGTGAAAGATGTTTCATAGTCCTTCAAGAGGTCAAGATTTAAACAGGTCAGTTTGGGAGATTGCCCTTAATAACAGCATTATTAAAAACTTCACTTACAGCAGTTATATAAATTTAATTGTTTTAATTTTACTTCTTAAAATCAAATTTTTGAAATGTACAATTCTACATTCTGTTTGCTACCTCCGTTTTCAGTTCAAAGCCTGCAGTTGTGAACAGATCAGGGGACATGGTACAGTGTTTAGTTTTATTTATTTATTTATTCATTCATTTATATATACGTTTTATGTATTTGCATTATATGCATTTTATTCCTTTAATTATGTATAACTATTTTTTATTTTAAATGTACATGTAAAAATTTACAATTATGAAAGTCAGTACTCTATCCATATATAAACACATTTTATTCATTGTATGCATTTTAATTGTTTTAATTATTTATAAACATTATTTATTCATTCATTTATACATTATATAAACATTATATTTATTAATTTCAAATTTAAATGTAAAAATACTGACTTTTATAATTGTCACATTTTAAATTACTGTATTCATATATAAATACATTTGATTTGTTTTATACATTTTAATTATTTTATTTTATTTAAATATTTATTCATTTAAATGTAAAAATAATTTAGAAATGTGACAATTATGATAGACGTAATTGCTGTATCCATATATGAATCAATTTTATTTCATACATTTTAATTAATTATTTATAAATATTTATTCATTTAAATTTATAAGTAAACAACTGAATAACATTACAATAATAAAAGAAGTCCTGTATCTCTATATAACTACACTATACCTGTGTTATTTGCCTCTGCCTCTCTCCCTTCTGTCTCTTTCTCTCACTTTTTCTTTTCCAAACGCGCACACACGACAGAGATAACAGCAGCCAGAGGAGACTAATGAATAATGTAGAGTCCTGTCTCTGTGGTGCCATTACAAACTGTTGAGAATATAAAGTCAATATTTACAGAGTAACACAGCCATCAGTGTCTCTTTCTGTATATGTGTGTATAATTCAAAGTCTCTTACTGATGACCAAAACTCACTTTTTTTATTAGACTATTACTTTTTGTGCGTGAGGTGTAAGGTGTGTCTGAAGTGCCTGTTATGCGACACAGAGACAGGTGTGCTTTCTTGAGTTACAGTATTTGTGTCCTAGCATCAAGCCAAAAAACATGATGTCCTCTTCTTGTATGTGAATTGGTTAATCATGCTAAAAAGGAAGTGACAACATCTTCTGTCTCACGCCATAAGTTCATGGAGGAGCACATGTTGCTGTCTTCATGTGGAAATCAGACTAAAACATGCACAAAAATATGAATACTACCATCATTGTCATCGTACCTGCTTAAATTGAACCACTCTCTGTCTTGTTACACCTGTGTCCATATTTTTGGTAGTAACATTTTCCTGCAGTGTAAGAGAAAAGGGTGCTTGTAACCATGGTGATGCCTGCAGACATATTTATGACTATTCTTAAATTCATGCCCTCTGGCCTTCCTGAATACCTTCTTTTACCTTCTCCTTGTTCCAGCATAGCTCTTCTAACTGCTTTTTTGGTCCTCTCTGAGATAGATGGATAGCATGAATCCCACTCCTTTGGGACTTGTTCAGTGTGGTTGGAGAGCGTGGCCTGTATTTACCCCATGGTCACTAGAGAGCTGCTCCAGGTGGAAGTAATATCCGTATGTCTTTAGAGCTCTAAAAAGCATTCAAACCCCCAGAGATTCAGTGTCCTGAGTAGATTCTAACAGCTGATGTAGTGTTTTGAAAAAATCCCTGGAGAAGTCACACCAGGTTTTAGGGAAATTATTAATATGATCATTTATTCTTTGTGTGTGTGTATGAGAGTATCTTAGCCTGCCATGGCATGGTTATCTAAATCAGTCTGTATTAGTGTTTTTTTGTTTGTTTACTTATTTTATTTGCTTATTTTTGTTATTATTTATTTATTTTCATTTGTTTTTAGTGTTTATTATTTTTTATTTATTTGTATGTTTATTTTGTTATTGTGTTGTTTTTATTTATTCATTCATTTATTTATTATTTATTTATGTTTGCATTTATTTGTGTTTATGTATTTGTTTATTTTATTTTTTTTTGCATTTATTTATTTTCATTCATTTATCGTTTTATTTTCTTTTGTTTTTAATTTATTTATGTCTGTTTTTATTAGTGTTTATTTGTTTAGGTTTTATTAATTTTTGTCTGTTTTTGTTTATTTTTAACTTGAATAAAAAATGAAAAAAAAAAGATTTTTTTATAAGTAATGTTATAAGACAGACTTAATATATTGTTTTAAAATGTGTTCATTCTTTTATTATATCAGTTTAACATTTCCAGATATAGCCAGAAGTTTAGTATTGCTAGTTTGTCGCAGGAGACCGTTATTTACAAAAGCTTACTCTCATTCATTTGTTTCACCGGCAGCATATCCAGATGACCATCCAGGCCCTCCAGGACGAGCTGGGGATCCAGAGAGATCTGAACCAGCTGTTCCAGCAGGACTCCAGCGTTCGTCCTGGCGAGCCCCTGACCGCCGAGCTGACTGAGGAGAACTTCCAGCGGCTGCACGGTGAGCATGAGCGGCAGGCCAAGGAACTCTTCCTCCTGAGGAAGACTCTGGAGGAGATGGAGCTGCGAATCGACACGCAGAAACAGACACTGTGCGCCCGAGACGAGTCCATCAAGAAGCTCCTGGAGATGCTGCAGAGCAAAGGGCTGTCGGCCAAGGCCAACGAGGAGGACCACGAGCGGACACGTAGGCTGGCCGATGCCGAGATGCATATCCATCACCTGGAAAGCCTTTTGGAGCAGAGAGAGAAGGAAATGGTCTTGCTGAGGGAGGTAAGAGCACTGAGGAAACTCATAAAACCATCATACAACACTTATGCAACCTTTAAACCTCTAAACAGTTAACTCTCCTTTTTGAACATAGACGTGAAAATGCACTATCCAAGCTTAAATGGTTGTAATTCCTGAATGCTTTGTAATACAGTTGGTCTCTTTTTAAAGAAGACAATCAGCAGATTATTGCTGAAGTGAAAGCATTTCAAAAAATAAAAAAGTTATAGAAGTTCACTGTAAAGAAAATGTACTTTACTAAAAACAAAAACTTTAAATAAATATATTATACTAGTTATTTATTTTTATTATTTTCATATAAAATACCTAAATAATAAATATAATAATAATTCTAAAATAAAAAAACGAAAACTACTATAAAATCAAAGCCATATGTCAAACTAAGTTATGTTCCAAATTTGAAGTTGATATCACAAAAATTGTGGTTCCTGTGAGATTTTGTTAAGGCACTATACCAAAAATAGCCACCGGGTGACACCCAAACTCCACTGATTTTTTAAAAGTATTTTCCTGTCACAAATGTATAAATTTCTATCACAGTATTACTTCTGTCTCAAAATAGTCACCAAATATGGACTCTTGAGACTCAGACCTTTCCAACAATACATGTTTTGTCAAGATTAGATTAAGTTTTGAGTATAAAATATTGTATTAACATGACACTTGACATCGCCCACTAGGGGGAGGAGCCAGCTAAAAGAACTGAAAGTACCATTTCCATGGTAACGGAATGTCCAATTTCAAAACGGTTTTCACAGGATGAATTTTGAGTGTCAAATAGAAAAGTGTATACAATGCCATTCACTAGCATTAGGTATGTCCATTTAGCAACATTTAAACGACTATTTTGGATTGAATAACAGAACCAAACAGCTGCTCTGGGAACGATGCAGACAGCACTTGGTCATTTATCCAGAGAGGATTTGCAGTCAATTGTTTTCATGAAGACTCCCAATTATTTTGATGATGAATCAAGGGCTCTAGATTAGTCATTTTAAACTGCGCCGGACGAGCAAGCTTACGAGAGAGAACGAGACAGGGAAACCTTTCACAAATTGAAGGCATTGAACATTGTTGCTATAGAAACGGGAGAGACTGAAAAGAACATTGATGAAAGGAGACACAGATGTTGCTGAGAGCAAAAACTGTTAATGTGGCGGGAGACACATTTATCACATTTAGTTTAGTAGTTTATCTCGAGGAGTGAAGCTGATTGAAGTTTATTCAAGTTCAACTGAATTTCCCAGTCAGATTTGTTACATAAGTTGTTTAGTTTGTAATACTTAACCCGGAAGAGAATTAGCTTTTGAGTCAAGGGTTCCCTTGTGAATTTGATTTATAAGTAGGATAAGAGACATTCATATTTTGTTGACAGAAATGTGATCATACTTTAGTTGTTGAATGTTGCTAATAAGTTGGACTGAGTTTGTGTGAGTTTCTCTCCTTGATGAATCAAGCAAACTTTTTAGTGCTAGTTTGCTATTTGTATCCTTTTATGTTTGTCAGATGCGATACTGTCAGGAGGCTGATATAGTGGTTATGTAGTTTTGAAAGGAGTTCTGTCTGGCAATCTCTCTCTTTATTTTTGTCAGGCTTCTTCTAAGACAGCCAACAGTCAATTGCAGGATTTTGGTGACAGTGACATCTAGTGGCCAGTTAGTAAAATGGCACAATCAACTCTAACTAGGGCACACACGACTTATCACATTTTGTCAACTGGTTGTGGGAGAAAATATGCAGGACTTTGAAAGGAATTGATACATAGAGCTGACAGTACTGCACTCCTATTGGTA
>NW_015548309.1:1889328-1900185 GCF_001515605.1 Sinocyclocheilus anshuiensis | reverse complement strand
TATAGAAGTATAATAATTATGTATAATAATTTTGTGATACATAATTATCACGAAAAAGAAACCTTGACTGGGTGATCAGGATTTTATGTATTTATTTACATAATGTCCACGTAGCATACTTATTACATGGCTACAAACAACCCTCTGAACTACTGCTGTTCAAACGTTTGGGGTCTGTAAAATTCTTTATTGTTTTTGAAAAGCCTTTTATAGTCTCTTGCAGAAATACAGTAAGACAGTAATATTGTGAAATATTATTACAATTTCAGAATGATTTTCAAAATGAATAATCACAATGATTTCTGACTTGGAACTACCTGTGCATTTAACGTTTTTTTTTTTCTGTCTAATATTTTGTGGAAACTGTAATACTTTTTTTCAGAATTCTTTGATAGATAGAAAGTTCAAAATAACCGCATGTATTTAAAATAATATTTCGTGACATCTTAAATGACTTTACTGTCAGTTTTGATCAATTTAATGCATCCTTGTAATATATAGTAGTAGATAAGGTATTGTAAGTAATATGCTGTGGTCTCAGCGAGTTTAGTGCCATTAAATGCAGTAATGCACGATTAAAATGTTACAGGTGAAGTCTGGGCTAAAATAATAAATTGGACCGAGATCAGAAGAGCATTTTAGGTTATTTATTGGGGCCTCCAGTTGGACTTCCGAGAACAGGGGGAAATAAACTAATAGCCCTTCTTTTAATCTAGTGATTTAAAATTCTTCCTTTGCTAATGACTTACTGGAACTGTTAGTAAAAATGACCATGTCATGGAAAATGGGAATTTTCCCCTCTTTTATTCTTTTAAAAGCATTTGGTGCATTAAATAGACATACTGTAACATTTACACTACAGCCCTCCCTCCCAAAACCACCCAGATATTTCAGTGCCTCTTCTATATTCGGCAACAGCGTTCATTTACGTATACAACTCTTAAAGGTGCAGTGGGAAAAACAGCCCTAAATCACATTGCGACTAATATTATAAGTGAATATAACACATACGTTTTTTTTTTTTTTTTCATGAACATTTTTTATTTCAGCTGTTATAACGTCCTGGGAACAGATAGTGATGTTGTAGCTCTTTTAGATGTGAATATTATTCAACGGCATCTTTCAACAGTTACATTCCCTGAAGCACTGCTCCGCTTTCCATATGCTTCCCATGACTCCACACGTGTAGATGCATGGCTGTTTTTCCATGCCTGTCTGTGTGCGTTCATATCTGATGGGTTTGGTGTCCAGACTTTGTGTTTGAATGATGATTTTGAGGTCTTTAATTGCCCAGAGGGGGCAGGCTGGCCGCATCTCTTTGTGTTTGGTGGATGTTGCATTCACTCTATTTGTCAGTTGCTCGGTACATTATCTTTTTCATAAGGGACTCAGTCATGCATAAACACTCAAACCAGCCGACTGAAAGTGTCTCTTCTGCCTCAGATGCAGTGATATCAGTGTGCTGAATTTACAATTTGGCTGTGTAAATCAGAAGTCTGGGTTATTTTACTATCAGTGTTTGGGGTGCACATAATGTGGGGTGGTATGGATCCTCATCAACTGATGGCTGCCGGTAGAGGAAGCCGTTATTATCCTGTGGTTTCACCTCACGATCCTCGTCTCATGTTTTCTCCTCAGGATCTCCACCGACGATTTGAGGGAGCTCCAGAATCTGCCAAAACCAAGGCCCTGCAGACTGTCATTGAGATGAAGGCAAGTGCGTGTATGTTTGTGTGAGTGTGTTTGGTGTAAGTAACACTTTAGTGTTTTTTTCCAAACTGATTGCTTTAAAAAATAATGTTACCTAACTACTCTCATATTCCCGAAACTGTCATATTGAGTCAGTTTTGTATTTGTACACTACTGCTCAAAACCTTAGAGTTAGTTTTTTTTATTTATTCATTTTTTTAAAGGAATTAATACTTTTATTCATCGAGGAAAAATTTAATTGATCAAAAGTGACAGTAAAGGCATGTATAATACTACAAAATAATTCTGTTTCAAATAAATGCTGTTCTTTTGAACTTTCTATTCATTAAAGAATCCTGAAAAAAATGTATTATGGTTTCTACAAAAAATATTAAGTAGCGCAACTGTTCTCAATATTGATAATAATAAAAAAAATGTATTGAGCAGCAAATCAGCATATTAGAATGATTTCTTAAGGATCATATGACAGCTTTTCCAATACAGGAATAAATTGCATTTTTATATTAAAATAGAAAACAATTATTTTAAGTTGTAATAATATTTCACAATATTACAGTTTTACTGCCTTGATGAGTGCAAGTCTTCTTTCTAAAACATCTAAAAAATCTTACAGACTTAACTTTTGAACAGCAGTGTATTTGTTCTTCATAGGTTTTCTTTATACGTAGGATCCACAGTATATCTGAACCATATCATTTATCAACATTATATTAATTTACTGGTATGTGCCAATATTGATAAATTATTAATGCAAGCTCATTTCCACTGTTTTTACATTTTAATGAACATTTGCTTATATAAATGACCTAAAGCTCACTTAAAGTTTAACTTTAAAGACACTGGTAATTTAATGTTCACAGAAAGGTTGATCTATGGCATCACTGTGAATACCCCCTTTTGGAACCTTGATTTTTAAGAGTGTCACATTATTAAAGTCGTTATTATAGTCATGTTTCAAGCCTAAAGTGAAAAACACCTCTGTATGATAAACTATCCCCTTGATAAGATATTAAAAGTTTTGCACCTTCATGTCCTCCATTCCTCTGCTTTGTCCGTTTCCTCATCAAACATCTCTGTGATCTCTGCAGGATTCTAAGATCAGTTCTCTGGAGCGCAGTCTGAGGGACCTGGAGGACGAGATACAGATGCTCAAGTCAAACGGGGCTCTCAGCACAGAGGAGAGAGAGGAGGAGATGAAACAAATGGAGGTCTACCGCAGTCACTCCAAGTTCATGAAGAATAAGGTAGAACCTGCGGCTCATGGGAACTACAACTGTTTTGCTTTTTTAACCTGTGCAGGTCATGTGTTATTTGAACACAGATTTATTGTTTTTGACTCTTTGTTAGGGTTGAATTTTACCAGACATCATGTGGTGTTGCTAATATTTACTCTGATACTAGTGTTATGGTATGGTGTGTATCGCAGCTAGATAAAGAAGCATGAAAATGCCTACATATATTATTATCATTACTAACTTTTTTGACGTTGCATTTTTAATTGTTTTTTTTATTTTTGCTTTTATAGTCTTTATTTTTTATTTTTTTTAAATATTCTATTCTATATGTATATTTAAGTATATATTTTATAGTTTTTTTATTTTATTTATATTAAGATATTGTTTTTCTTTAGTAAACTTTCCATTTAGTTTTTAAAAATGTCCCATTTTTAATGACATTTAATTGCAGCTGAATGGCTAAATCATAACCGCATGGCCTGTGTGGTGAATGCTGATTGGTTTGGTTGCTGATAACATCACGTGAACGTGGGTGATGTTTGGATGGGCACAGGGTGTGCATGCGAGTTGGTGATCGGTGGTTGGTGGTTGTTGCAATAACATCGCCCTCTCCTAACAGGTAGAGCAACTGAAGGACGAACTGGCACAGAGCGAAGCTCAGGGCGAGGAGCTGAAAAAGCAGGCGGCTGAGCTGCAGCAAGAGGTCTCTGCTGTAAGAAACCCAGAGAACCGGCTTAGAATACGCACAGCTCTGCTTCCCTCACCAGAGAGGGCATCTCGCCCACTCAGACCCCAAATAGAGATTCACGCTAAGCCCACTAACTGACACTTTATCTCAAGCAGGTTTTTTTTCCTGCAAGAGATTCACTGTATAAATGTCTGATTTACAGAAGCCTTGAAGGGCAAGGCGAATTTATTATTTTATATATCGTTTTTTAAGAATATATTTAATATATTTTTTAAATATATTATTAATAAATTATTTATGCCTTCTGCTCAGAGTAAAAAAAACAAAACAAAACCAATTATTTTACCATATTCTATAAATATAAATATTTTTTTCTTTTATATATAAAAAATACATATTCATATTAGTTACTGGCAGTGTTATTTTAGTAAATAGTATTTATATAGTATTTATTAATGTTTTGAATTAGCTTTTATTTTTATATTTTCAGTTTTCATCTTAATTTTAGTTTTAGGTAAAGTAATTGTGTAACTTTTGCCAATTGTGTTGTGCTATCATTTTTTTTTTTCATATTTTGTATAGTTTGTTTATATGTATATTTTAAACTAATTTCAGTAAGTTTCTAAGGCAACATTTCAACAAGTTGAAGTTTCTCATATAATATTATTATTTATATATATGTGTTCTTTCAGATTTATTTCAATGACTGAAAACCGATAATAACAACAATGGCTGTTTGTATCAGTCACATTTTCTATATCGCTGCATTCTCTCAATATTCTGATTAGTGGTCAGTCAGTATCGTTTTTTTTCATACTAATTGACCACCTCAGTCTTTTTTCCCATATCAATATCAGCTTAAACAGAACTTAAAGAGAAAATCATGGGAAATTTACTCTTGGACACAGACAAAGAGTCGCAACACTTGATGGGAGGGAACAGTGGAAAAGGTCCCGGGGTGGTGAAGGGAACTGATAAAAAATATTCACTTTTGAGTCTCGACTGTTGTCACAATAGTCGGATCGGTGGGCGGCAGTGTTCAGGCCGACCGGGTGAAATCTCAGGGTTTCTCTGATCAGGAAAGCAGAGCCCAACGCTGTGCCGAAAGGTCGGATGCCACACTAGACTCGCACGGAGCATTTCACCTGTCTTGCTTTCTTTTCCTCTCTCTTTTGTTTGTAGTGTTGGTTGGAGTAGAGCACTAATGTCCATGAGGCTTGACTCTTTCTCTCTCTATCACTCTGAATTGTCTCTCTCACCATCTTCTGTGCCTGCGCACACTTGTTTTCACTAGGGTGACTGTCAGCCAGTAGAGTTACAGCTTTAGGCCATGCTAACCTGCTATAGCTGCCCCAGTGCATGCTGGGAATGTTAAGACCATGAACACTTGTTGTCTGTTTTTTTAGTGTCTTAACACTTTGTTTACTGTCTGTTTATGGAAAATGGATTTAAATTTGTACTTAATTCGAATGCTTGTTTATCTTTCAAGAATGAATGTTTGACATACTCTGGGCAGGCAGGTCAGCTGTCATACGGCATGTCCTGTTGTGTTATTTGGCTGCCTTGGGCCTGCAGTATCCCACCCCTGCCTGCTGTGCCTCAGTAAATTGCTACTTGCGTGTTAGTTGCTTCTAACCCTGCTGATCTTGCACTGTAACTGGCTTTTTCTGGGTTAATTAATTTGTTTAATTGGTTTTGCTGTAGGCCATTTTTTTTTTTTTTTTTTTTGTGGATGTTTTTTTTTTTTGTGAAAAGACTGAGCATTATGAAGTGCTATGTGTCTATCTGTTTTTGAGCTCAATACATCGTTTTTCTATTTACAGGAATTGCTGTATGCTAAAATAACCTGGTAATGCTCTGTGTTTTTGCAGTCTAATTCAACGGATTTGCAAGTTTAATTTGTCTAATATGTGTTTAGATTACCTTAGATCAGGGTAGATCAAATCCAAGGTTCTGTTTCATTCCTCCTGACCACCAGAGGCGGTGCTTAAGCACTAGTGGATTATCACAGAGCCAGCTCGATAGGTTGAGATAATATACCAAAAAAGTCACGTGGTGTCGTAGGCTGAGCCTCGAGTATAATAGACTCACTAGCTCAGTCGGTGCAATCCGACTGCCAGTTGTCAAGTCTATACATTGTTTTTCTCTGTTATTGCGGTGATCATGGCTCACGGTTCTATTACTACTGGATTCCCATTAACATGTAAGCTGTGCCCTAATACTGTTCTATCTAACGATAGCCATGATGTTTGTCCGTCCTGCTTTGGAATTAAGCATATGAGAGAGGCTCTCACGGACCAGTGTTTGCACTGTAGCCTTTTACCTATGTCTGAGAGATGGCAAATGGGACCCCAAGTCTGCAGTGAGACTCGGAGGAACAGAGCCGCAACCTACCACATGGAATCAGAAACGCGGTGCATCTGTGGCTGCCCCATCTGAGAAGGCAACGTCACAGAACAAGCAGGTAGATGAAGCTTCTCTTTCTAAGACAGTTGCTGAGATATCAGAGATAAAACGCTGCCTTCAGATATATCTTCAGTTTTTTCAGCTGCGGGGGGTTCTAGTGGGTATTCGATTCACTCAGCACTAACTCCATCCTCCGCGGATGATACCTTAGCTGTGCTCCAGATGGCAGTTGCTTGCTTAGGGCTGGATAACTCACCAGTACAGCCAGCCCAGTCCAACATCTTTTTTAGACAGTTTCGGCTGGATTTGCTATGCCACCATGCAAGGATTTCATTGCAGAATTTTCTATCTCCCTCATAGGGTCTAGTGCACATTAACCGTGGTCAAAGACTGCCTGTACACAGGCATCTATGGAATATGCTGATACCATTTACAAGCATTGATTTGATAGATGTTTACTTTCATGTTCCGATTGCTCCTCACCATATGAAATTTCTTCGATTCAGTTTCAGAAATCAGGCATACCAATTCAAGGTCCTACTGTTCGGCCTGTCTCTGGCCCCTCGTGTCTTCACAAGGTGCATGAATGCACCTTTACATCCGCTGTGGTTTAGACAAAACAACAAGCTGGCCGAGACACCAGACTGAGCATGTGCAGAAACTAGGTCTTGCAGTAAACGAGGCAAAGTGTTGTCTGAATCCAGTGCAAACAATTGCTTACATTGGAATGTCACTGGTCTCACGTGTAATGTTTGCCACCCTCTCACATGCCCGAGTGGACAGTATTCTGCAGCTCCTTTCTCATTTCCAGCTGGGTGCAAGCTTGCCGTACAATACGTAGTTACAAATCTTGGGGATGCTGACCGCTGCCACTTCTGTGATTCCACTTGGCTTGCTCCACCTCAAGCCTTTCCAGCAGTGGAACAACAGCTTGCAGTTGAACCCTGCCAGACTTCTTCATTGGCAGATTATCTTGCGCAGTTGTATCCAGGCATTGACACCGTGTAATCGTCGGGAGTTTCTGATGTCAGGTGTTCCCCTAGGGGTCATTCCTTCTCATTGAGAGGTGGTCACAACCAATGCTTCCCTCCTCGGGTGGGGGGAATCATGGAATCACAGGGGTGTTTGTGGAAATTGGTCTCCAGCTCGGTCCAGGGACCACATCAATCTCCTAGAATTGCGTTCAGTTTTCATAGCCCTGCAGCATTTTTTGCCAGTTCTGGCAGGCCGTCATGCCCTCATTTGGTCCGACAACACCTTGACAGTGTTTCACCTGAGCCATCAAGGTGGAACAAAGTCCCTCAAGTCTCTGCATCTCACAGACAAGATACTCACTTGGTCTCTTCCATCGTTGAGGGCAGGTCACCTCCCGGGATCGAGCAGTCAGGTAGCGGATGCTCTGTCAAGGGATCTTCTGCACCCAGGGGAATGGAGGCTTCACCAGGATGTGGTGCAGAAGATATGGCAGCAGTTCGGCGAAGCAGAAGTGGATCTTTTTGCAAAAGAAGCAAACACTCACTGTCGCTTGTGGTTTGCGAGAACAGAGACATCCAGCCTGTTGGGGCAGGATGCTCTGTCTCACGAGTGGCCAAACTGTCTGCTTTATGCGTTCCCTCCTGTTCCACTTCTGTGGGACACATTACACAGAATATGTGCAACCACAGAGTGTTACTTGTAGCACCTTGATGGCCAGCCAGGCCTTGGTTTCCCATGCTTCTGTCGCTATTGGTGGGATAGTCTCGCATAGCCAGACCTTCAGACTGTCGGCTGAAGGTCTGGAATCCATGGCAGCTTTCATTGGCCAAGGCCCGCCCATGAGGCCGTTTGACCAACATGTCAAACAACCAATCACAGTTCGTTTCGTTTCAGCATCACGTTTCGGGACGTTTCGGTGTCGCCACAATAACAGACCGGTGTGTAAAACTCTCGGACGTATTTTAAAGATTCTATGCTGCAAACTTTAAATATTTCACATACTTTTGAATATCCAGAGTTTAGTTGATCCTGATAAGCGCTCGTCGTCACAGTTGTAAACACGACGGCTTTCTTCTTTTGTGAGGGGGTTTGGCGCCACGGCATCTTTGTTTCCAGGCGGAACGTTAAAGAACGCGACACACGTCTCCTGGAAATCCTGTAGAATTTAACTAATCTGATGACGACTTCGAAACTCCTGAAGTGTTTCCACTTTTGTGTGCCATATGCATCAGACGTTCAGCCAACGGTCCGTGGGCGTGACGTCTGAGGCTGAGACTATTGGTGGGCAGGCCATGGCAGCTTCTGCTTTGGAAGGACCTGTTGTCACAGATGGATGGCGCTGTTTGGCATCTGGATCCAGCCAGTCTGCAGCTATGGGTTTGGCCTCTGGGGCCGACTATCTCTTAGCAGATTGTGAGCCCGCTGTCATTCATACCATATCTAGTGCTAGAGCTGCACCCACATGTCAGCTCTATGCAGCACATTGGAGGATTTTCTCGTCATGGTGCGACGAACGTTGGTTAGGTCCTATATGCTGTGACGTTCCTGGAGTTCTTAGTTTTTTGCAGCATCTTTTGGATTCAGGCAAAGCAGCTCCACACTGAAGGTATATGTTGCAGGCATTTCTGCGCATCATTTACTGGTTAATGGTTCTTCTCTTGGTTCTCATACTCTTGTGTGCTGTTTTTTTTGAAAGGTGCGAGGTGGTTGAAACTAGTTCGTAACCCCCATTTTCCTGGATGGGATTTGCCGCTTGTTCTTGATTTTGTCTGTCTGCCACCGTTTGAGCCTTTGCAGACAGCTGACCTGAAATGAATATCTTTAAAAACTGTTTTTTTTTGTTTGCAATTGCTTCTGCTAACTAAGTGTGTAAGTGAGTTACATGCTTTGTCCATTAGTGAGTTATGCATGCGTTGGTTGCCAGATGATTCTGGTGTTGTGCTCTGACCAAATCCTTCTTTTCTACCTGAAGTTCTGCTTCCACAGTTTACAAATCAGTCAATCAATTTGGCAGCTCACCTTTTGTGTCACCTTTTGTGTCTGTGCGAGCCCTGAAGGGCTATGTGACTCCTACTGTTCATCTTAGGAGCACAGATCAGCTTTTTGTTTGTTATGGTGGTGCAAGGAAAGGGACCGCTGTGTCAATGCAGAGATTGTCAGATTGGATTGTGGAGGTCATCACTATGGATTACAAAAAAGCCCAAAAACATTTGCCAGAGGGTGTCATTCCAATAGGGCTGTGTCTACGTCTTGGGCTGCTTTCAGAGGAGTCTCTATAGAGGATATTTGTGCTGCTGCTAATTGGGCTTTCCCATGCACTTTTGCCTGGTATATTTTATATATTATTGCGACCTATCAAGCTGGCGCTGTGATAATCCACTAGTGCTTAAGCACCGCGGTCATCCGGAATTCACAGAACCACAGTTACATTCGTAACTAGCGTTTTGTTCCCACGTCAGACCTATGACTACAGATTTCATTCTGTTTTATGCTTTTAAAGCAAAACATTGCTGCATTTGTATTCTGCAAAGGTGTTTTCGGGGGAAGTTGTGTGTGAGATTTGACCAGAGCTTGGAGGTCTGGTTTGAAGGGGAGTTTCTGGAGAGTTTTCCACATACTTAGAGCAAATGTTTGTCTTGCACAGATTGACCAGGTGAAGCAGGATCTCTCCAGGAAGGACACTGAGCTCTTGGGCCTGCAGACTAAACTGGAGACGCTCACCAATCAGTTTTCTGACAGCAAACAGCACATTGATGTACTCAAAGAGTCTCTCTTTGCCAAGGAACAGCGTGCTGCCATCTTGCAGACTGAGGTAAGAGTTACGTTATGGCAATTAATTGGCATTGTATAGTTGGATAAAGATAAAAAAAAATTCTCATAGTTGTGCATTATATATCTTTTAAGTTCTCATTAGATCCCTTTTCTACCAAATCAGCTTTCAAGAAAGATATTTAGTAGGAGAATTATGTCATAACTGGATTAATTTTTCCTCCCCTATCCATTCTGAGTAATACTCTTTGCCATTGACACAATTCTGACATACAGTGTAATCTGTAATCACATTTTGTTGCCTTGCAGCCTGAAATGAAGATGGACACAGTTTTTGTTTTATCCTGCTGTATTTACTCAGTGCAACTTATAACATCCAAGTGAAAGATAAAAACAAAAAAAACAACAGAATCACTGAGTTGGAAAAAAGGTCACCCCCCACTCTTAAAAATGACTTGTAAACTCAATCAGGTATAGCTAATGTCACCTTCTCAATGGCACACAAAGCCCTTTGACTTTTAACTGTGATCAGCTGTGCTCATTTTGATTAGCTCAGCATGAAAAGAGCTTTTACTGGAGCATTTCAGTCCTTGATAGTGCAACTGAAGCAAACAATCAACTATGGGTGGCAAGGCACAGTCAAAAGATCTCCGGGATAAAGATGTGGACAGGCACAAGTCAGGAAATGGATAAAAAAAAAATTCAAAGGCTTTATCAATGCCTAGGAGCACAGTGAAGTCTATTATTAAGAAGTGGAAGGTATTTGGTACAACACAGACCCTCCCTGGATCAGGACGTCGCTCCAAACTGGATGAAAGAGCCAGGAGGAAACTGCTCAGAGAGGCGTGGAGCATTTCAGGCCTTGCTAGTGCAACTGAAGCAAACAATCAACTATGGGTGGCAAGGCACAGTCAAAAGATCTCCGGGATAAAGATGTGGACAGGCACAAGTCAGGAAATGGATAAAAAAAAAATTCAAAGGCTTTATCAATGCCTAGGAGCACAGTGAAGTCTATTATTAAGAAGTGGAAGGTATTTGGTACAACACAGACCCTCCCTGGATCAGGACGTCGCT
>NW_015548309.1:1875480-1889196 GCF_001515605.1 Sinocyclocheilus anshuiensis | reverse complement strand
AGATGAGACTAAAATTGAATTATTTGGCCTCAACACCAAACAATATGTCTGGCGGAAATCCAATACAGCTCACCATCCAAATAACAGCATTCCTCCAGTAAAGCACGGAGGAGGTAATATCCTGTTATGGGGTGTTTCTCTGCAGCAGCGACTGGAGCACTTGTCAGGATAGAAGGAAAAATGGATGGGGCAAAATACCATCAAATTCTTGAGGAAAATCTGTTGCCGTCCGCCAGAAAGTTGTCAATGGGAAGAAGGTTTACCTTCCAACATGACAATGACCCAAAGCACACAGCAAAACCGAGCACACAGTGATTGAAGGAGAAAAAGGTGAATGTCCTTGCATGGCCTAGTTAGAGCCCAGACTTAAACCCCATTGAAAATCTGTGGAATGACTTGAAGACTGCAGTCCATAAACGCTCACCATCAAATTGAACTGAACTTGAGCAGTTCTGCAAAGAAGAGTGGACAAATGTCCCAAAGTCTAGATGTGGAAAGTTAGTAGAGACAAATCCCAACAGAATAAAGGCTGTAATTAAAGCAAAAGTGATTCAACAAAATACTGACACAAGGGGGTGATCCTTTTTCCAACTCTGTTACTCTGTTTTATTTATTTATTTTTTTTTTCTGACATGTTGGTGTTATATCTTTCACTTGGATGTTATAAATTGCACTGAGTAAATACAGCTGGATAAAACAAAAACTTTAATTTCAGGCTGCAAAGCAACAAAATGTGATTATTTTAAAGGGAGGTGATTCTTTTCTATCTCACTGTAACTAGTTAGCCAGCTAGATAACTTTATTATCATGACTAGGATTACCACTGTCATGAAATCCTGGATATCAGGATCCTGGCATTTTAAATGTTTTCCAAATGCCTAGAAAAGTAATTTTCTGTACATATGTATGGATCTCAATGAATATCAGTTTTCTTTTTCAAGCTACTGTTATGTTTGATTTCTGATTAAATTGTTCTTTTCAATTTGATTCAATTTGAGTCGATTCATTGCAATGTCAAACTGGTTCACAAAATTAACAAAACGTTCTAAATGATTTTTTTAAAAACTTATTCAAAAAAAATAGAAGCATAAAAAGCATAATTCATAAAAATAAGCATAATTTATATCAACAGTGTTTAATACATGACACACACACAAAAACATGTTTAAGTTTGCAACTCATAAAACATGTATATGATCAAAAGACACCACTTAATTAACTAGCAATACTAAAATACTACAATACCATAGATTTATAAACACAGTACAATAATATATAATAGAATACATTTTATGTATATTATACTCGGAACATTAAAAAGTTTTCTGTTATCGGCATTAAAGTAATTTTGTTCATATTTTAGGGCTAAGAATATAAATTATTCCTGAACTTTATATTTCATGTATAATGACAATATTGAATGAAAGTAATGTTTCTTTTTATCTTTTGTGTCAATGAAAAACGATTGTATTTAATGTGGTTTTCTTGCAAGACCATTAGGGGGCACTGTTGTATCAAACATGTTATTTGTGAAATTGCAGGGGCATGAATGGCTTCTTTGTGTGTAAATTTAATTCTGTAGTTAGTCTATCATCACACTTTTTATCATAATCCAGTGTTACCAGTGCCAGCATGTGATTCATGGAGTTTAACTGACGGTTAATGTGCCCTGACTGGCCAAGTATTAGTGTGATCCTGTACACTGTCTTGAATAATAGTGTTATAATGGACAATAAGCATCAATTCATGCGTCTGCATGAGTTTTGTGCCTGTGTATTTCAGGTCGATGCTCTGCGTTTACGTCTGGAGGAGAAGGAGGCTACGCTTAATAAAAAGAGCAAGCAGAATCAGGAAATGTCAGAGGAGAAGGGCACACTGAATGGAGAAATTCACGACCTCAAAGACATGCTTGACGTCAAGGAACGCAAGGTCAACGTGCTGCAGAAGAAGGTAAATGACAGTTCGCACACCAACACTGTAGCAAAATTGTTTGTTACTTTGATGGTTTCATGCGCTCAGAAGGAAATAAAACATTGTGGTCAAAAACTTTTGCAAGCAGTTGAGAACCATTGCAGCAGACTATGCATTCGTAAACATCGACGAGCCCTTCAAACGGGTGTCATTTCCTCCTCCTTAACGTAGATGGCACTGTTAGGCCACGTTTGATGACCTCTGGTGAAATGCACGAAACCAGCCTCACCAAATATTCCTTTGTGTAAATTTATGATTTCTAAAAGTAGGGAAAAGTTGTGTTTGTGATGGCGACGGAGTCTCCTGTTCTCAGAAATGACACACACAGGCCATTAACCTCAGGCTAACAGCGGGCGCCAAGGTTTATACGTCTGTTCTGCATCTTTCATATCCATGAAACAACTGTTTGCTACTGCCTCGAACACCCCCGTCGAATATACAAGAAGTCGTAGTTTTTGCCGTTCCCGCCAACATCGCTTTTCATCGTCAATATATTGGGTGCAGCTTTGAACTTCATTTCACAATATACAGACTTTGACAGAAATCGGCACACAAATGGTGCCAAGTCAAAATGTTTCAAGCTCGTGGTGCCGTACTCTTTGAGTTTGTCAGAGGATGTTTCCATAGTGACTGGCCATGGCTGGGTGTCCCATGAGGCAATGCTTCAGCGGTCACATCCGACTATCAGTTTCAGTTCTTCTGCGCTGAGATCACAGGCTGTGCAAACAAGCCCCCCATCCGCAGCCTCATTAATCTTGATTTAGGGATAGTCTGAGTGCACAGAACCCACTGTGAGCGCACCTTTATTTGGAAAACAGGAAGTCGTGCATCTGTCTAATGGCCATTCCAGGGATAATGTTGCAAATAATGCTCCTAAGATCGCTGTAACTTGTCATATATTATTTTACGACTAAGTTTCCCAAAAAAGCACATGGATCATTAGCTATAAAGTAGAACTCAAGTATGTTTGCTTGAATGGCTAAAAGCTGTACCTCTTTGAAATTCACTCATAGTTTACAGAATTGGCTGTTGACTGATAATCGTTACCCTGGAAGACCTTTTTAAGGTTGTAAATTGTGTTTTTTTTTCTAATACAGACTTTAGGATATTGCTCAAGTCAAATGCTTTTTTTTTCAGGTTTTTATTCATAATATAATTTTATATTCATAATATAATGTCTAAATGTGTGAAAATCCTTAGTATTTTTAATATAGTTAAAATTATTAATATTTAATTTATATTTATATATACATACAATATTTCGTTTTTTTTGTATTAATATTTTTGTATACGTCCATGTTTTATTAAAGTGAATTATGTTAAAAATAAGAAAGCTCTATATAGTCATAAATAGTTCTAGTGATAAAACTTGCGTACTTGCTGTTTACCCTGGAAGACCTTTAAAGGTTGTATATAACTTTTTTTTTTCCTAAAACAGACTTTGAGACAACTTCAATGTCAAATTTGCAGGTTTCTTTTTTAAATATTGTTATATTCATAATTTAAGGTGTAAAAATGCTATATATATATATATATATATATATATACATGCATACATATACATATATATATATACATACATACATACATACACACACACACACATTTTTGTCTTATTAAAGTAAATTGGGGAAAGAAAACACTATTTACATCACATATAAACAGTTTGTGGTGATAAAGCAGTGCTTACGTACTTGCTGTTTTGGGGAAAAAAAAAAAATTTTATTTAAGAGTGTCTCAAATATAAAGACATGACACTTTTTTGTTATTGTTTTTGTTTTTTGGCTATTTTCTTTCTCTGTTTGTCTCAACTGCTTTGCTTCTCTTCACAGTTTGAGTCTGAAAGCCTCTCAGAGTCATCAGGAGCGCGATGCTCTCTCAAGCCACAGAAAGAGAAACATTTAGTTTCCATTATAGTGCTTGAGCCGCTCTACATTGCCCCAGAGTTGTTCCTAATGGCTATAACATATTGAGACAGTGCTATGAAGGTATGCATGGGGCTGCTCAGCAGGACACCATTCAACGCACAGGTCAAACACGAGAAAACGAGAAACCGTACAGAGCAAGCAGGATTATATCCAGTGAGGAAACACTAGCTCATGTGTCATTTTGAATTTTTAAAAGCCTTCTGTACTTCTTTCAATGGACATATCATGAGGAGTTAAAGGGATAGTTCACCCAAAAAATGTTTATTCTGTCATCATTTACTCACCCTCATGCTGTTCCAAACCTGTAAGAATTTCTTTTTTTCTGTTGAAGTTTTTTTCCCTTTTTTCTGAAGAAGATATTTTAAAGAATGTTGGTGACCAAATACTTGACGGTAGCTATTGACTTCCATAGTGTTTTATGGAAGTCAGTGGCTACCAGCAATTGTTTGGTTACCAACATTCTTCAAAATATATTTGTGTTCAGCAGAAAAAAGAAACTTTGGAACAACATGAGGGTGACAAAATGACACAATTTTCATTTTTGGGTGAACTCTCTCTTTAACATTTATAATGTTGATACATTTTAACATTTAAGACTAAACTTCCTCCCTCAGTTCGCCCAGACTGTTTATGGAAATGTAGAAACTAGGTGATTCAGAAATAATCATGATTTTGGCATTGCTACCATCATTAACATAAGACTTCCAACATTTACATAAGAATGAAAATTCATTAATGAGAAACTTGACCCGCCCTGATGAATGATTTTTTTTTGCAATGCTTAAGATGTTAGCCAATCATAGCAGAGCTCATTTGCATATAGAATTCTGCAAGATAAATGCTGCATTAAATATTTCTCGCCTCCTCTATAGTAGTGAAGTATGCAATCTCGGGTGCAGCCAAAGTAGCAAAGACTGCCTGTTTAATTCCGAGGGTCAGTGAGAGTGGAAATTATAATGTAAAAAACAGTTTTTGGCTGTTTTTGATGTTAAAAACATTACAAGCAGGCTTTAGAAAAATAAAATGCTTCAGACGTGTAGAATATGGCCTCTAAATAAGCCACACTGTTTAGTTTTTTTCAGACAACATGTAGCGCTGTTACATTTGCACGTACGAAAATGAGCTTTCCTAGACTGTGCATGTCTGTGTATATAAGTGAGTAAATTAATAGATACACAGTGTCCTGTGAAGTATGCATTCGTTCTCAGAGGAGGCCTAGTTTGGGCTCGTTTCTTTTTTCTCGCACTCTCCTTTAAAGGGATAGTTCACCTTCAGTTGCTGGTCCCCATTGACTTCCAAAAAGCCACTATGCAAGTCAACTGAAGTTGAACTATCCCTTTAATGTCTGAACATCATTTTTTCTCTCGCTCGGAGCTGTTTGGCTTTGTAATTGTTTTCCCAGCAGCTGCTGGCTGTTGCTTTTCCTCTCTGCCTTCTCAGTGGCACCGTTTGCCTGCGTGGATGTGAGCGAGTGCATGCCGAACAGAGCAAAACACCTCCTCCAGCAGCAGCCGAGAGATTCGGCCCGCTCTTTTGCTCCTTTGTTTATATTCAGTGTTTTGTGTTTAACTGAACACTTACCCTTTAACAGCCTGGAAAATAACGATAATTTAATTGGCAACTGTCAGATAAGGTGGCAGACAGATCCGCAGTGGAAGCGGCTGAACTAAATATTGAAAACAGCGGTTTGGATAGGAATTATTTCACAAGTTCACTGCACGACAGGCTGCAGAAAATAACATTTTTTAATGCGAGGAGGGAGGAATACAAGACACAGTTCAGAAGAACTCGCTCAAGTATGTAAACTCGCGTCGAATGTCTTGATGGAGAGCAGCTCTCTTTGGCATGAGAGGGTTGTCAGAGACACTTTGTCATGGGCGGCGCTAGGGTTGGTTTTTTTCCCGTTTTTTTTCCCACAAAGTTTATCCAATTAGGGTTGCAGTTAATAAAAAATAGGCTGTCTGCATCTTATTTTGAAACGAAATGTTTAAATTATAGCACATGAATTCTGTTCTTCAGACGACACCAAAGAAATTAAACCTGTTTGTTGACTTTGCGGTCAGAGTTTCGCTCCATCCAGATGTAATAAACACCCAATATTGAGCGTTGCTCAAGGAATTTGTCTGCAAACTTTAGAAACATAATCCAGGACATTGAGGTTCTTGCAAAACTCTCGTATTGAGACACAATTTCATGAACCTCATGAACTTTCAGCAAATCCAGCAACTATATTTTTCTTAGAAGTAACAGCCTGCTAACTTCTGAACAAACTTGACACTTTGACGACATAAAACTGTCGTCAAAGTACAATGTGCTTGGTCAGTATGATTTTATGTTTTGAAAGAAATTAATACTTTTATTCAGCAAGGACACATTAAAGTGATCTAAAGTGACAGTTAAAGACGTTTATGATATTATAAAATATTTCTGTTTTAAATAAATCCTGTTATTTTGAACCTGCTATTCATCAAAGAATCCTAAAAAAAAATGTATCGCGGTTTCCACAAAAATATTAAGCAAAAGGTTTTCAACATTGATGATAATAAGAAATGTTTCTTGAGCATCAAATCAACATGTTAGAATGATTTCTGAAAGATCACTTGGCTGCTGAAAATTCAAAATATTAAACTAAAAATATATCAAAATACAAAACAGTTACGGTAAAGTGTACATTTTAAATGTGAAATTTGAAAACATTTACTGTATTTTTGTTCACAAATGCGTCCTTGGTGAGCATAAGAGACTTGTTCCAGAAACATCTTACTAACCCTAAATTTTTGAAAGGTAATGTACAGCAAGCTAAAAGGGTCATCATTGTTGTTTTATTTTAACAACAGTGATTTAAAATCCATACAGCGGTTTACGATCGGCTGAAACCAAGTTTAGTGGGACATTTTTAGTTTTCGAGCCAGTAGAATTGAGGGTTTTACTTCATTAACAATGACTCACCGCACATGTAACGTTTCAACATGTATTATGAAGTGTATCATATTCCCATATTTCATCGAAGGATGTCCCCATGCGCATTCACAGAGGGTTTAGGCTAAACCCTGAACATTCACTGACCCCACAACATGGATGAAGAGCTTCCAATTTGCTACACTTTTAAAGGCTGGTTCAGAACGCAGAACGAGTGTGTGCTTTTTGCCCCTCTTCTTTTCGACAGCTAAGGGGTTGAAGAAGGCTAACAGGCTTAGCACCACAAGGAAAGCCTCTTAAACAGAGCGTGTCAGGCCTGAGTTGTGATCTTCTTGCTGAGAAAGAGACTCTTACATTGTTTGTTACCGTCCTTCAGTTGAGAGAGAGCGAGAGGGAGTAAGACACAGACAGAGAGAGCAGAGCTTTAAGAGGGCGCATGCTAATAAGTGCCTTGTGTTAAAATAATGATAAACCCCACATCAAAAGGCCGAGAGTCTTAAGCCCCTAACAGTCTGATAGAGAGAGGGAGAGAGATCCTCTCTGCTTTTGACTTAATTGGGGGAAAGAAGTTCTACAGAAGTTTCTAATTAATCTGCACTTCCTCCCCCCCATCTCTCTCTCTCTCTCTCTCTCTCTCTCTCTCTCTATCTCCCTCATATTCAGACTTTTCCATTTCAAAGTACTTCAGTGTGTTTGCTTTACACATTATAAAAATGCAAATAAAAGCAATGACAGACAAAAAATAAAGTGCAAGTGTTACAAAAAAGTTAGTGTTGCAATAAAATAAAATAAAAAGTATTCTAATAAAGTACTTTGAAATGGGATTTTTTTAAATTGCAGTAACTAGCCCCTTATTTATTATTGTGCAAATTTGTGTTTACAGAATCTTTACGTACTTTTTTTAAATGTACACAAAAACAGTAAAAGAGTAATATTGTGAAATAATATTACTATTTGAAATAACTATTTTCTTTTTCTAATACATGTTAAAATATAATTTATTCCTGTGATGCAAAGCTGATTTTACTCAGCATCATTACTCCAGTTATTATTATCAATATTTAATATTTTTGTGGAAACCACAATACATTTTTTCATGATTCTTTGATGAATATAAAGTTCAAAAGAACAGCATTTATTCAAAATAGGAATATTTTGTAAAATTATAAATTCTCATTTTAATGCATCCTTGCTCAATAATAAAAAAAAATTCAGAAAACATATTATTGTCCTTTATTCTTATTAAATATTAATATTTTTGAATGGCATTTTTCATATCTACTAAACAATACTAAATTAGGTTACAGTAATTGCAATAAACATAATTATTGTAAATAATATTATTAATTTTTCATTTGAAGTTTTACCTTTACTGCTTTATTAAAGGAGGTGCATTTAGAGATGCAGGCCAACAGTAAAACTCAATTCATGCCCTTTAAAGAGCTTTTACTACAAGCAGTAAAACTCCGACCACCTTCAACTTTTGAGTAAATCCAAATAAATGTGTCCGTTGCAATTTATTATATAAAACTAATGACTCACAGTTACACAGTGGAATTTTCCTTTTGCTGTCACTTTATATCAAACGAGTGCAACTAAAGTCATGTGATCTATAACTAGTCGACACAGCCCTGGCACGTCGACTACTGCCAGAACTAATCGACTAGTTTAGTGCCACCCCTAACATATGGTGATCAAAGCAGGAATATGAATTTTGACAATTTTGAAAAATTAAGGAAAATCTCTTTCTGTGTGGGAGTTTGCAGACACAAAGACTGGCGTCGTGCCACTTACCTGTCAGGTCTCACCCACTCAGGTGCCAAACTCCTCGCGCTCATTTGCATTACTGAGCAGCGTGTGTGTTCGACGCCACCCATTCCGCTTCAACAAACCTCTCGTAAATGACACAGGATTCATGTGTATGTTGCTAAATAAATCCTGACAGGTGGATCAGGATCCTGATGCAAATTGGCTACTTATTTGTTTATAAATAAATAAATGAACATTAAATATTGATTTTTAGCTTAAATCATTTTTTATTTGAGCAAAAAGAGACTGCAGAGTGGTTTGAGAGACCACTCTGATTTTTCAAAGTTGTAAATAAGATTACTGGAGTGTGTTTCACACAATTTGTCTAATTGAATGTGCTACTTCTCATTTATTTATATATTCATTTATTCATTTATGTGAAATATTTAATTTCTGAATGAAAATTGTTTTGAAGTAAATCCTATGCCATTTTTTGAGTGTGAAATAGGAAGTCATAAATAGGGTCAATTACACTGAAAAAAAATTGGTGTTGGATTCTATTTATAATTATTTAGGTATACAGTGTATACCCTTTATTTCTTATTATGCAAAAAAAATATCGATCTCAGAACACTGTTTGACAAATCATAATCAAGAATCAGGGTTATTACAGTTACTAAAATTACTAACCATTAAATCCAAAACCTGAAATTAAAACCATTAAAAGATTTTGTTTTGATACTTGAAATAAATTAAATGTAAAAAAAACAAAAAAACAAACACGTTTTATTTCAGCTATTTTCCAGCACAACATTCGTAATTTTCATTTAGTTTAACTTAATGTACGTAAATAAATAAAACCTTAAAATAAATAACATTTTATAGATGTATACTATATAAATAAAACTACTAAAAATGACTCAGCAAAATGACTAAAACTTCAACCAAAATTAAAAAGAAAATGGAAAATTACAATGGAAATAGAAATGTTTAATAATTCAAAATATTAAATTATACTAAATTAGCACTGAAGAATTCCAGAGAACCTTCTAATAAAAAGTGCTGGAAACATCTAGCAAACAGTTTCTCTTATACATACAGTATAACCTTCTTAATACCCATCTGCTGAAAATCTGCAGAAATGATCTCCCGTGGCTCCACTCTGTGGGTTTGACATGTTTTGTTCGGCTTGCACATTGCATACAATTCTGATGCAACCCGCTGTAAACGCTCAAATCTTTTCACTCTGTGTGTGTGTGTGTGTGTGTGTGTGTGTGTGTGCAATACATTTTTTCATGATTCTTTGATGAATATAAAGTTCAAAAGAACAGCATTTATTCAAAATAGGAATATTTTGTAAAATTATAAATTCTCATTTTAATGCATCCTTGCTCAATAATAAAAAAAAATTCAGAAAACATATTATTGTCCTTTATTCTTATTAAATATTAATATTTTTGAATGGCATTTTTCATATCTACTAAACAATACTAAATTAGGTTACAGTAATTGCAATTAACATAATTATGTATTTATTTATTTATAGTTTTAGGTTTTAGCTTTACTGTTTCAAGTGGTGGTGCTTTAAAAGCGATGCATTTAGAGATGCAGTCCAACAGTAAAGCTCCTTCAGAGAAATTACGTCTGTAAATTCATGCCCTTTAAAGCGCTTTAACTACAAGCAGTAAAACTCCGACCACCTTGAACTTTTGAGTAAATCCAAATAAATGTGTCCGTTGCAATTTATTATATAAAACTAATGACTCACAGTTACACAGTGGAATTTTCCTTTTGCTGTCACTTTATATCAAACGAGTGCAACTAAAGTCATGTGATCTATAACTAGTCGACACAGCCCTGGCACGTCGACTACTGCCAGAACTAATCGACTAGTTTAGTGCCACCCCTAACATATGGTGATCAAAGCAGGAATATGAATTTTGACAATTTTGAAAAATTAAGGAAAATCTCTTTCTGTGTGGGAGTTTGCAGACACAAAGACTGGCGTCGTGCCACTTACCTGTCAGGTCTCACCCACTCAGGTGCCAAACTCCTCGCGCTCATTTGCATTACTGAGCAGCGTGTGTGTTCGACGCCACCCATTCCGCTTCAACAAACCTCTCGTAAATGACACAGGATTCATGTGTATGTTGCTAAATAAATCCTGACAGGTGGATCAGGATCCTGATGCAAATTGGCTACTTATTTGTTTATAAATAAATAAATGAACATTAAATATTGATTTTTAGCTTAAATCATTTTTTATTTGAGCAAAAAGAGACTGCAGAGTGGTTTGAGAGACCACTCTGATTTTTCAAAGTTGTAAATAAGATTACTGGAGTGTGTTTCACACAATTTGTCTAATTGAATGTGCTACTTCTCATTTATTTATATATTCATTTATTCATTTATGTGAAATATTTAATTTCTGAATGAAAATTGTTTTGAAGTAAATCCTATGCCATTTTTTGAGTGTGAAATAGGAAGTCATAAATAGGGTCAATTACACTGAAAAAAAATTGGTGTTGGATTCTATTTATAATTATTTAGGTATACAGTGTATACCCTTTATTTCTTATTATGCAAAAAAAATATCGATCTCAGAACACTGTTTGACAAATCATAATCAAGAATCAGGGTTATTACAGTTACTAAAATTACTAACCATTAAATCCAAAACCTGAAATTAAAACCATTAAAAGATTTTGTTTTGATACTTGAAATAAATTAAATGTAAAAAAAACAAAAAAACAAACACGTTTTATTTCAGCTATTTTCCAGCACAACATTCGTAATTTTCATTTAGTTTAACTTAATGTACGTAAATAAATAAAACCTTAAAATAAATAACATTTTATAGATGTATACTATATAAATAAAACTACTAAAAATGACTCAGCAAAATGACTAAAACTTCAACCAAAATTAAAAAGAAAATGGAAAATTACAATGGAAATAGAAATGTTTAATAATTCAAAATATTAAATTATACTAAATTAGCACTGAGAGAACCTTGAGAACCTTCTAATAAAAAGTGCTGGAAACATCTAGCAAACAGTTTCTCTTATACATACATCTTAATACCCTTAATACCCATCTGCTGAAAATCTGCAGAAATGATCTCCCGTGGCTCCACTCTGTGGGTTTGACATGTTTTGTTCGGCTTGCACATTGCATACAATTCTGATGCAACCCGCTGTAAACGCTCAAATCTTTTCACTGTGTGTGTGTGTGTGTGTGTGTGTGTGTGTGTGTGTATATGTGTCTGTGCCTGTTGTCTTGTTGTGTGTCGTGTGCCTCTCTGTCTGTTTCCAGAGCTCACACAACACTGACAAGCAGCAGATCACTAAGTGAAACAAAACACTCTTTAATAATTCAGACAACCCCCTCCCTCTCTCTCTCTCTCACACACTCACACTCACACTCACACACACAAACACACAAATCCCTTTAAGTCTCCAAGCGTTTGGATCTCTGACGGGAGGCTGCTCTTTTAGTCTCGTCTTGTCTTTTATCTGCTCACACACTCTCGGATGAAACCAGAAACATGGTAGAAGAGCGTGTGGGAGTTCATCTACACACACTGTTCTTCCCTCAATTTTAGATACCAGGTCCATTGAATTCCGGTTTAAACTTCTCCCAACATAGATTTTTTTTTTTTTGCCTAATTGGCTCCTATTTGAACGTAATCGTCATTTGGCTTGACATGGATCCCTGTAATCTAGATCTGAATGTCCATCTTCCCTTTATGAGGAAGATGAAGGCATTTTTCCTCCATTAACTCTACACAGGATCGCAGTTTTCCTCTCAATGCGCTGATTGTTTTCCGAAATATAATTGCTGTTATCATATGACTCTGCACATGCATAATACTAGCGCAATAAAATATTCATGAGCGTATCGCGTGCGCCGGCCAAAGCTGCACGGGGTAACCCGAAACTCTGGGGGATGCTGGGTAATGGGGCAGAGGAGCGTAATCAGGTTGCGTTACACAACCAGGTTTCATGGGCGACCGCAGACGATATCAAAGGGAAGGAGGTGAAGTGTGTGTGAATGTGTGTATCGTCGGACAGGTGGAGCTGTCAGCTGTGTGTTTGATTAATGAAGGGCTGGAGATGTTTAAGCGAGCATATTGGACATGCACTGTTATGTTTTTGCTTTTGGTACGTAGTTATTCCACAAAAAGTCTCCCACAATTCCATACTAGGACCATTCAGCACAACTTCTTTTTCCCCCACTCAGCTTTTCGCTTAAAACTAGCTGAGACTAACCCCGACATCTGTTCAAACATGTCTGAAATTATTTAAAACAACAAACCCTGCCGTACTTTTCATTATTTGAGCAACAACTGTCGTTTTTTGAACCAGGGCAAATTCATTATAGGGTTTCTTCTCACTTCTCCCTCTGCCTACAGTTGTTATCCTTGTAATCGCTTTTGCCAAAACATTCACTTTATTTTAATTAAATTCATAAGTCGACACAGCTTTATCTCTCTCAGCGGTCGAGTTCGGAAACCAGATGTCACGCCGCTGTCACCGTTTTCTCTTGCTCTTTTCCGGACACTGAATAAAAAAAAAAAGCTTCTAAAATCGTTAAGGCACTTAAAGACTTCAAACAAACTACAAAGGGAGAAAAGATGTGGGAGATGTGGCTGAAGGAAAGATTTTTAGTCTGTTAATTTTGTTTGGTTTATAATAAATGTGGGTACAGATATTTTTAATAACTAAAAAAATAGGTGATTTCCATTACATTTTCAGTTATTTTCAAATGTCTTGAAACATGAATAATAATTAATAATAATAAAAAAATATATAGCTATATTATATAAATGATACAGAGTAATACATTTAATGGAAGAAGGAAAGATTTTTGGTCTGCTAATTTCGTTAGGTTTTTAATGTAGTCATAGTCATTTTTGATAACTAAAAATGAGTGAATTTTATTATTTTCAGTGATTTTCAAATGTCTTGAAGCATGAATAATTAATAATAATAACAATTAAAATATGTAATATAATACGCTGTAAGTGGTTTATAATGGCTTATTTTTACTTTAGTTACAGAGGTTATTTTCATTATTTGTCATTATAAATGTCTTGAAACATGAATAATAAATTATAAAAAAACAACAAAAATATAGTATTTTTTAT